>NW_027478686.1:0-355956 GCF_051014685.1 Ptiloglossa arizonensis | reverse complement strand
TTTAAGCGCTTGGAGCAGCAGAATTGCGAAAAATTTGTTGACTTCTCTAGCATTTCTTAGATTCAATCTCCCATATCTCGCGAACAGATTGACCAAACCAAAAAATTCCTGCTGCGTCTGAATGTAGAAACTCGCCCGATTACAACGGTATGTGCATTTTTTCCCTAGGCCATCCTGGTTAAGCGTTTGGAGCAGCAGAAGTGCGAAAAACTTGTTGCCTTCTCAAGCATTTCTTAGCTTCAAACTCCCATATCTCGCGAACGGATTGACCAAACCCAAAAATTCCTGCTGCGTCTGAATGTAGAAACTCGCCCGATTACAACGGTATGTGTATTTTTTCCCTAGGCCATTCTGGTTAAGCGTTTGGAGCAGTAGAAGTGCGAAAAAATTCTTGCCTTCTCAAGCATTTCTTAGCTTCAAACTCCCATATCTCGCGAACGGATTGACCAAACCCAAAAATTTCTATTGCATCTGAAAGTAGAAACTCGCCCGATTACAACGGTATGTATATTTTTTCCCTAGGCCATTCTGGTTAAGCGTTTGGAGCAGCAGACTTGCGAAAAATTTGTTGCCTTCTCAAGCATTTCTTAGCTTCAAACTCCCATATCTCGCGAATGGAGTGACCAAACCCAAAAATTCCTGCTGCGTCTGAATGTAGAAACTAGAGCGATTACAACGGTATGTGTATTTTTTCCCTAGGTCATTCTGGTTAAGCGTTTGGAGCAGCAGAAGTGCGAAAAATTTGTTGCCTTGTCAACCATTTCATAGATTCAAACTCCCATATCTCGCGAACGGATTGACCAAACCCAAAAATTCCTTCTGCGTCTGAATGTAGAAACTCGCCCGATTTCAACGGTATGTGTATTTTTTCCCTAGGCCATTCTGGTTAAGCGTTTGGAGCAGCAGAAGTGCGAAAAAATTGTTGCCTTCTCAAGCATTTATTAGCTTCAAACTCCCATATCTCGCGAACGGATTGACCAAACCCAAAAATTCCTATTGCATCTGAAAGTAGAAACTCGCCCGATTACAACGGTATGTGTATTTTTTCCCTAGGCCATTCTGGTTAAGCGTTTGGAGCAGCAGACTTGCGAAAAATTTGTTGCCTTCTCAAGCATTTCTTAGCTTCAAACTCCAATATCTCGCGAACGGATTGACCAAACCCAAACATTCCTTCTGCGTCTGAATGTAGAAACTCGCCCGATTACAGTGGTTTGTGTATTTCTTCCCTAGGCCATTCTGGTTAAGCGTTTGGAGCAGCAGAAGTGCGAAAAACTTGTTGCCTTCTCAACCATTTCTTAGCTTCAAACTCCCATCTCTCGCGAACGGATTGACGAAACCTAAAAATTCCCGCTGTGTCTGAATGTAGAAACTCGCCCGATTACAACTGTATGTGTATTTTTTCCCTAGGCCATTCTGGTTAAGCGTTTGGAGCAGCAGAAGTGCGAGAAATTTGTTGTCTTCTCAACCATTTCTTAGCTTCAAACGCCCATATCACGCAAACGGATTGACCAAACTCAAAATTCCTACTACACCTGAAAGTAGAAACTCGCCCGATTACAACGGTATGTGTATTTTTTCCCTAGGCCATTCTGTTTAAGCGCTTGGAGCAGCAGAATTGCGAAAAATTTGTTGACTTCTCTAGCATTTCTTAGATTCAATCTCCCATATCTCGCGAACAGATTGACCAAACCAAAAAATTCCTGCTGCGTCTGAATGTAGAAACTCGCCCGATTACAACGGTATGTGTATTTTTTCCCTAGGCCATTCTGGTTAAGCGTTTGGAGCAGTAGAAGTGCGAAAAAATTCTTGCCTTCTCAAGCATTTCTTAGCTTCAAACTCCCATATCTCGCGAACGGATTGACCAAACCCAAAAATTTCTATTGCATCTGAAAGTAGAAACTCGCCCGATTACAACGGTATGTATATTTTTTCCCTAGGCCATTCTGGTTAAGCGTTTGGAGCAGCAGACTTGCGAAAAATTTGTTGCCTTCTCAAGCATTTCTTAGCTTCAAACTCCCATATCTCGCGAATGGAGTGACCAAACCCAAAAATTCCTGCTGCGTCTGAATGTAGAAACTAGAGCGATTACAACGGTATGTGTATTTTTTCCCTAGGTCATTCTGGTTAAGCGTTTGGAGCAGCAGAAGTGCGAAAAATTTGTTGCCTTGTCAACCATTTCATAGATTCAAACTCCCATATCTCGCGAACGGATTGACCAAACCCAAAAATTCCTTCTGCGTCTGAATGTAGAAACTCGCCCGATTTCAACGGTATGTGTATTTTTTCCCTAGGCCATTCTGGTTAAGCGTTTGGAGCAGCAGAAGTGCGAAAAAATTGTTGCCTTCTCAAGCATTTATTAGCTTCAAACTCCCATATCTCGCGAACGGATTGACCAAACCCAAAAATTCCTATTGCATCTGAAAGTAGAAACTCGCCCGATTACAACGGTATGTGTATTTTTTCCCTAGGCCATTCTGGTTAAGCGTTTGGAGCAGCAGACTTGCGAAAAATTTGTTGCCTTCTCAAGCATTTCTTAGCTTCAAACTCCAATATCTCGCGAACGGATTGACCAAACCCAAACATTCCTTCTGCGTCTGAATGTAGAAACTCGCCCGATTACAGTGGTTTGTGTATTTCTTCCCTAGGCCATTCTGGTTAAGCGTTTGGAGCAGCAGAAGTGCGAAAAACTTGTTGCCTTCTCAACCATTTCTTAGCTTCAAACTCCCATCTCTCGCGAACGGATTGACGAAACCTAAAAATTCCCGCTGTGTCTGAATGTAGAAACTCGCCCGATTACAACTGTATGTGTATTTTTTCCCTAGGCCATTCTGGTTAAGCGTTTGGAGCAGCAGAAGTGCGAGAAATTTGTTGTCTTCTCAACCATTTCTTAGCTTCAAACGCCCATATCACGCAAACGGATTGACCAAACTCAAAATTCCTACTACACCTGAAAGTAGAAACTCGCCCGATTACAACGGTATGTGTATTTTTTCCCTAGGCCATTCTGTTTAAGCGCTTGGAGCAGCAGAATTGCGAAAAATTTGTTGACTTCTCTAGCATTTCTTAGATTCAATCTCCCATATCTCGCGAACAGATTGACCAAACCAAAAAATTCCTGCTGCGTCTGAATGTAGAAACTCGCCCGATTACAACGGTATGTGTATTTTTTCCCTAGGCCATTCTGGTTAAGCGTTTGGAGCAGCAGAAGTGCGAAAAACTTGTTGCCTTCTCAAGCATTTCTTAGCTTCAAACTCCCATATCTCGCGAACGGATTGAACAAACCCAAAAATTCCTATTGCATCTGAAAGTAGAAACTCGCCCGATTACAACGGTGTGTGTATTTTTTCCCTAGGCAATTCTGGTTAAGCGTTTGGAGCAGCAGAACTGCGAAAAATTTGTTGCCTTCCCACCCATTTCTTAACTTCAAACTCCCATATCTCGCGAACGGATTGACCAAACCCAAAAATTCGTGCTGCGTCTGAATGTAGAAACTCGCCCGATTACAACGGTATGTGTATTTTTTCCCTAGGCCATTCTGGTTAAGCGTTTGGAGCAGCAGAACTGCGAAAAAATTGTTGCCTTCTCA
Organism: Ptiloglossa arizonensis; assembly: GCF_051014685.1. NCBI lineage: Eukaryota > Metazoa > Arthropoda > Insecta > Hymenoptera > Colletidae > Ptiloglossa > Ptiloglossa arizonensis. The sequence goes on along the minus strand of NW_027478686.1, from coordinate 352,370 downwards.
AGCATTTCTTAGCTTCAAACTCCCATATCTCGCGAACTGATTGACCGAACCCAAAAATTCCTATTGCAGATGAAAGTAGAAACTCGCCCGATTACAACGGTATGTGTATTTTTTCCCTAGGCCATTCTGGTTAAGCGTTTGGAGCAGCAGAAGTGCGAAAAACTTGTTGCCTTCTCAAGCATTTCTTAGCTTCAAACTCCCATATCTCGCGAACGGATTGACCAAACCCAAAAATTCCTATTGCATCTGAAAGTAGAAACTCGCCCGATTACAACGGTGTGTGTATTTTTTCCCTAGGCAATTCTGGTTAAGCGTTTGGAGCAGCAGAACTGCGAAAAATTTGTTGCCTTCCCACCCATTTCTTAACTTCAAACTAACATATCTCGCGAACGGATTGACCAAACCCAAAAATTCGTGCTGCGTCTGAATGTAGAAACTCGCCCGATTACAACGGTATGTGTATTTTTTCCCTAGGCCATTCTGGTTAAGCGATTGGAGCAGCAGAACTGCGAAAAAATTGTTGCCTTCTCAAGCATTTCTTAGCTTCAAACTCCCATATCTCGCGAACTGATTGACCGAACCCAAAAATTCCTATTGCAGATGAAAGTAGAAACTCGCCCGATTACAACGGTATGGGTATTTTTTCCCTAGGCCATTCTGGTTAAGCGCTTGGAGCAGCAGAATTGCGAAAAATTTGTTGACTTCTCTAGCATTTCTTAGATTCAATCTCCCATATCTCGCGAACGGATTGACCAAACCCAAAAATTCCTATTGCATCTGAAAGTGGAAACTCGCCCGATTACAACGGTATGTGTATTTTTTCCCTAGGCCGTTCTGGTTAAGCGTTTGGAGCAGCAAAACTGTGAAAAACGTGTTGTCTTCTCAAGCATTTCTTAGCTTCAAACTAACATATCTCGTAAACGGATTGACCAAACCCAAATATTCCTACTGCATCTGAATATGGAATCTCGCCCGATTACAACGGTATGTGTATTTTTTCCCTAGGCCATTCTGGGTAAGCGTTTGGAGCAGCAGAAGTGCGAAAAATTTGTTGCCTTCTCAACCATTTCTTAGCTTCCAACACCCATATCTCGCGAACGGATTGACCAAACCCAAAATTCCTACTGCATCTGAAAGTAGAAACTCGCCCGATTACAACGGTATGTGTATTTTTTCCCTAGGCCATTCTGGTTAGGCGTTTGGAGCAGCAGAATTGCGAAAAATTTTTTGCCTACTCAACCATTTCTTAGCTTCAAACTCTCATATCTCGCGAACGGTTTGTCCTAACCCAAAAATTCCTATTGCATTTGAAAGTAGAAACTCGCCCGATTACAACGGTACGTGTATTTTTCCCCTAGGCCATTCTGGTTAACCGATTGGAGCAGCGGAAGTGCGAAAAATTTGTTGTCTTGTCAACCAATTCTTAGCTTCAAAGTCCCATATCTCGCGAACGGATTGACCGAACCCAAAAATTCCTATTGTAACTGAAAGTAGGAACTCGCCCGATTACAACGGTATGCGTATTTTTTCCCTAGGCCATTCTGGTTAAGCGTTTGGAGCAGCAGATTTTCGAAAAATTTTTTGCCTTCTCAACCATTTCTTGGCTTCAAACTCCCATATCTCGCGAACGGATTGACCTAACCCAAAAATTCCTATTGCATCTGAAAGTAGAAACTCGCCCGATTACAAAGGTATGTGTATTTTTTCCATAGGCCATTCTGGTTAAGCGTTAGGAGCCGCAGAATTGCGAAAAATTTTTTGTCTTATCAACCATTTCTTAGCTTCAAACACCCATATCTCGCGAACGGATTGACCTAACCCAGAAATTCCTGTTGCATCTGAAAGTAGAAACTCGCCCGATTACAACGGCATGTGTATTTTTTCCCTAGGCCATTCTGGTTAAGCATTAGGAGCCGCAGAATTGCGAAAAATTTTTTGTCTTATCAAACATTTCTTGGCTTCAAACTCCCATATCTCGCGAACGGATTGACCTAACCCAAAAATTCCTATTGCATCTGAAAGCAGAAACTCGCCCGATTACAACGGTACGTGTATTTTTCGCTTAGGCCATTCTGGTTAAGCGATTGGAGCAGCAAAAGTGCGAAAAATTTGTTGTCTTGTCAACCATTTCTTGGCTTCAAACTCCCATATCTCGCGAACGGATTGACCTAACACAAAAATTCCTATTGCATCTGAAAGTAGAAACTCGCCCGATTACAACGGTGTGTGTATTTTTTACCTAGGCCATTCTGGTTAAGCGTTAGGAGCCGCAGAAGTGCGAAAAATTTGTTGTCTTCTCAACCATTTCTTAGCTTCAAACACCCATATCTCGCGAACGGATTGACCTAACCCAAAAATTCATATTGCATCTGAAAGTAGAAACTCGCCCGATTACAGCGGTACTTGTATTTTTTTCCCTAGGGCATTCTGGTTGAGCGTTAGCAGCAGCAGAATTGCGAAAAATTTTTTGCCTTCTCAAGCATTTCTTGTCTTGAAACTCCCATATCTCGCGAACGGATTGACCTAACCCACAAATTCCTATTGCATTTGAAAGTAGAAACTCGCCCGATTACAACGGTACGTGTATTTTTCCCTTAGGCCATTCTGGTTAAGCGATTGGAGCAGCAAAATTGCGAAAAATTTATTGTCTTGTCTACCATTTCTTAGATTCAAAGTCCCATATCTCGCGAACGGATTGACCTAACCCAAAAATTCCTGTTGCAGCTGAAAGTAGAAACTCGCCCGATTACAATGGTATGTGTATTTTTTCCCTAGGCCATTCTGGTTAAGCGTTTGGAGCAGCAGAATTGCGAAAAATTTTTTGCCTTCTCAACCATTTCTTGGCATCAAATTCCCATAGCTCGCGAGCGGATTGACCTAACCCAAAAATTCCTATTGCATCTGAAAGTAGAAACTCGCCCGATTACAATGGTATGTGTATTTTTCCCTAGGCCATTCTGGTTAAGCGTTTGGAGCAGCAGAATTGCGAAAAATTTTTTGCCTCCCCAAATTTTCTTGGCTTCAGACTCCCATATCTCGCGAACGGATTGACCTAACCCAAAAGTTCCTGTTGCGTCTAAAAGTAGAAACTCGCCCGATTACAACGGTATGTGTATTTTTTCCCTAGGCCAATCTTGTTAAGCGTTAGGAGCAGCAGAATTGCGAAAAATTTTTTGCCTTCTCAACCATTGCTTGGCTTCGAACTCCCATATCTCGCGAACGGATTGACCTAACCCAGAAATTCCTGTTGCATCTGAAAGTAGAAACTCGCCCGATTACAAAGGCATGTGTATTTTTTCCCTAGGCCATTCTGGTTAAGCATTAGGAGCCGCAGAATTGCGAAAAATTTTTTGTCTTATCAACCATTTCTTGGCTTCAAACTCCCATATCTCGCGAACGGATTGACCTAACCCAAAAATTCCTATTGCATCTGAAAGCAGAAACTCGCCCGATTACAACGGTACGTGTATTTTTCGCTTAGGCCATTCTGGTTAAGCGATTGGAGCAGCAAAAGTGCGAAAAATTTGTTATCTTGTCAACCATTTCTTAGCTTCAAAGTCCCATATCTCGCGAACGGATTGACCTAACCCAAAAATTCCTATTGCATCTGAAAGTAGAAACTCGCCCGATTACAACGGTATGTGTATTTTTTCCCTAGGCCATTCTGGTTAAGCGTTAGGAGCCGCAGAATTGCGAAAAATTTTTTGTCTTATCAACCATTTCTTGGCTTCAAACTCCCATATCTCGCGAACGGATTGACCTAACCCAAAAATTCCTATTGCATCTGAAAGTAGAAACTCGCCCGATTACAGCGGTACGTGTATTTTTTCCCTAGGCCATTCTGGTTAAGCGTTTGGAGCAGCAGAATTGCGAAAAATTTGTTGTCTTGTCAACCATTTCTTGGCTTCAAACTCCCATATCTCGCGAACGGATTGACCTAACCCAAAAGTTCCTGTTGCGTCTAAAGTAGAAACTCGCCCGATTACAACGGTATGTGTATTTTTTCCCTAGGCCATTCTGGTTAAGCGTTAGGAGCCGCAGAAGTGCGAAAAATTTGTTGTCTTCTCAACCATTTCTTAGCTTCAAACACCCATATCTCGCGAACGGATTGACCTAACCCAAAAATTCATATTGCATCTGAAAGTAGAAACTCGCCCGATTACAGCGGTACTTGTATTTTTTTCCCTAGGCCATTCTGGTTGAGCGTTAGCAGCAGCAGAATTGCGAAAAATTTTTTGCCTTCTCAAGCATTTCTTGTCTTGAAACTCCCATATCTCGCGAACAGATTGACCTAACCCACAAATTCCTATTGCATTTGAAAGTAGAAACTCGCCCGATTACAACGGTACGTGTGTTTTTCCCTTAGGCCATTCTGGTTAAGCGATTGGAGCAGCAAAATTGCGAAAAATTTATTGTCTTGTCTACCATTTCTTAGATTCAAAGTCCCATATCTCGCGAACGGATTGACCTAACCCAAAAATTCCTGTTGCTGCTGAAAGTAGAAACTCGCCCGATTACAATTGTATGTGTATTTTTTCCCTAGGCCATTCTGGTTAAGCGTTTGGAGCAGCAGAATTGCGAAAAATTTTTTGCCTTCTCAACCATTTCTTGGCTTCAAATTCCCATATCTCGCGAACGGATTGACCTAACCCAAAAATTCCTATTGCATCTGAAAGTAGAAACTCGCCCGATTACAATGGTATGTGTATTTTTCCCTAGGCCATTCTGGTTAAGCGTTTGGAGCAGCAGAATTGCGAAAAATTTTTTGCCTCCCCAAATTTTCTTGGCTTCAGACTCCCATATCTCGCGAACGGATTGACCTAACCCAAAAGTTCCTGTTGCGTCTAAAGTAGAAACTCGCCCGATTACAACGGTATGTGTATTTTTTCCCTAGGCCATTCTTGTTAAGCGTTAGGAGCAGCAGAATTGCGAAAAATTTTTTGCCTTCTCAACCATTGCTTGGCTTCGAACTCCCATATCTCGCGAAAGGATTGACCTAACCCAGAAATTCCTGTTGCATCTGAAAGTAGAAACTCGCCCGATTACAACGGCATGTGTATTTCTTCCCTAGGCCATTCTGGTTAAGCATTAGGAGCCGCAGAATTGTGAAAAATTTATTGTCTTGTCTACCATTTCTTAGATTCAAAGTCCCATATCTCGCGAACGGATTGACCTAACCCAAAAATTCCTGTTGCTGCTGAAAGTAGAAACTCGCCCGATTACAATTGTATGTGTATTTTTTCCCTAGGCCATTCTGGTTAAGCGTTTGGAGCAGCAGAATTGCGAAAAATTTTTTGCCTTCTCAACCATTTCTTGGCTTCAAACTCCCATATCTCGCGAACGGATTGACCTAACCCAAAAATTCCTATTGCATCTGAAAGCAGAAACTCGCCCGATTACAACGGTACGTGTATTTTTCGCTTAGGCCATTCTGGTTAAGCGATTGGAGCAGCAAAAGTGCGAAAAATTTGTTGTCTTGTCAACCATTTCTTAGCTTCAAAGTCCCATATCTCGCGAACGGATTGACCTAACCCAAAAATTCCTATTGCATCTGAAAGTAGAAACTCGCCCGATTACAACGGTATGTGTATTTTTTCCCTACGCCATTCTGGTTAAGCGTTAGGAGCCGCAGAATTGCGAAAAATTTTTTGTCTTATCAACCATTTCTTGGCTTCAAACTCCCATATCTCGCGAACGGATTGTCCTAACCCAAAAATTCCTATTGCATCTGAAAGTAGAAACTCGCCCGATTACAGCGGTACGTGTATTTTTTCCCTAGGCCATTCTGGTTAAGCGTTTGGAGCAGCAGAATTGCGAAAAATTTGTTGTCTTGTCAACCATTTCTTGGCTTCAAACTCCCATATCTCGCGAACGGATTGACCTAACCCAAAAATTCCTATTGCATCTGAAAGTAGAAACTCGCCCGATTACAACGGTATGTGTATTTTTTCCCTAGGCCATTCTGGTTAAGCGTTAGGAGCCGCAGAATTGCGAAAAATTTTTTGTCTTATCAACCATTTCTTGGCTTCAAACTCCCATATCTCGCGAACGGATTGACCTAACCCAAAAATTCCTATTGCATCTGAAAGCAGAAACTCGCCCGATTACAACGGTACGTGTATTTTTCGCTTAGGCCATTCTGGTTAAGCGATTGGAGCAGCAAAAGTGCGAAAAATTTGTTGTCTTGTCAACCATTTCTTAGCTTCAAAGTCCCATATCTCGCAAACGGATTGACCTAACCCAAAAATTCCTATTGCATCTGAAAGTAGAAACTCGCCCGATTACAACGGTATGTGTATTTTTTCCCTAGGCCATTCTGGTCAAGCGTTAGGAGCCGCAGAATTGCGAAAAATTTTTTGTCTTATCAACCATTTCTTGGCTTCAAACTCCCATATCTCGCGAACGGATTGACCTAACCCAAAAATTCCTATTGCATCTGAAAGTAGAAACTCGCCCGATTACAGCGGTACGTGTATTTTTTCCCTAGGCCATTCTGGTTAAGCGTTAGGAGCCGCAGAAGTGCGAAAAATTTTTTGTCTTGTCAACCATTTCTTAGCTTCAAAGTCCCATATCTCGCGAACGGATTGACCTAACCCAAAAATTCCTATTGCATGTGAAAGTAGAAACTCGCCCGATTACGACGGTACGTGTATTTTTCCCTTAGGCCATTCTGGTTAAGCGTTAGGAGCCGCAGAAGTGCGAAAAATTTTTTGTCTTATCAACCATTTCTTGGCTTCAAACTCCCATATCTCGCGAACGGATTGACCTAACCCAAAAATTCCTATTGCATCTGAAAGCAGAAACTCGCCCGATTACAACGGTACGTGTATTTTTCGCTTAGGCCATTCTGGTTAAGCGATTGGAGCAGCAAAAGTGCGAAAAATTTGTTGTCTTGTCAACCATTTCTTGGCTTCAAACTCCCATATCTCGCGAACGGATGGACCTAACCCAAAAATTCCTATTGCATCTGAAAGTAGAAACTCGCCCGATTACAACGGTATGTGTATTTTTTCCCTAGGCCATTCTGGTTAAGCGTTAGGAGCCGCAGAAGTGCGAAAAATTTGTTGTCTTCTCAACCATTTCTTAGCTTCAAACACCCATATCTCGCGAACGGATTGACCTAACCCAAAAATTCCTATTGCATCTGAAAGTAGAAACTCGCCCGATTACAACGGTATGTGTATTTTTTCCCTAGGCCATTCTGGTTAAGCGTTAGGAGCCGCAGAATTGCGAAAAATTTTTTGTCTTATCAACCATTTCTTGGCTTCAAACTCCCATATCTCGCGAACGGATTGTCCTAACCCAAAAATTCCTATTGCATCTGAAAGTAGAAACTCGCCCGATTACAGCGGTACGTGTATTTTTTCCCTAGGCCATTCTGGTTAAGCGTTTGGAGCAGCAGAATTGCGAAAAATTTGTTGTCTTGTCAACCATTTCTTGGCTTCAAACTCCCATATCTCGCGAACGGATTGACCTAACCCAAAAATTCCTATTGCATCTGAAAGTAGAAACTCGCCCGATTACAACGGTATGTGTATTTTTTCCCTAGGCCATTCTGGTTAAGCGTTAGGAGCCGCAGAAGTGCGAAAAATTTGTTGTCTTCTCAACCATTTCTTAGCTTCAAACACCCATATCTCGCGAACGGATTGACCTAACCCAAAAATTCATATTGCATCTGAAAGTAGAAACTCGCCCGATTACAGCGGTACTTGTATTTTTTTCCCTAGGCCATTCTGGTTGAGCGTTAGCAGCAGCAGAATTGCGAAAAATTTTTTGCCTTCTCAAGCATTTCTTGTCTTGAAACTCCCATATCTCGCGAACGGATTGACCTAACCCACAAATTCCTATTGCATTTGAAAGTAGAAACTCGCCCGATTACAACGGTACGTGTATTTTTCCCTTAGGCCATTCTGGTTAAGCGATTGGAGCAGCAAAATTGCGAAAAATTTATATTCTTGTCTACCATTTCTTAGATTCAAAGTCCCATATCTCGCGAACGGATTGACCTCACCCAAAAATTCCTGTTGCAGCTGAAAGTAGAAACTCGCCCGATTACAATGGTATGTGTATTTTTTCCCTAGGCCATTCTGGTTAAGCGTTTGGAGCAGCAGAATTGCGAAAAATTTTTTGCCTTCTCAACCATTTCTTGGCTTCAAATTCCCATATCTCGCGAACGGATTGACCTAACCCAAAAATTCCGATTGCATCTGAAAGTAGAAACTCGCCCGATTACAATGGTATGTGTATTTTTCCCTAGGCCATTCTGGTTAAGCGTTTGGAGCAGCAGAATTGCGAAAAATTTTTTGCCTCCCCAAATTTTCTTGGCTTCAGACTCCCATATCTCGCGAACGGATTGACCTAACCCAAAAATTCCTGTTGCGTCTAAAAGTAGAAACTCGCCCGATTACAACGGTATGTGTATTTTTTCCCTAGGCCATTCTTGTTAAGCGTTAGGAGCAGCAGAATTGCGAAAAATTTTTTGCCTTCTCAACCATTGCTTGGCTTCGAACTCCCATATCTCGCGAACGGATTGACCTAACCCAGAAATTCCTGTTGCATCTGAAAGTAGAAACTCGCCCGATTACAACGGCATGTGTATTTTTTCCCTAGGCCATTCTGGTTAAGCATTAGGAGCCGCAGAATTGCGAAAAATTTTTTGTCTTATCAACCATTTCTTGGCTTCAAACTCCCATATCTCGCGAACGGATTGACCTAACCCAAAAATTCCTATTGCATCTGAAAGCAGGAACTCGCCCGATTACAACGGTACGTGTATTTTTCGCTTAGGCCATTCTGGTTAAGCGATTGGAGCAGCAAAAGTGCGAAAAATTTGTTGTCTTGTCAACCATTTCTTAGCTTCAAAGTCCCATATCTCGCGAACGGATTGACCTAACCCAAAAATTCCTATTGCATGTGAAAGTAGAAACTCGCCCGATTACGACGGTACGTGTATTTCTCCCTTAGGCCATTCTGGTTAAGCGTTAGGAGCCGCAGAATTGCGAAAAATTTTTTGTCTTATCAACCATTTCTTGGCTTCAAACTCCCATATCTCGCGAACGGATTGACCTAACCCAAAAATTCCTATTGCATCTGAAAGTAGAAACTCGCCCGATTACAGCGGTACGTGTATTTTTTCCCTAGGCCATTCTGGTTAAGCGTTAGGAGCCGCAGAAGTGCGAAAAATTTGTTGTCTTGTCAACCATTTCTTAGCTTCAAAGTCCCATATCTCGCGAACGGATTGACCTAACCCAAAAATTCCTATTGCATGTGAAAGTAGAAACTCGCCCGATTACGACGGTACGTGTATTTTTCCCTTAGGCCATTCTAGTTAAGCGTTAGGAGCCGCAGAATTGCGAAAAATTTTTTGTCTTATCAACCATTTCTTGGCTTCAAACTCCCATATCTCGCGAACGGATTGACCTAACCCAAAAATTCCTATTGCATCTGAAAGCAGAAACTCGCCCGATTACAACGGTACGTGTATTTTTCGCTTAGGCCATTCTGGTTAAGCGATTGGAGCAGCAAAAGTGCGAAAAATTTGTTGTCTTGTCAACCATTTCTTAGCTTCAAAGTCCCATATCTCGCGAACGGATTGACCTAACCCAAAAATTCCTATTGCATCTGAAAGTAGAAACTCGCCCGATGACAACGGTATGTGTATTTTTTCCCTAGGCCATTCTGGTTAAGCGTTAGGAGCCGCAGAAGTGCGAAAAATTTGTTGTCTTCTCAACCATTTCTTAGCTTCAAACACCCATATCTCGCGAACGGATTGACCTAACCCAAAAATTCATATTGCATCTGAAAGTAGAAACTCGCCCGATTACAGCGGTACTTGTATTTTTTTCCCTAGGCCATTCTGGTTGAGCGTTAGCAGCAGCAGAATTGCGAAAAATTTTTTGCCTTCTCAAGCATTTCTTGTCTTGAAACTCCCATATCTCGCGAACGGATTGACCTAACCCACAAATTCCTATTGCATTTGAAAGTAGAAACTCGCCCGATTACAACGGTACGTGTATTTTTCCCTTAGGCCATTCTGGTTAAGCGATTGGAGCAGCAAAATTGCGAAAAATTTATTGTCTTGTCTACCATTTCTTAGATTCAAAGTCCCATATCTCGCGAACGGATTGACCTAACCCAAAAATTCCTGTTGCAGCTGAAAGTAGAAACTCGCCCGATTACAATGGTATGTGTATTTTTTCCCTAGGCCATTCTGGTTAAGCGTTTGGAGCAGCAGAATTGCGAAAAATTTTTTGCCTTCTCAACCATTTCTTGGCTTCAAATTCCCATATCTCGCGAACGGATTGACCTAACCCAAAAATTCCTATTGCATCTGAAAGTAGAAACTCGCCCGATTACAATGGTATGTGTATTTTTCCCTAGGCCATTCTGGTTAAGCGTTTGGAGCAGCAGAATTGCGAAAAATTTTTTGCCTCCCCAAATTTTCTTGGCTTCAGACTCCCATATCTCGCGAACGGATTGACCTAACCCAAAAGTTCCTGTTGCGTCTAAAAGTAGAAACTTGCCCGATTACAACGGTATGTGTATTTTTTCCCTAGGCCATTCTTGTTAAGCGTTAGGAGCAGCAGAATTGCGAAAAATTTTTTGCCTTCTCAACCATTTCTTGGCTTCGAACTCCCATATCTCGCGAACGGATTGAATTAACCCAAAAATTCCTATTGCATCTGAAAGTAGAAACTCGCCCGATTACAGCGGTATTTGTATTCTTTCCCTAGGCCATTCTGGTTAAGCGTTTGGAGCAGCAGAATTGCGAAAAATTTTTTGCCTTCTCAACCATTTCTTGGCTTCAAACTCCCATATCTCGCGAACGGATTGACCTAACCCAAAAATTCCTGTTGCATCTGAAAGTAGAAACTCGCCCGATTACAACGGTATGTGTATTTTTTCCCTAGCCCATTCTGGTTAAGCGTTTGGATCAGCAGAATTGCGAAAAAATTTTTGCCTTCCCTACCATTTTTTGGCTTCAAACTCCCATATCTCGCGAACGGATTGACCTAACCCAAAAATTCCTATTGCATCTGAAAGTAGAAACTCGCCCGATTACAACGGTATGTGTATTTTTTCCCTAGGCCATTCTGTTTAAGCGTTAGGAGCCGCAGAAGTGCGAAAAATTTGTTGTCTTCTCAACCATTTCTTAGCTTCAAACACCCATATCTCGCGAACGGATTGACCTAACCCAAAAATTCCTATTGCATCTGAAAGTAGAAACTCGCCCGATTACAGCGGTACGTGTATTTTTTTCCCTAGGCCATTCTGGTTGAGCGTTAGCAGCAGCAGAATTGCGAAAAATTTTTTGCCTTCTCAAGCATTTCTTGTCTTGAAACTCCCATATCTCGCGAACGGATTGACCTAACCCACAAATTCCTATTGCATTTGAAAGTAGAAACTCGCCCGATTACAACGGTACGTGTATTTTTCCCTTAGGCCATTCTGGTTAAGCGATTGGAGCAGCAAAATTGCGAAAAATTTATTGTCTTGTCTACCATTTCTTAGATTCAAAGTCCCATATCTCGCGAACGGATTGACCTAACCCAAAAATTCCTGTTGCAGCTGAAAGTAGAAACTCGCCCGATTACAATGGTATGTGTATTTTTTCCCTAGGCCATTCTGGTTAAGCGTTTGGAGCAGCAGAATTGCGAAAAATTTTTTGCCTTCTCAACCATTTCTTGGCTTCAAATTCCCATATCTCGCGAACGGATTGACCTAACCCAAAAATTCCTATTGCATCTGAAAGTAGAAACTCGCCCGATTACAATGGTATGTGTATTTTTCCCTAGGCCATTCTGGTTAAGCGTTTGGAGCAGCAGAATTGCGAAAAATTTTTTGCCTCCCCAAATTTTCTTGGCTTCAGACTCCCATATCTCGCGAACGGATTGACCTAACCCAAAAGTTCCTGTTGCGTCTAAAAGTAGAAACTTGCCCGATTACAACGGTATGTGTATTTTTTCCCTAGGCCATTCTTGTTAAGCGTTAGGAGCAGCAGAATTGCGAAAAATTTTTTGCCTTCTCAACCATTTCTTGGCTTCGAACTCCCATATCTCGCGAACGGATTGAATTAACCCAAAAATTCCTATTGCATCTGAAAGTAGAAACTCGCCCGATTACAGCGGTATTTGTATTCTTTCCCTAGGCCATTCTGGTTAAGCGTTTGGAGCAGCAGAATTGCGAAAAATTTTTTGCCTTCTCAACCATTTCTTGGCTTCAAACTCCCATATCTCGCGAACGGATTGACCTAACCCAAAAATTCCTGTTGCATCTGAAAGTAGAAACTCGCCCGATTACAACGGTATGTGTATTTTTTCCCTAGCCCATTCTGGTTAAGCGTTTGGATCAGCAGAATTGCGAAAAAATTTTTGCCTTCCCTACCATTTTTTGGCTTCAAACTCCCATATCTCGCGAACGGATTGACCTAACCCAAAAATTCCTGTTGCATCTGAAAGTAGAAACTCGCCCGATTACAACGGTATGTGTATTTTTTCCCTAGGCCATTCTGGTTAAGCGTTAGGAGCCGCAGAAGTGCGAAAAATTTGTTGTCTTCTCAACCATTTCTTAGCTTCAAACACCCATATCTCGCGAACGGATTGACCTAACCCAAAAATTCCTATTGCATCTGAAAGTAGAAACTCGCCCGATTACAGCGGTACGTGTATTTTTTTCCCTAGGCCATTCTGGTTGAGCGTTAGCAGCAGCAGAATTGCGAAAAATTTTTGCCTTCTCAAGCATTTCTTGTCTTGAAACTCCCATATCTCGCGAACGGATTGACCTAACCCACAAATTCCTATTGCATTTGAAAGTAGAAACTCGCCCGATTACAACGGCATGTGTATTTTTTCCCTAGGCCATTCTGGTTAAGCATTAGGAGCCGCAGAATTGCGAAAAATTTTTTGTCTTATCAACCATTTCTTGGCTTCAAACTCCCATATCTCGCGAACGGATTGACCTAACCCAAAAATTCCTATTGCATCTGAAAGCAGAAACTCGCCCGATTACAGCGGTACGTGTATTTTTCGCTTAGGCCATTCTGGTTAAGCGATTGGAGCAGCAAAAGTGCGAAAAATTTGTTGTCTTGTCAACCATTTCTTAGCTTCAAAGTCCCATATCTCGCGAACGGATTGACCTAACCCAAAAATTCCTATTGCATGTGAAAGTAGAAACTCGCCCGATTACGACGGTACGTGTATTTTTCCCTTAGGCCATTCTGGTTAAGCGTTAGGAGCCGCAGAATTGCGAAAAATTTTTTGTCTTATCAACCATTTCTTGGCTTCAAACTCCCATATCTCGCGAACGGATTGACCTAACCCAAAAATTCCTATTGCATCTGAAAGCAGAAACTCGCCCGATTACAACGGTACGTGTATTTTTCGCTTAGGCCATTCTGGTTAAGCGATTGGAGCAGCAAAAGTGCGAAAAATTTGTTGTCTTGTCAACCATTTCTTAGCTTCAAAGTCCCATATCTCGCGAACGGATTGACCTAACCCAAAAATTCCTATTGCATCTGAAAGTAGAAACTCGCCCGATTACAACGGTATGTGTTTTTTTTCCCTAGGCCATTCTGGTCAAGCGTTAGGAGCCGCAGAATTGCGAAAAATTTTTTGTCTTATCAACCATTTCTTGGCTTCAAACTCCCATATCTCGCGAACGGATTGACCTAACCCAAAAATTCCTATTGCATCTGAAAGTAGAAACTCGCCCGATTACAGCGGTACGTGTATTTTTTCCCTAGGCCATTCTGGTTAAGCGTTAGGAGCCGCAGAAGTGCGAAAAATTTGTTGTCTTGTCAACCATTTCTTAGCTTCAAAGTCCCATATCTCGCGAACGGATTGACCTAACCCAAAAATTCCTATTGCATGTGAAAGTAGAAACTCGCCCGATTACGACGGTACGTGTATTTTTCCCTTAGGCCATTCTAGTTAAGCGTTAGGAGCCGCAGAATTGCGAAAAATTTTTTGTCTTATCAACCATTTCTTGGCTTCAAACTCCCATATCTCGCGAACGGATTGACCTAACCCAAAAATTCCTATTGCATCTGAAAGCAGAAACTCGCCCGATTACAACGGTACGTGTATTTTTCGCTTAGGCCATTCTGGTTAAGCGATTGGAGCAGCAAAAGTGCGAAAAATTTGTTGTCTTGTCAACCATTTCTTAGCTTCAAAGTCCCATATCTCGCGAACGGATTGACCTAACCCAAAAATTCCTATTGCATCTGAAAGTAGAAACTCGCCCGATGACAACGGTATGTGTATTTTTTCCCTAGGCCATTCTGGTTAAGCGTTAGGAGCCGCAGAATTGCGAAAAATTTGTTGTCTTGTCAACCATTTCTTGGCTTCAAACTCCCATATCTCGCGAACGGATTGACCTAACCCAAAAATTCCTATTGCATCTGAAAGTAGAAACTCGCCCGATTACAACGGTATGTGTATTTTTTCCCTAGGCCATTCTGGTTAAGCGTTAGGAGCCGCAGAAGTGCGAAAAATTTGTTGTCTTCTCAACCATTTCTTAGCTTCAAACACCCATATCTCGCGAACGGATTGACCTAACCCAAAAATTCATATTGCATCTGAAAGTAGAAACTCGCCCGATTACAGCGGTACTTGTATTTTTTTCCCTAGGCCATTCTGGTTGAGCGTTAGCAGCAGCAGAATTGCGAAAAATTTTTTGCCTTCTCAAGCATTTCTTGTCTTGAAACTCCCATATCTCGCGAACGGATTGACCTAACCCACAAATTCCTATTGCATTTGAAAGTAGAAACTCGCCCGATTACAACGGTACGTGTATTTTTCCCTTAGGCCATTCTGGTTAAGCGATTGGAGCAGCAAAATTGCGAAAAATTTATTGTCTTGTCTACCATTTCTTAGATTCAAAGTCCCATATCTCGCGAACGGATTGACCTAACCCAAAAATTCCTGTTGCAGCTGAAAGTAGAAACTCGCCCGATTACAATGGTATGTGTATTTTTTCCCTAGGCCATTCTGGTTAAGCGTTTGGAGCAGCAGAATTGCGAAAAATTTTTTGCCTTCTCAACCATTTCTTGGCTTCAAATTCCCATATCTCGCGAACGGATTGACCTAACCCAAAAATTCCTATTGCATCTGAAAGTAGAAACTCGCCCGATTACAATGGTATGTGTATTTTTCCCTAGGCCATTCTGGTTAAGCGTTTGGAGCAGCAGAATTGCGAAAAATTTTTTGCCTCCCCAAATTTTCTTGGCTTCAGACTCCCATATCTCGCGAACGGATTGACCTAACCCAAAAGTTCCTGTTGCGTCTAAAAGTAGAAACTTGCCCGATTACAACGGTATGTGTATTTTTTCCCTAGGCCATTCTTGTTAAGCGTTAGGAGCAGCAGAATTGCGAAAAATTTTTTGCCTTCTCAACCATTTCTTGGCTTCGAACTCCCATATCTCGCGAACGGATTGAATTAACCCAAAAATTCCTATTGCATCTGAAAGTAGAAACTCGCCCGATTACAGCGGTATTTGTATTCTTTACCTAGGCCATTCTGGTTAAGCGTTTGGAGCAGCAGAATTGCGAAAAATTTTTTGCCTTCTCAACCATTTCTTGGCTTCAAACTCCCATATCTCGCGAACGGATTGACCTAACCCAAAAATTCCTGTTGCATCTGAAAGTAGAAACTCGCCCGATTACAACGGTATGTGTATTTTTTCCCTAGCCCATTCTGGTTAAGCGTTTGGATCAGCAGAATTGCGAAAAAATTTTTGCCTTCCCTACCATTTTTTGGCTTCAAACTCCCATATCTCGCGAACGGATTGACCTAACCCAAAAATTCCTATTGCATCTGAAAGTAGAAACTCGCCCGATTACAACGGTATGTGTATTTTTTCCCTAGGCCATTCTGGTTAAGCGTTAGGAGCCGCAGAAGTGCGAAAAATTTGTTGTCTTCTCAACCATTTCTTAGCTTCAAACACCCATATCTCGCGAACGGATTGACCTAACCCAAAAATTCCTATTGCATCTGAAAGTAGAAACTCGCCCGATTACAGCGGTACGTGTATTTTTTTCCCTAGGCCATTCTGGTTGAGCGTTAGCAGCAGCAGAATTGCGAAAAATTTTTGCCTTCTCAAGCATTTCTTGTCTTGAAACTCCCATATCTCGCGAACGGATTGACCTAACCCACAAATTCCTATTGCATTTGAAAGTAGAAACTCGCCCGATTACAACGGTACGTGTATTTTTCCCTTAGGCCATTCTGGTTAAGCGATTGGAGCAGCAAAATTGCGAAAAATTTATTGTCTTGTCTACCATTTCTTAGATTCAAAGTCCCATATCTCGCGAACGGATTGACCTAACCCAAAAATTCCTGTTGCAGCTGAAAGTAGAAACTCGCCCGATTACAATGGTATGTGTATTTTTTCCCTAGGCCATTCTGGTTAAGCGTTTGGAGCAGCAGAATTGCGAAAAATTTTTTGCCTTCTCAACCATTTCTTGGCTTCAAATTCCCATATCTCGCGAACGGATTGACCTAACCCAAAAATTCCTATTGCATCTGAAAGTAGAAACTCGCCCGATTACAATGGTATGTGTATTTTTCCCTAGGCCATTCTGGTTAAGCGTTTGGAGCAGCAGAATTGCGAAAAATTTTTTGCCTCCCCAAATTTTCTTGGCTTCAGACTCCCATATCTCTCGAACGGATTGACCTAACCCAAAAGTTCCTGTTGCGTCTAAAAGTAGAAACTTGCCCGATTACAACGGTATGTGTATTTTTTCCCTAGGCCATTCTTGTTAAGCGTTAGGAGCAGCAGAATTGCGAAAAATTTTTTGCCTTCTCAACCATTTCTTGGCTTCGAACTCCCATATCTCGCGAACGGATTGAATTAACCCAAAAATTCCTATTGCATCTGAAAGTAGAAACTCGCCCGATTACAGCGGTATTTGTATTCTTTCCCTAGGCCATTCTGGTTAAGCGTTTGGAGCAGCAGAATTGCGAAAAATTTTTTGCCTTCTCAACCATTTCTTGGCTTCAAACTCCCATATCTCGCGAACGGATTGACCTAACCCAAAAATTCCTGTTGCATCTGAAAGTAGAAACTCGCCCGATTACAACGGTATGTGTATTTTTTCCCTAGCCCATTCTGGTTAAGCGTTTGGATCAGCAGAATTGCGAAAAAATTTTTGCCTTCCCTACCATTTTTTGGCTTCAAACTCCCATATCTCGCGAACGGATTGACCTAACCCAAAAATTCCTATTGCATCTGAAAGTAGAAACTCGCCCGATTACAACGGTATGTGTATTTTTTCCCTAGGCCATTCTGGTTAAGCGTTAGGAGCCGCAGAAGTGCGAAAAATTTGTTGTCTTCTCAACCATTTCTTAGCTTCAAACACCCATATCTCGCGAACGGATTGACCTAACCCAAAAATTCCTATTGCATCTGAAAGTAGAAACTCGCCCGATTACAGCGGTACGTGTATTTTTTTCCCTAGGCCATTCTGGTTGAGCGTTAGCAGCAGCAGAATTGCGAAAAATTTTTTGCCTTCTCAAGCATTTCTTGTCTTGAAACTCCCATATCTCGCGAACGGATTGACCTAACCCACAAATTCCTATTGCATTTGAAAGTAGAAACTCGCCCGATTACAACGGTACGTGTATTTTTCCCTTAGGCCATTCTGGTTAAGCGATTGGAGCAGCAAAATTGCGAAAAATTTATTGTCTTGTCTACCATTTCTTAGATTCAAAGTCCCATATCTCGCGAACGGATTGACCTAACCCAAAAATTCCTGTTGCAGCTGAAAGTAGAAACTCGCCCGATTACAATGGTATGTGTTTTTTCCCTAGGCCATTCCGGTTAAGCGTTTGGAGCAGCAGAATTGCGAAAAATTTTTTGCCTTCTCAACCATTTCTTGGCTTCAAATTCCCATATCTCGCGAACGGATTGACCTAACCCAAAAATTCCTATTGCATCTGAAAGTAGAAACTCGCCCGATTACAATGGTATGTGTATTTTTTCCCTAGGCCATTCTGGTTAAGCGTTTGGAGCAGCAGAATTGCGAAAAATTTTTTGCCTCCCCAAATTTTCTTGGCTTCAGACTCCCATATCTCGCGAACGGATTGACCTAACCCAAAAATTCATATTGCATCTGAAAGTAGAAACTCGCCCGATTACAGCGGTACGTGTATTTTTTCCCTAGGCCATTCTGGTTAAGCGTTAGGAGCCGCAGAAGTGCGAAAAATTTGTTGTCTTGTCAACCATTTCTTAGCTTCAAAGTCCCATATCTCGCGAACGGATTGACCTAACCCAAAAATTCCTATTGCATGTGAAAGTAGAAACTCGCCCGATTACGACGGTACGTGTATTTTTCCCTTAGGCCATTCTAGTTAAGCGTTAGGAGCCGCAGAATTGCGAAAAATTTTTTGTCTTATCAACCATTTCTTGGCTTCAAACTCCCATATCTCGCGAACGGATTGACCTAACCCAAAAATTCCTATTGCATCTGAAAGCAGAAACTCGCCCGATTACAACGGTACGTGTATTTTTCGCTTAGGCCATTCTGGTTAAGCGATTGGAGCAGCAAAAGTGCGAAAAATTTGTTGTCTTGTCAACCATTTCTTAGCTTCAAAGTCCCATATCTCGCGAACGGATTGACCTAACCCAAAAATTCGTATTGCATCTGAAAGTAGAAACTCGCCCGATGACAACGGTATGTGTATTTTTTCCCTAGGCCATTCTGGTTAAGCGTTAGGAGCCGCAGAATTGCGAAAAATTTGTTGTCTTGTCAACCATTTCTTGGCTTCAAACTCCCATATCTCGCGAACGGATTGACCTAACCCAAAAATTCCTATTGCATCTGAAAGTAGAAACTCGCCCGATTACAACGGTATGTGTATTTTTTCCCTAGGCCATTCTGGTTAAGCGTTAGGAGCCGCAGAAGTGCGAAAAATTTGTTGTCTTCTCAACCATTTCTTAGCTTCAAACACCCATATCTCGCGAACGGATTGACCTAACCCAAAAATTCATATTGCATCTGAAAGTAGAAACTCGCCCGATTACAGCGGTACTTGTATTTTTTTCCCTAGGCCATTCTGGTTGAGCGTTAGCAGCAGCAGAATTGCGAAAAATTTTTTGCCTTCTCAAGCATTTCTTGTCTTGAAACTCCCATATCTCGCGAACGGATTGACCTAACCCACAAATTCCTATTGCATTTGAAAGTAGAAACTCGCCCGATTACAACGGTACGTGTATTTTTCCCTTAGGCCATTCTGGTTAAGCGATTGGAGCAGCAAAATTGCGAAAAATTTATTGTCTTGTCTACCATTTCTTAGATTCAAAGTCCCATATCTCGCGAACGGATTGACCTAACCCAAAAATTCCTGTGGCAGCTGAAAGTAGAAACTCGCCCGATTACAATGGTATGTGTATTTTTTCCCTAGGCCATTCTGGTTAAGCGTTTGGAGCAGCAGAATTGCGAAAAATTTTTTGCCTTCTCAACCATTTCTTGGCTTCAAATTCCCATATCTCGCGAACGGATTGACCTAACCCAAAAATTCCTATTGCATCTGAAAGTAGAAACTCGCCCGATTACAATGGTATGTGTATTTTTCCCTAGGCCATTCTGGTTAAGCGTTTGGAGCAGCAGAATTGCGAAAAATTTTTTGCCTCCCCAAATTTTCTTGGCTTCAGACTCCCATATCTCGCGAACGGATTGACCTAACCCAAAAGTTCCTGTTGCGTCTAAAAGTAGAAACTTGCCCGATTACAACGGTATGTGTATTTTTTCCCTAGGCCATTCTTGTTAAGCGTTAGGAGCAGCAGAATTGCGAAAAATTTTTTGCCTTCTCAACCATTTCTTGGCTTCGAACTCCCATATCTCGCGAACGGATTGAATTAACCCAAAAATTCCTATTGCATCTGAAAGTAGAAACTCGCCCGATTACAGCGGTATTTGTATTCTTTACCTAGGCCATTCTGGTTAAGCGTTTGGAGCAGCAGAATTGCGAAAAATTTTTTGCCTTCTCAACCATTTCTTGGCTTCAAACTCCCATATCTCGCGAACGGATTGACCTAACCCAAAAATTCCTGTTGCATCTGAAAGTAGAAACTCGCCCGATTACAACGGTATGTGTATTTTTTCCCTAGCCCATTCTGGTTAAGCGTTTGGATCAGCAGAATTGCGAAAAAATTTTTGCCTTCCCTACCATTTTTTGGCTTCAAACTCCCATATCTCGCGAACGGATTGACCTAACCCAAAAATTCCTATTGCATCTGAAAGTAGAAACTCGCCCTATTACAACGGTATGTGTATTTTTTCCCTAGGCCATTCTGGTTAAGCGTTAGGAGCCGCAGAAGTGCGAAAAATTTGTTGTCTTCTCAACCATTTCTTAGCTTCAAACACCCATATCTCGCGAACGGATTGACCTAACCCAAAAATTCCTATTGCATCTGAAAGTAGAAACTCGCCCGATTACAGCGGTACGTGTATTTTTTTCCCTAGGCCATTCTGGTTGAGCGTTAGCAGCAGCAGAATTGCGAAAAATTTTTTGCCTTCTCAAGCATTTCTTGTCTTGAAACTCCCATATCTCGCGAACGGATTGACCTAACCCACAAATTCCTATTGCATTTGAAAGTAGAAACTCGCCCGATTACAACGGTACGTGTATTTTTCCCTTAGGCCATTCTGGTTAAGCGATTGGAGCAGCAAAATTGCGAAAAATTTATTGTCTTGTCTACCATTTCTTAGATTCAAAGTCCCATATCTCGCGAACGGATTGACCTAACCCAAAAATTCCTGTTGCAGCTGAAAGTAGAAACTCGCCCGATTACAATGGTATGTGTATTTTTTCCCTAGGCCATTCTGGTTAAGCGTTTGGAGCAGCAGAATTGCGAAAAATTTTTTGCCTTCTCAACTATTTCTTGGCTTCAAATTCCCATATCTCGCGAACGGATTGACCTAACCCAAAAATTCCTATTGCATCTGAAAGTAGAAACTCGCCCGATTACAATGGTATGTGTATTTTTCCCTAGGCCATTCTGGTTAAGCGTTTGGAGCAGCAGAATTGCGAAAAATTTTTTGCCTCCCCAAATTTTCTTGGCTTCAGACTCCCATATCTCGCGAACGGATTGACCTAACCCAAAAGTTCCTGTTGCGTCTAAAAGTAGAAACTTGCCCGATTACAACGGTATGTGTATTTTTTCCCTAGGCCATTCTTGTTAAGCGTTAGGAGCAGCAGAATTGCGAAAAATTTTTTGCCTTCTCAACCATTTCTTGGCTTCGAACTCCCATATCTCGCGAACGGATTGAATTAACCCAAAAATTCCTATTGCATCTGAAAGTAGAAACTCGCCCGATTACAGCGGTATTTGTATTCTTTCCCTAGGCCATTCTGGTTAAGCGTTTGGAGCAGCAGAATTGCGAAAAATTTTTTGCCTTCTCAACCATTTCTTGGCTTCAAACTCCCATATCTCGCGAACGGATTGACCTAACCCAAAAATTCCTGTTGCATCTGAAAGTAGAAACTCGCCCGATTACAACGGTATGTGTATTTTTTCCCTAGCCCATTCTGGTTAAGCGTTTGGATCAGCAGAATTGCGAAAAAATTTTTGCCTTCCCTACCATTTTTTGGCTTCAAACTCCCATATCTCGCGAACGGATTGACCTAACCCAAAAATTCCTATTGCATCTGAAAGTAGAAACTCGCCCGATTACAACGGTATGTGTATTTTTTCCCTAGGCCATTCTGGTTAAGCGTTAGGAGCCGCAGAAGTGCGAAAAATTTGTTGTCTTCTCAACCATTTCTTAGCTTCAAACACCCATATCTCGCGAACGGATTGACCTAACCCAAAAATTCCTATTGCATCTGAAAGTAGAAACTCGCCCGATTACAGCGGTACGTGTATTTTTTTCCCTAGGCCATTCTGGTTGAGCGTTAGCAGCAGCAGAATTGCGAAAAATTTTTTGCCTTCTCAAGCATTTCTTGTCTTGAAACTCCCATATCTCGCGAACGGATTGACCTAACCCACAAATTCCTATTGCATTTGAAAGTAGAAACTCGCCCGATTACAACGGTACGTGTATTTTTCCCTTAGGCCATTCTGGTTAAGCGATTGGAGCAGCAAAATTGCGAAAAATTTATTGTCTTGTCTACCATTTCTTAGATTCAAAGTCCCATATCTCGCGAACGGATTGACCTAACCCAAAAATTCCTGTTGCAGCTGAAAGTAGAAACTCGCCCGATTACAATGGTATGTGTTTTTTCCCTAGGCCATTCCGGTTAAGCGTTTGGAGCAGCAGAATTGCGAAAAATTTTTTGCCTTCTCAACCATTTCTTGGCTTCAAATTCCCATATCTCGCGAACGGATTGACCTAACCCAAAAATTCCTATTGCATCTGAAAGTAGAAACTCGCCCGATTACAATGGTATGTGTATTTTTTCCCTAGGCCATTCTGGTTAAGCGTTTGGAGCAGCAGAATTGCGAAAAATTTTTTGCCTCCCCAAATTTTCTTGGCTTCAGACTCCCATATCTCGCGAACGGATTGACCTAACCCAAAAGTTCCTGTTGCGTCTAAAAGTAGAAACTCGCCCGATTACAACGGTATGTGTATTTTTTCCCTAGGCCATTCTTGTTAAGCGTTAGGAGCAGCAGAATTGCGAAAAATTTTTTGCCTTCTCAACCATTTCTTGGCTTCGAACTCCCATATCTCGCGAACGGATTGAATTAACCCAAAAATTCCTATTGCATCTGAAAGTAGAAACTCGCCCGATTACAGCGGTATTTGTATTTTTTCCCTAGGCCATTCTGGTTAAGCGTTTGGAGCAGCAGAATTGCGAAAAATTTTTTGCCTTCTCAACCATTTCTTGGCTTCAAACTCCCATATCTCGCGAACGGATTGACCTAACCCAATAATTCCTGTTGCATCTGAAAGTAGAAACTCGCCCGATTACAACGGTATGTGTATTTTTTCCCTAGCCCATTCTGGTTAAGCGTTTGGAGCAGCAGAATTGCGAAAAATTTTTTGCCTTCCCTACCATTTTTTGGCTTCAAACTCCCATATCTCGCGAACGGATTGACCTAACCCAAAAATTCCTGTTGCGTCTGAAAGTAGAAACTCGCCCGATTACAACGGTATGTGTATTTTTTCCCTAGCCCATTCTGGTTAAGCGTTAGGAGCAGCAGAATTGCGAAAAATTTTTTGCCTTCTCAACCATTTCTTGGCTTCGAACTCCCATATCTCGCGAACGGATTGAATTAACCCAAAAATTCCTATTGCATCTGAAAGTAGAAACTCGACCGATTACAGCGGTATTTGTATTTTTTCCCTAGGCCATTCTGGTTAAGCGTTTGGAGCAGCAGAATTGCGAAAAATTTTTTGCCTTCTCAACCATTTCTTGGCTTCAAACTCCCATATCTCGCGAACGGATTGACCTAACCCAAAAATTCCTGTTGCATCTGAAAGTAGAAACTCGCCCGATTACAACGGTATGTGTATTTTTTCCCTAGCCCATTCTGGTTAAGCGTTTGGAGCAGCAGAATTGCGAAAAATTTTTTGCCTTCCCTACCATTTTTTGGCTTCAAACTCCCATATCTCGCGAACGGATTGACCTAAGCAAAAATTCCTATTGCATCTGTAAGTAGAAACTCGCCCGATTACAGCGCTACGTGTATTTTTTCCCTAGGCCATTCTGGTTAAGCGTTTGGAGCAGCAGAATTGCGAAAAATTTTTTGCCTTCTCAACCATTTCTTGGCTTCAAACTCCCATATCTCGCGAACGGATTGACCTAACCCAAAAATTCCTGTTGCATCTGAAAGTAGAAACTCGCCCGATTACAACGGTATGTGTATTTTTTCCCTAGCCCATTCTGGTTAAGCGTTTGGAGCAGCAGAATTGCGAAAAATTTTTTGCCTTCCCTACCATTTTTTGGCTTCAAACTCCCATATCTCGCGAACGGATTGACCTAACCCAAAAATTCCTATTGCATCTGTAAGTAGAAACTCGCCCGATTACAGCGGTACGTGTATTTTCTCCCTAGGCCATTCTGGTTAAGCGTTAGGAGCCGCAGAATTGCGAAAAATTTTTTGTCTTATCAACCATTTCTTGGCTTCAGACTCCCATATCTCGCGAACGGATTGACCTAACCCAAAAGTTCCTGTTGCGTCTAAAAGTAGAAACTCGCCCGATTACAACGGTATGTGTATTTTTTCCCTAGGCCATTCTTGTTAAGCGTTAGGAGCAGCAGAATTGCGAAAAATTTTTTGCCTTCTCAACCATTTCTTGGCTTCGAACTCCCATATCTCGCGAACGGATTCAATTAACCCAAAAATTCCTATTGCATCTGAAAGTAGAAACTCGCCCGATTACAGCGGTATTTGTATTTTTTCCCTAGGCCATTCTGGTTAAGCGTTTGGAGCAGCAGAATTGCGAAAAATTTTTTGCCTTCTCAACCATTTCTTGGCTTCAAACTCCCATATCTCGCGAACGGATTGACCTAACCCAAAAATTCCTGTTGCATCTGAAAGTAGAAACTCGCCCGATTACAACGGTATGTGTACTTTTTCCCTAGCCCATTCTGGTTAAGCGTTTGGAGCAGCAGAATTGCGAAAAATTTTTTGCCTTCCCTACCATTTTTTGGCTTCAAACTCCCATATCTCGCGAACGGATTGACCTAACCCAAAAATTCCTATTGCATCTGTAAGTAGAAACTCGCCCGATTACAGCGGTACGTGTATTTTTTCCCTAGGCCATTCTGGTTAAGCGTGAGGAGCAGCAGAATTCCGAAAAATTTTTTGCCTTCTCAAGCATTTCTTGTCTTGAAACTCCCATATCTCGCGAACGGATTGACCTAACCCAAAAATTCCTATTGCATTTGAAAGTAGAAACTCGACCGATTACAATGGTACGTGTATTTTTCCCTTAGGCCATTCTGGTTAAGCGATTGGAGCAGCAAAAGTGCGAAAAATTTGTTGTCTTGCCAACCATTTCTTAGCTTCAAAGTCCCATATCTCGCGAACGGATTGACCTAACCCAAAAATTCCTATTGCATCTGAAAGTAGAAACTCGCCCGATTACAACGGTATGTGTATTTTTTCCCTAGGCCATTCTGGTTAAGCATTAGGAGCCGCAGAATTGCGAAAAATTTTTTGTCTTATCAACCATTTCTTGGCTTCAAACTCCCATATCTCGCGAACGGATTGACCTAACCCAAAAATTCCTGTTGCATCTGAAAGTAGAAACTCGCCCGATTACAACGGTATGTGTATTTTTTCCCTAGGCCATTCTGGTTAAGCGTTTGGAGCAGCGGAACTGCGAAAAATTTGTTGTCTTCTCAACCATTTCGTGGCTTCAAACTCCCATATCTCGCGAACGGATTGACCTAACCCAAAAAGTCCTATTGCATCTGAAAGTAGAAACTCGCCCGATGACAACGGTATGTGTATTTTTTCCCTAGGCCATTCTGGTTAAGCGTTAGGAGCCGCAGAATTGCGAAAAATTTTTTGTCTTATCAACCATTTTTTGGCTTCAAACTCCCATATCTCGCGAACGGATTGACCTAACCCAAAAATTCCTATTGCATTTGAAAGTAGAAACTCGCCCGATTACAACGGTACGTGTATTTTTCCCTTAGGCCATTCTGGTTAAGCGATTGGAGCAGCAAAAGTGCGAAAAATCTGTTGTCTTGTCAACCATTTCTTAGCTTCAAAGTCCCATATCTCGTGAACGGATTGACCTAACCCAAAAATTCCTATTGCATCTGAAAGTAGAAACTCGCCCGATTACAGCGGTACGTGTATTTTTTCCCTAGGCCATTCTGGTTAAGCGTTTGGAGCAGCAGAGGTGCGAAAAATTTGTTGTCTTCTCAACCATTTCTTGGCTTCAAACTCCCATATCTCGCGAACGGATTGACCTAACCCAAAAATTCCTGTTGCATCTGAAAGTAGAAACTCGCCCGATTACAACGGTATGTGCATTTTTTCCCTAGCCCATTCTGGTTGAGCGTTTGGAGCAGCAGAATTGCGAAAAATTTTTTGCCTTCTCAACCATTTCGTGGCTTCAAACTCCCATATCTCGCGAACGGATTGACCTAGCCCAAAAATTCCTATTGCATCTGAAAGTAGAAACTCGCCCGATTACAGCGGTACGTGTATTCTTTCCCTAGGCCATTCTGGTTAAGCGTTTGGAGCAGCAGAGGTGCGAAAAATTTGTTGTCTTCTCAACCATTTCTTGGCTTCAAACTCCCATATCTCGCGAACGGATTGACCTAACCCAAAAATTCCTATTGCATCTGAAAGTAGAAACTCGCCCGATTACAGCGGTACGTGTATTTTTCCCTAGCCCATTCTGATTAAGCGTTTGGAGCAGCACAATTGCGAAAAATTTGTTGCTTTCTCAACCATTTCTTAGCTTCAAGTTCCCATATCTCGCGAACGGATTGACCAAACCCAAAAATTCCTGCTGCGTCTGAAATTAGAAGCTCGCCCGATTACAACGGTATGCGTATTTTTTCCCTAGGCCATTCTGGTAAAGCGTTTGGAGCAGCAGAATTGCGAAAAATTTGTTCTGTCCTCAACCATTTCTTAGCTTCAAACTCCCATATCTCGCGAACGGATTGACCTAACCCAAAAATTCCTATTTCATCTGAAAGTAGAAACTAGCCCGATTACAGCGGTATGTGTATTTCTTCCCTAGGCCATTCTGGTTAAGCGTTTGGAGCAGCAGAATTGCGAAAAATTTTTTGCCTTCTCAACCATTTCTTGGCTTCAAACTCCCATATCTCGCGAACGGATTGACCTAACCCAAAAATTCCTGTTGCATCTGAAAGTAGAAACTCGCCCGATTACAACGGTATGTGCATTTTTTCCCTAGCCCATTCTGGTTGAGCGTTTGGAGCAGCAGAATTGCGAAAAATTTTTTGCCTTCTCAACCATTTCGTGGCTTCAAACTCCCATATCTCGCGAACGGATTGACCTAGCCCAAAAATTCCTATTGCATCTGAAAGTAGAAACTCGCCCGATTACAACGGTATGTGTATTTTTTCCCTAGGCCATTCTGGTTAAGCGTTTGGAGCAGCAGAATTGCGAAAAATTTGTTGCTTTCTCAACCATTTCTTAGATTCAAGGTCCCATATCTCGCGAACGGATTGACCAAACCCAAAAATTCCTGCTGCGTCTGAAATTAGAAACTCGCCCGATTACAACGGTATGCGTATTTTTTCCCTAGGCCATTCTGGTAAAGCGTTTGGAGCAGCAGAATTGCGAAAAATTTGTTCTGTCCTGAACCATTTCTTAGCTTCAAACTCCCATATCTCGCGAACGGATTGACCTAACCCAAAGATTCCTATTGCATCTGAAAGTAGAAACTCGCCCGATTAGAACGTTATGTGTATTTTTTCCCTAGGCCATTCTGGTTAAGCGTTAGGAGCCGCAGAATTGCGAAAAATTTTTTGTCATATCAACCATTTCTTGGCTTCAAACTCCCATATCTCGCGAACGGATTGACCTAACCCAAAAATTCCTATTGCATCTGAAAGTAGAAACACGCCTGATTACAATGGTATGTGTATTTTTTCCCTAGGCCATTCTGGTTAAGCGTTTGGAGCAGCAGAATTGCGAATAATTTTTTGCCTTCCCAACCATTTCTTGGTTTCAGACTCCCATATCTCGCGAACGGATTGACCTAACCCAAAAGTTCCTGTTGCGTCTGAAAGTAGAAACTCGCCCGATTACAACGGTATGCGTAATTATTCCCTAGGCCATTCTGGTTAAGCGTTAGGAGCAGCAGAATTGCGAAAAATTTTTTGCCTTCTCAACCATTTCTTGGCTTCGAACTCCCATATCTCGCGAACGGATTGAATTAACCCAAAAATTCCTATTGCATCTGAAAATAGAAACCCGCCCGATTACAGCGGTATTTGTATTTTTTCCCTAGGCCATTCTGGTTAAGCGATTGGAGCAGCAAAAGTGCGAAAAATTTGTTGTCTTGTCAACCATTTCTTAGCTTCAAAGTCCCATATCTCGCGAACGGATTGACCTAACCCAAAAATTCCTATTGCATCTGAAAGTAGAAACTCGCCCGATTAGAACGTTATGTGTATTTTTTCCCTAGGCCAATCTGGTTAAGCGTTAGGAGCCGCAGAATTGCGAAAAATTTTTTGTCTTATCAACCATTTCTTGGCTTCAAACTCCCATATCTCGCGAACGGATTGACCTAACCCAAAAATTCCTATTGCATCTGAAAGTAGAAACACGCCTGATTACAATGGTATGTGTATTTTTCCCTAAGCCATTCTGGTTAAGGGTTTGGAGCAGCAGAATAGCGAATAATTTTTTGCCTTCCCAACCATTTCTTGGTTTCAGACTCCCATATCTCGCGAACGGATTGACCTAACCCAAAAGTTCCTGTTGCGTCTGAAAGTAGAAACTCGCCCGATTACAACGGTATGCGTATTTATTCCCTAGGCCATTCTGGTTAAGCGTTAGGAGCAGCAGAATTGCGAAAAATTTTTTGCCTTCTCAACCATTTCTTGGCTTCGAACTCCCATATCTCGCGAACGGATTGAATTAACCCAAAAATTCCTATTGCATCTGAAAATAGAAACCCGCCCGATTACAGCGGTATTTGTATTTTTTCCCTAGGCCATTCTAGTTAAGCGTTTGGAGCAGCAGAATTGCGAAAAATTTTTTGCCTTCTCAACCATTTCTTGGCTTCAAACTACCATATCTCGCGAACGGATTGACCTAACCCAAAAATTCCTGTTGCATCTGAAAGTAGAAACTGGCCCGATTACAACGGTATGTGTATTTTTCCCTAGCCCATTCTGGTTAAGAGTTTGGAGCAGCAGAATTGCGAAAAATTTTTTGCCTTCTCTACCATTTCTTAGATTCAAAGTCCCATATCTCGCGAACGGATTGACCTAACCCAAAAATTCCTGTTGCAGCTGAAAGTAGAAACTCGCCCGATTACAAAGGTATGTGTATTTTTTCCCTAGGCCATTCTGGTTAAGCGTTTGGAGCAGCAGAATTGCGAAAAATTTTTTGCCTTCTCAACCATTTCTTGGCTTCAAATTCCCACATCTCGCGAACGGATTGAACTAACCCAAAAATTCCTATTGCATCTGAAAGTAGAAACTCGCCCGATTACAATGGTATGTGTATTTTTTCCCTAGGCCATTCTGGTTAAGCGTTTGGAGCAGCAGAATTGCGAAAAATTTTTTGCCTTCCCAAATTTTCTTGGCTTCAGACTCCCATATCTCGCGAACGGATTGACCTAACCCAAAAGTTCCTGTTGCGTCTAAAAGTAGAAACTCGCCCGATTACAACGGTATGTATATTTTTTCCCTAGGCCATTCTGGTTAAGCGTTTGGAGCAGAATTGCGAAAAATTTTTTGCCTTCTCAACCATTTCTTGGCTTCAAACTCCCATATCTCGCGAACGGATTGACCTAACCCAAAAATTCCTGTTGCATCTGAAAGTAGAAACTCGCCCGATTACAACGGTATGTGTATTTTTTCCCTAGCCCATTCTGGTTAAGCGTTTGGAGCAGCAGAATTGCGAAAAATTTTTTGCCTTCCCTACCATTTTTTGGCTACAAACTCCCATATCTCGCGAACGGATTGACCTAACCCAAAAATTCCTATTGCATCTGTAAGTAGAAACTCGCCCGATTACAGCGGTACGTGTATTTTTTACCTAGGCCATTCTGGTTAAGCGTGAGGAGCAGCAGAATTCTGAAAAATTTTTTGCCTTCTCAAGCATTTCTTGTCTTGAAACTCCCATATCTCGTGAACGGATTGACCTAACCCAAAAATTCCTATTGCATTTGAAAGTAGAAACTCGCCCGATTACAATGGTACGTGTATTTTTCCCTTAGGCCATTCTGGTTAAGCGATTGGAGCAGCAAAAGTGCGAAAAATTTTTTGTCTTATCAACCATTTCTTGGCTTCAAACTCCCATATCTCGCGAACGGATTGACCTAACCCAAAAATTCCTATTGCATCTGAAAGTAGAAACTCGCCCGATTACAGCGGTACGTGTATTTTTTCCCTAGGCCATTCTGGTTAAGCGTTTGGAGCAGCAGAATTGCGAAAAATTTGTTGTCTTCTCAACCATTTCTTGGCTTCAAACTCCCATATCTCGCGAACGGATTGACCTAACCCAAAAATTCCTATTGCATCTGAAAGTAGAAACTCGCCCGATTACAGCGGTATGTGTATTTCTTCCCTAGGCCATTCTGGTTAAGCGTTTGGAGCAGCAGAATTGCGAAAAATTTTTTCACTTCTCAACCATTTCTTGGCTTCAAACTCCCATATCTCGCGAACGGATTGACCTAACCCAAAAATTCCTATTGCATCTGAAAGTAGAAACTCGCCCGATTACAACGGTATGAGTATTTTTTCCCTAGGCCATTCTGGTTAAGCGTTAGGAGCAGCAGAATTGCGAAAAAATTTTTGCCTTCTCAACCATTTCTTGGCTTCAAATTCCCATATCTCGCGAACGGATTGACCTAACCCAAAAATTCCTATTGCATCTGAAAGTAGAAACTCGCCCGATTACAACGGTATGTGTATTTTTTCCCTAGGCCATTCTGGTTAAGCGTTTGGAGCAGCAGAATTGCGAAAAATTTTTTGCCTTCTCAACCATTTCTTGGCTTCAAATTCCCATATCTCGCGAACGGATTGACCTAACCCAAAAATTCCTATTGCATCTGAAAGTAGAAACTCGCCCGATTACAACGGTATGTGTATTTTTTCCCTAGGCCAATCTGGTTAAGCGTTTGGAGCAGCAGAATTGCGAAAAATTTTTTGCCTTCTCTACCATTTTTTGGCTTCAAACTCCCATATCTCGCGAACGGATTAACCTAACCCAAAAATTCCTATTGCATCTGAAAGTAGAAACTCGCCCGATTACAGCGGTACGTGTATTTTTTCCCTAGGCCATTCTGGTTAAGCGTTAGGAGCAGCAGAATTGCGAAAAATTTTTTGGCTTCTCAAGCATTTCTTGTCTTGAAACTCCCATATCTCGCGAGCGGATTGACCTAACCCACAAATTCCTATTGCATTTGAAAGTAGAAACTCGCCCGATTACAACGGTACGTGTATTTTTCCCTTAGGCCATTCTGGTTAAGCGATTGGAGCAGCAGAAGTGCGAAAAATTTTTTGCCTTCTCTACCATTTCTTGGCTTCAAACTCCCATATATCGCGAACAGATTGACCTAACCCAAAAATTCCTGTTGCATGTGAAAGTAGAAACTCGCCCGATTACAACGGTGTATGTATTTTTTCCCTAGGCCATTCTGGTTAAGCGTTTGGAGCAGCAGAATTGCGAAAAAATTTTTGCCTCCTCAACCATTTCTTGGCTTCAAATTCCCATATCTCGCGAACGGATTGACCTAACCCAAAAATTCCTATTGCATCTGAAAGTAGAAACTCGCCCGATTACAACGGTATGTGTATTTTCTCCCTAGGCCATTCTGGTTAAGCGTTTGGAGCAGCAGAATTGCGAAAAATTTTTTGCCTTCTCAACCATTTCTTGGCTTCAAATTCCCATATCTCGCGAAGGGAATGACCTAACCCAAAAATTCCTATTGCATGTGAAAGTAGAAACTCGCCCGATTACAACGGTATGTGTATTTTTTCCCTAGGCCAATCTGGTTAAGCGTTTGGAGCAGCAGAATTGCGAAAAATTTTTTGCCTTCTCTACCATTTTTTGGCTTCAAACTCCCATATCTCGCGAACGGATTGACCTAACCCAAAAATTCCTATTGCATCTGAAAGTAGAAACTCGCCCGATTACAGCTGTACGTGTATTTTTTCCCTAGGCCATTCTGGTTAAGCGTTAGGAGCAGCAGAATTCCGAAAAATTTTTCGCCTTCTCAAGCATTTCTTGTCTTGAAACTCCCATATCTCGCGAACGGATTGACCTAACCCAAAAATTCCTATTGCATTTGAAAGTAGAAACTCACCCGATTACAACGGTACGTGTACTTTACCCTTAGGCCATTCTGGTTAAGCGATTGGAGCAGCAAAAGTGCGAAAAATTTGTTGTGTTGTCAACCATTTCTTAGCTTCAAAGTCCCATATCTCGCGAACGGATTGACCTAACCCAAAAATTCCTATTGCATCTGAAAGTAGAAACTCGCCCGATTACAACGGTATGAGTATTTTTTCCCTAGGCCATTCTGGTTAAGCGTTAGGAGCAGCAGAATTGCGAAAAATTTTTGCCTCCTCAACCATTTCTTGGCTTCAAATTCCCATATCTCGCGAACGGATTGACCTAACCCAAAAATTCCTATTGCATCTGAAAGTAGAAACTCGCCCGATTACAACGGTATGTGTATTTTCTCCCTAGGC
Source organism: Ptiloglossa arizonensis (assembly GCF_051014685.1). Classification (NCBI taxonomy): domain Eukaryota; kingdom Metazoa; phylum Arthropoda; class Insecta; order Hymenoptera; family Colletidae; genus Ptiloglossa; species Ptiloglossa arizonensis. Next base: position 320,060 of record NW_027478686.1, on the reverse strand, counting down.
CATTCTGGTTAAGCGTTTGGAGCAGCAGAATTGCGAAAAATTTTTTGCCTTCTCAACCATTTCTTGGCTTCAAATTCCCATATCTCGCGAAGGGAATGACCTAACCCAAAAATTCCTATTGCATGTGAAAGTAGAAACTCGCCCGATTACAACGGTATGTGTATTTTTTCCCTAGGCCAATCTGGTTAAGCGTTTGGAGCAGCAGAATTGCGAAAAATTTTTTGCCTTCTCTACCATTTTTTGGCTTCAAACTCCCATATCTCGCGAACGGATTGACCTAACCCAAAAATTCCTATTGCATCTGAAAGTAGAAACTCGCCCGATTACAGCTGTACGTGTATTTTTTCCCTAGGCCATTCTGGTTAAGCGTTAGGAGCAGCAGAATTCCGAAAAATGTTTCGCCTTCTCAAGCATTTCTTGTCTTGAAACTCCCATATCTCGCGAACGGATTGACCTAACCCAAAAATTCCTATTGCATTTGAAAGTAGAAACTCGCCCGATTACAACGGTACGTGTACTTTACCCTTAGGCCATTCTGGTTAAGCGATTGGAGCAGCAAAAGTGCGAAAAATTTGTTGTGTTGTCAACCATTTCTTAGCTTCAAAGTCCCATATCTCGCGAACGGATTGACCTAACCCAAAAATTCCTATTGCATCTGAAAGTAGAAACTCGCCCGATTACAACGGTATGAGTATTTTTTCCCTAGGCCATTCTGGTTAAGCGTTAGGAGCAGCAGAATTGCGAAAAATTTTTTGCCTTCTCAAGCATTTCTTGTCTTGAAACTCCCATATCTCGCGAACGGATTGACCTAACCCAAAAATTCCTATTGCATCTGAAAGTAGAAACTCGCCCGATTACAGCGGTACGTGTATTTTTTCCCTAGGCCATTCTGGGTAAGCGTTTGGAGCAGCAGAAATGTGACAAATTTTTTGCCTTCTCAACCATTTCGTGGCTTCAAACTCCCATATCTCGCGAACGGATTGACCTAACCCAAAAATTGCTATTGCATTTTAAAGTTGAAACTCGCCCGATTACAACGGTATGTGTATTTTTTCCCTAGGCCATTCTGGTTAAGCGATTGGAGCAGCAAAAGTGCGAAAAATGTATTGTCTTGTCAACCATTTCTTAGCTTCAAAGTCCCATATCTCGCGAACGGATTGACCTAACACAAAAATTCCTATTGCATCTGAAAGTAGAAACTCGCCCGATTACAACGGTATATGTATTTTTTCCCTAGTCCATTCTGGTTAAGCGTTTGGAGCAGCAGAATTGCGAAAAATTTTTTGCCTTCTCAACCATTTCCTGGCTTCAAACTCCCATATCTCGCGAACGGATTGACCTAACCCAAAAATTCCTATTGCATCTGAAAGTAGAAACTCGCCCGATTACAACGGTACGTGTATTTTTCCCTTAGGCCATTCTGGTTAAGCGGTTGGAGCAGCAGAAGTGCGAAAAATTTATTGTCTTGTCAAGCATTTCTTAGCTTCAAAGTCCCATATCTCGCGAACGGATTGACCTAACACAAAAATTCCTATTGCATCTGAAAGTAGAAACTCGCCCGATTACAACGGTATGTGTATTTTTTCCCTAGGCCATTCTGGGTAAGCGTTTGGAGCAGCAGAAATGTGACAAATTTTTTGCCTTCTCTACCATTTCTTGCCTTCAAACTCCCATATCTCGCGAACGGATTGACCTAACACAAAAATTCCTATTGCATCTGAAAGTAGAAACTCGCCCAATTACAACGGTACGTGTATTTTTCCCTTAGGACATTCTGGTTAAGCGGTTGGAGCAGCAGAAGTGTGAAAAATTTATTGTCTTGTCAACCATTTCTTAGCTTCAAAGTCCCATATCGCGCGAACGGATTGACCTAACCCAAAAATTCCTATTGCATCTGAAAGTAGAAACTCGCCCGATTACAACCGTATGTGTATTTTTTCCCTAGGCCATTCTGGTTAAGCGTTTGGAGCAGCAGAATTGCGAAAAATTTTTTGCCTTCTCAACCATTTCTTGGTTTCAAACTCCCATATCTCGCGAACGGATTGACCTAACCCAAAAATTGCTATTGCATTTGAAAGTAGAAACTCGCCCGATTACAACGGTAGGTGTATTTTTCTCTGAGGCCATTCTGGTTAAGCGATTGGAGCAGCAGAAGTGTGAAAAATTTATTGTCTTGTCAACCATTTCTTAGCTTCAAAGTCCCATATCGCGCGAACGGATTGACCTAACCCAAAAATTCCTATTGCATCTGAAAGTAGAAACTCGCCCGATTACAACGGTATGTGTATTTTTTCCCTAGGCCATTCTGGTTAAGCGTTTGGAGCAGCAGAATTGCGAAAAATTTTTTGTTTTATCAACCATTTCTTGGCTTCAAACTCCCATATCTCGCGAACGGATTGACCTAACCCAAAAATTGCTATTGCATTTGAAAGTAGAAACTCGCCCGATTACAGCGGTACGTGTATTTTTTCCCTAGGCCATTCTGGGTAAGCGTTTGGAGCAGCAGAATTGCGAAAAATTTTTTGCCTTCTCAACCATTTCCTGGCTTCAAACTCCCATATCTCGCGAACGGATTGACCTAACCCAAAAATTCCTATTGCATCTGAAAGTAGAAACTCGCCCGATTACAACGGTATGTGTATTTTTTCCCTAGGCCATTCTGGTTAAGCGTTTGGAGCAGCAGAATTGCGAAAAATTTTTTGCCTTCTCAACCATTTCTTGGCTTCAAACTCCCATATCTCGCGAACGGATTGACCTAACCCAAAAATTGCTATTGCATTTGAAAGTAGAAACTCACCCGATTACAACGGCACGTGTATTTTTCTCTGAGGCCATTCTGGTTAAGCGATTGGAGCAGCAAAAGTGCGAAACATTTATTGTCTTGTCAACCATTTCTTAGCTTCAAAGTCCCATATCGCGCGAACGGATTGACCTAACCCAAAAATTCCTATTGCATCTGAAAGTAGAAACTCGCCCGATTACAACGGTATATGTATTTTTTCCCTAGTCCATTCTGGTTAAGCGTTTGGAGCAGCAGAATTGCGAAAAATTTTTTGCCTTCTCAACCATTTCCTGGCTTCAAACTCCCATATCTCGCGAACGGATTGACCTAACCCAAAAATTCCTATTGCATCTGAAAGTAGAAACTCGCCCGATTACAACGGTATGTGTATTTTTTCCCTAGACCATTCTGGTTAAGCGTTAGGAGCCGCAGAATTGCGAAAAATTTTTTGTTTTATCAACCATTTCTTGGCTTCAAACTCCCATATCTCGCGAACAGATTGACCTAACCCAAAAATTCCTATTGCATCTGAAAGTAGAAACTCGCCCGATTACAGCGGTACGTGTATTTTTTCCCTAGGCCATTCTGGGTAAGCGTTTGGAGCAGCAGAAGTGTGAAAAATTTATTGTCTTGTCAACCATTTCTTAGCTTCAAAGTCCCATATCGCGCGAACGGATTGACCTAACCCAAAAATTCCTATTGCATCTGAAAGTAGAAACTCGCCCGATTACAACGGTATGTGTATTTTTTCCCTAGGCCATTCTGGTTAAGCGTTTGGAGCAGCAGAATTGCGAAAAATTTTTTGCCTTCTCAACCATTTCTTGGCTTCAAACTCCCATATCTCGCGAACGGATTGACCTAACCCAAAAATTGCTATTGCATTTGAAAGTAGAAACTCACCCGATTACAACGGCACGTGTATTTTTCTCTGAGGCCATTCTGGTTAAGCGATTGGAGCAGCAAAAGTGCGAAACATTTATTGTCTTGTCAACCATTTCTTAGCTTCAAAGTCCAATATCTCGCGAACGGATTGTCCAAACCCAAAAATTCCTGTTGCGTCTGAAAATAGAAACTCGCCCGATTACAACGGTATGTGTATTTTTTCCCTAGGCCGTTCTGGTTAAGCGGTTGGAGCAGCAGAAGTGTGAAAAATTTATTGTCTTGTCAACCATTTCTTGGCTTCAAACTCCCATATCTCGCGAACGGATTGACCTAACCCAAAAATTGCTATTGCATTTGAAAGTAGAAACTCACCCGATTACAACGGTACGTGTGTTTTTCCCTTAGGACATTCTGGTTAAGCGGTTGGAGCAGCAGAAGTGTGAAAAATTTATTGTCTTGTCAAGCATTTCTTAGCTTCAAAGTCCCATATCTCGCGAACGGATTGACCTAACACAAAAATTCCTATTGCATCTGAAAGTAGAAACTCGCCCGATTACAACGGTATGTGTATTTTTTCCCTAGGCCATTCTGGGTAAGCGTTTGGAGCAGCAGAAATGTGACAAATTTTTTGCCTTCTCAACCATTTCGTGGCTTCAAACTCCCATATCTCGCGAACGGATTGACCTAACCCAAAAATTGCTATTGCATTTGAAAGTAGAAACTCGCCCGATTACAACGGTGTATGTATTTTTTCCCTAGGCCATTCTGGTTAAGCGTTTGGAGCAGCAGAATTGCGAAAAAATTTTTGCCTCCTCAACCATTTCTTGGCTTCAAATTCCCATATCTCGCGAACGGATTGACCTAACCCAAAAATTCCTATTGCATCTGAAAGTAGAAACTCGCCCGATTACAACGGTATGTGTATTTTCTCCCTAGGCCATTCTGGTTAAGCGTTTGGAGCAGCAGAATTGCGAAAAATTTTTTGCCTTCTCAACCATTTCTTGGCTTCAAATTCCCATATCTCGCGAAGGGAATGACCTAACCCAAAAATTCCTATTGCATGTGAAAGTAGAAACTCGCCCGATTACAACGGTATGTGTATTTTTTCCCTAGGCCAATCTGGTTAAGCGTTTGGAGCAGCAGAATTGCGAAAAATTTTTTGCCTTCTCTACGATTTTTTGGCTTCAAACTCCCATATCTCGCGAACGGATTGACCTAACCCAAAAATTCCTATTGCATCTGAAAGTAGAAACTCGCCCGATTACAACGGTATGTGTATTTTTTCCCTAGACCATTCTGGTTAAGCGTTAGGAGCCGCAGAATTGCGAAAAATTTTTTGTTTTATCAACCATTTCTTGGCTTCAAACTCCCATATCTCGCGAACAGATTGACCTAACCCAAAAATTCCTATTGCATCTGAAAGTAGAAACTCGCCCGATTACAGCGGTACGTGTATTTTTTCCCTAGGCCATTCTGGGTAAGCGTTTGGAGCAGCAGAAGTGTGAAAAATTTATTGTCTTGTCAACCATTTCTTAGCTTCAAAGTCCCATATCGCGCGAACGGATTGACCTAACCCAAAAATTCCTATTGCATCTGAAAGTAGAAACTCGCCCGATTACAACGGTATGTGTATTTTTTCCCTAGGCCATTCTGGTTAAGCGTTTGGAGCAGCAGAATTGCGAAAAATTTTTTGCCTTCTCAACCATTTCTTGGCTTCAAACTCCCATATCTCGCGAACGGATTGACCTAACCCAAAAATTGCTATTGCATTTGAAAGTAGAAACTCACCCGATTACAACGGCACGTGTATTTTTCTCTGAGGCCATTCTGGTTAAGCGATTGGAGCAGCAAAAGTGCGAAACATTTATTGTCTTGTCAACCATTTCTTAGCTTCAAAGTCCCATATCTCGCGAACGGATTGTCCAAACCCAAAAATTCCTGTTGCGTCTGAAAATAGAAACTCGCCCGATTACAACGGTATGTGTATTTTTTCCCTAGGCCGTTCTGGTTAAGCGGTTGGAGCAGCAGAAGTGTGAAAAATTTATTGTCTTGTCAACCATTTCTTGGCTTCAAACTCCCATATCTCGCGAACGGATTGACCTAACCCAAAAATTGCTATTGCATTTGAAAGTAGAAACTCACCCGATTACAACGGTACGTGTATTTTTCCCTTAGGACATTCTGGTTAAGCGGTTGGAGCAGCAGAAGTGTGAAAAATTTATTGTCTTGTCAAGCATTTCTTAGCTTCAAAGTCCCATATCTCGCGAACGGATTGACCTAACACAAAAATTCCTATTGCATCTGAAAGTAGAAACTCGCCCGATTACAACGGTATGTGTATTTTTTCCCTAGGCCATTCTGGGTAAGCGTTTGGAGCAGCAGAAATGTGACAAATTTTTTGCCTTCTCAACCATTTCGTGGCTTCAAACTCCCATATCTCGCGAACGGATTGACCTAACCCAAAAATTGCTATTGCATTTGAAAGTAGAAACTCGCCCGATTACAACGGTGTATGTATTTTTTCCCTAGGCCATTCTGGTTAAGCGTTTGGAGCAGCAGAATTGCGAAAAAATTTTTGCCTCCTCAACCATTTCTTGGCTTCAAATTCCCATATCTCGCGAACGGATTGACCTAACCCAAAAATTCCTATTGCATCTGAAAGTAGAAACTCGCCCGATTACAACGGTATGTGTATTTTCTCCCTAGGCCATTCTGGTTAAGCGTTTGGAGCAGCAGAATTGCGAAAAATTTTTTGCCTTCTCAACCATTTCTTGGCTTCAAATTCCCATATCTCGCGAAGGGAATGACCTAACCCAAAAATTCCTATTGCATGTGAAAGTAGAAACTCGCCCGATTACAACGGTATGTGTATTTTTTCCCTAGGCCAATCTGGTTAAGCGTTTGGAGCAGCAGAATTGCGAAAAATTTTTTGCCTTCTCTACGATTTTTTGGCTTCAAACTCCCATATCTCGCGAACGGATTGACCTAACCCAAAAATTCCTATTGCATCTGAAAGTAGAAACTCGCCCGATTACAACGGTATGTGTATTTTTTCCCTAGACCATTCTGGTTAAGCGTTAGGAGCCGCAGAATTGCGAAAAATTTTTTGTTTTATCAACCATTTCTTGGCTTCAAACTCCCATATCTCGCGAACAGATTGACCTAACCCAAAAATTCCTATTGCATCTGAAAGTAGAAACTCGCCCGATTACAGCGGTACGTGTATTTTTTCCCTAGGCCATTCTGGGTAAGCGTTTGGAGCAGCAGAAGTGTGAAAAATTTATTGTCTTGTTAACCATTTCTTAGCTTCAAAGTCCCATATCGCGCGAACGGATTGACCTAACCCAAAAATTCCTATTGCATCTGAAAGTAGAAACTCGCCCGATTACAACGGTATGTGTATTTTTTCCCTAGGCCATTCTGGTTAAGCGTTTGGAGCAGCAGAATTGCGAAAAATTTTTTGCCTTCTCAACCATTTCTTGGCTTCAAACTCCCATATCTCGCGAACGGATTGACCTAACCCAAAAATTGCTATTGCATTTGAAAGTAGAAACTCGCCCGATTACAACGGTAGGTGTATTTTTCTCTGAGGCCATTCTGGTTAGGCGATTGGAGCAGCAAAAGTGCGAAACATTTATTGTCTTGTCAACCATTTCTTAGCTTCAAAGTCCCATATCTCGCGAACGGATTGACCAAACCCAAAAATTCCTGCTGCGTCTGAAAATAGAAACTCGCCCGATTACAACGGTATGTGTATTTTTTCCCTAGGCCATTCTGGGTAAGCGTTTGGAGCAGCAGAAATGTGACAAATTTTTTGCCTTCTCTACCATTTCTTGCCTTCAAACTCCCATATCTCGCGAACGGATTGACCTAACACAAAAATTCCTATTGCATCTGAAAGTAGAAACTCGCACAATTACAACGGTACGTGTATTTTTCCCTTAGGACATTCTGGTTAAGCGGTTGGAGCAGCAGAAGTGTGAAAAATTTATTGTCTTGTCAACCATTTCTTAGCTTCAAAGTCCCATATCTCGCGAACGGATTGACCTAACCCAAAAATTCCTATTGCATCTGAAAGTAGAAACTCGCCCGATTACAACGGTATACGTATTTTTTCCCTAGGCCATTCTGGTTAAGCGTTTGGAGCAGCAGAATTGCGAAAAATTTTTTGCCTTCTCAACCATTTCTTGGCTTCAAACTCCCATATCTCGCGAACGGATTGACCTAACCCAAAAATTGCTATTGCATTTGAAAGTAGAAACTCGCCCGATTACAACGGTACGTGTATTTTTCTCTGAGGCCATTCTGGTTAAGCGATTGGAGCAGCAAAAGTGCGAAACATTTATTGTCTTGTCAACCATTTCTTAGCTTCAAAGTCCCATATCTCGCGAACGGATTCACCTAACCCAAAAATTCCTATTGCATCTGAAAGTAGAAACTCGCCCGATTACAACGGTATGTGTATTTTTTCCCTAGGCCATTCTGGGTAAGCGGTTGGAGCAGCAGATGTGCGAAAAATTTATTGTCTTGTCAACCATTTCTTAGCTTCAAAGTCCCATATCTCGCGAACGGATTGACCTAACCCAAAAATTCCTATTGCTTCTGAAAGTAGAAACTCGCCCGATTACAACGGTATGTGTATTTTTTCCCTAGGCCATTCTGGTTAAGCGTTTGAAGCAGCAGAATTGCGAAAAACTTTTTGCCTTCTCAACCATATCTTGGCTTCAAACTCACATATTTCGCGAACGGATTGACCTATCCCAAAAATTCCTATTGCATCTGAAAGTAGAAACTCGCCCGATTACAACGGTATGTGTATTTTTTGCCTAGGCCATTCTGGTTAAGCGTTTGGAGCAGCAGAATTGCGAAAAATTTTTTGCCTTCTCTACCATTTCTTGGCTTCAAACTCCCATATATCGCGAACAGATTGACCTAACCCAAAAATTCCTGTTGCATGTGAAAGTAGAAACTCGCCCGATTACAACGGTGTATGTATTTTTTCCCTAGGCCATTCTGGTTAAGCGTTTGGAGCAGCAGAATTGCGAAAAAATTTTTGCCTCCTCAACCATTTCTTGGCTTCAAATTCCCATATCTCGCGAACGGATTGACCTAACCCAAAAATTCCTATTGCATCTGAAAGTAGAAACTCGCCCGATTACAACGGTATGTGTATTTTCTCCCTAGGCCATTCTGGTTAAGCGTTTGGAGCAGCAGAATTGCGAAAAATTTTTTGCCTTCTCAACCATTTCTTGGCTTCAAATTCCCATATCTCGCGAAGGGAATGACCTAACCCAAAAATTCCTATTGCATGTGAAAGTAGAAACTCGCCCGATTACAACGGTATGTGTATTTTTTCCCTAGGCCAATCTGGTTAAGCGTTTGGAGCAGCAGAATTGCGAAAAATTTTTTGCCTTCTCTACGATTTTTTGGCTTCAAACTCCCATATCTCGCGAACGGATTGACCTAACCCAAAAATTCCTATTGCATCTGAAAGTAGAAACTCGCCCGATTACAACGGTATGTGTATTTTTTCCCTAGACCATTCTGGTTAAGCGTTAGGAGCCGCAGAATTGCGAAAAATTTTTTGTTTTATCAACCATTTCTTGGCTTCAAACTCCCATATCTCGCGAACGGATTGACCTAACCCAAAAATTCCTATTGCATCTGAAAGTAGAAACTCGCCCGATTACAGCGGTACGTGTATTTTTTCCCTAGGCCATTCTGGGTAAGCGTTTGGAGCAGCAGAAATGTGACAAATTTTTTGCCTTCTCAACCATTTCGTGGCTTCAAACTCCCATATCTCGCGAACGGATTGACCTAACCCAAAAATTGCTATTGCATTTGAAAGTAGAAACTCGCCCGATTACAACGGTACGTGTATTTTTCTCTGAGGCCATTCTGGTTAAGCGATTGGAGCAGCAAAAGTGCGAAACATTTATTGTCTTGTCAACCATTTCTTAGCTTCAAAGTCCCATATCTCGCGAACGGATTCACCTAACCCAAAAATTCCTATTGCATCTGAAAGTAGAAACTCGCCCGATTACAACGGTATGTGTATTTTTTCCCTAGGCCATTCTGGGTAAGCGGTTGGAGCAGCAGATGTGCGAAAAATTTATTGTCTTGTCAACCATTTCTTAGCTTCAAAGTCCCATATTTCGCGAACGGATTGACCTAACCCAAAAATTCCTATTGCTTCTGAAAGTAGAAACTCGCCCGATTACAACGGTATGTGTATTTTTTCCCTAGGCCATTCTGGTTAAGCGTTTGAAGCAGCAGAATTGCGAAAAACTTTTTGCCTTCTCAACCATATCTTGGCTTCAAACTCACATATTTCGCGAACGGATTGACCTATCCCAAAAATTCCTATTGCATCTGAAAGTAGAAACTCGCCCGATTACAACGGTATGTGTATTTTTTGCCTAGGCCATTCTGGTTAAGCGTTTGGAGCAGCAGAATTGCGAAAAATTTTTTGCCTTCTCTACCATTTCTTGGCTTCAAACTCCCATATATCGCGAACAGATTGACCTAACCCAAAAATTCCTGTTGCATGTGAAAGTAGAAACTCGCCCGATTACAACGGTGTATGTATTTTTTCCCTAGGCCATTCTGGTTAAGCGTTTGGAGCAGCAGAATTGCGAAAAAATTTTTGCCTCCTCAACCATTTCTTGGCTTCAAATTCCCATATCTCGCGAACGGATTGACCTAACCCAAAAATTCCTATTGCATCTGAAAGTAGAAACTCGCCCGATTACAACGGTATGTGTATTTTCTCCCTAGGCCATTCTGGTTAAGCGTTTGGAGCAGCAGAATTGCGAAAAATTTTTTGCCTTCTCAACCATTTCTTGGCTTCAAATTCCCATATCTCGCGAAGGGAATGACCTAACCCAAAAATTCCTATTGCATGTGAAAGTAGAAACTCGCCCGATTACAACGGTATGTGTATTTTTTCCCTAGGCCAATCTGGTTAAGCGTTTGGAGCAGCAGAATTGCGAAAAATTTTTTGCCTTCTCTACGATTTTTTGGCTTCAAACTCCCATATCTCGCGAACGGATTGACCTAACCCAAAAATTCCTATTGCATCTGAAAGTAGAAACTCGCCCGATTACAACGGTATGTGTATTTTTTCCCTAGACCATTCTGGTTAAGCGTTAGGAGCCGCAGAATTGCGAAAAATTTTTTGTTTTATCAACCATTTCTTGGCTTCAAACTCCCATATCTCGCGAACGGATTGACCTAACCCAAAAATTCCTATTGCATCTGAAAGTAGAAACTCGCCCGATTACAGCGGTACGTGTATTTTTTCCCTAGGCCATTCTGGGTAAGCGTTTGGAGCAGCAGAAATGTGACAAATTTTTTGCCTTCTCAACCATTTCGTGGCTTCAATCTCCCATATCTCGCGAACGGATTGACCTAACCCAAAAATTGCTATTGCATTTGAAAGTAGAAACTCGCCCGATTACAACGGTACGTGTATTTTTCTCTGAGGCCATTCTGGTTAAGCGATTGGAGCAGCAAAAGTGCGAAAAATTTATTGTCTTGTCAACCATTTCTTAGCTTCAAAGTCCCATATCTCGCGAACGGATTGACCTAACACAAAAATTCCTATTGCATCTGAAAGTAGAAACTCGCCCGATTACAACGGTATATGTATTTTTTCCCTAGTCCATTCTGGTTAAGCGTTTGGAGCAGCAGAATTGCGAAAAATTTTTTGCCTTCCCAACCATTTCCTGGCTTCAAACTCCCATATCTCGCGAACGGATTGACCTAACCCAAAAATTCCTATTGCATCTGAAAGTAGAAACTCGCCCGATTACAACGGTATGTGTATTTTTCCCTTAGGCCATTCTGGTTAAGCGGTTGGAGCAGCAGAAGTGCGAAAAATTTATTGTCTTGTCAACCATTTCTTAGCTTCAAAGTCCCATATCTCGCGAACGGATTGACCTAACACAAAAATTCCTATTGCATCTGAAAGTAGAAACTCGCCCGATTACAACGGTATGTGTATTTTTTCCCTAGGCCATTCTGGGTAAGCGTTTGGAGCAGCAGAATTGCGAAAAATTTTTTGCCTTCTCAACCATTTCTTGGCTTCAAACTCCCATATCTCGCGAACGGATTGACCTAACCCAAAAATTGCTATTGCATTTGAAAGTAGAAACTCGCCCGATTACAACGGTAGGTGTATTTTTCTCTGAGGCCATTCTGGTTAAGCGATTGGAGCAGCAAAAGTGCGAAACATTTATTGTCTTGTCAACCATTTCTTAGCTTCAAAGTCCCATATCTCGCGAACGGATTGACCAAACCCAAAGTTCCTGTTGCGTCTGAAAATAGAAACTCGCCCGATTACAACGGTATGTGTATTTTTTCCCTAGGCCATTCTGGGTAAGCGTTTGGAGCAGCAGAAATGTGACAAATTTTTTGCCTTCTCTACCATTTCTTGCCTTCAAACTCCCATATCTCGCGAACGGATTGACCTAACACAAAAATTCCTATTGCATCTGAAAGTAGAAACTCGCCCAATTACAACGGTACGTGTATTTTTCCCTTAGGACATTCTGGTTAAGCGGTTGGAGCAGCAGAAGTGTGAAAAATTTATTGTCTTGTCAACCATTTCTTAGCTTCAAAGTCCCATACCTCGCGAACGGATTGACCAAACCCAAAAATTCCTGTTGCGTCTGAAAATAGAAACTCGCCCGATTACAACGGTATGTGTATTTTTTCCCTAGGCCATTCTAGTTAAGCGGTTGGAGCAGCAGAAGTGTGAAAAATTTATTGTCTTGTCAACCATTTCTTAGCTTCAAAGTCCCAGATCTCGCCAACGGATTGACCTAACCCAAAAATTCCGATTGCATCTGAAAGTAGAAACTCGCCCGATTACAACGGTATGTGTATTTTTTCCCTAGGCCATTCTGGGTAAGCGTTTGGAGCAGCAGAAGTGTGAAAAATTTTTTGCCTTCTCTACCATTTCTTGCCTTCAAACTCCCATATCTCGCGAACGGATTGACCTAACACAAAAATTCCTATTGCATCTGAAAGTAGAAACTCGCCCAATTACAACGGTATGTGTATTTTTTCCCTAGGCCATTCTGGTTAAGCGTTTGGAGCAGCAGAATTGCGAAAAATTTTTTGCCTTCTCAACCATTTCTTGGCTTCAAACTCCCATATCTCGCGAACGGATTGACCTAACCCAAAAATTGCTATTGCATTTGAAAGTAGAAACTCGCCCGATTACAACGGTACGTGTATTTTTCTCTGAGGCCATTCTGGTTAAGCGATTGGAGCAGCAAAAGTGCGAAACATTTATTGTCTTCTCAACCATTTCTTAGCTTCAAAGTCCCATATCTCGCGAACGGATTGACCAAACCCAAAAATTCCTGTTGCGTCTGAAAATAGAAACTCGCCCGATTACAACGGTATGTGTATTTTTTCCCTAGGCCATTCTGGTTAAGCGGTTGGAGCAGCAGAAGTATGAAAAATTTATTGTCTTGTCAACCATTTCTTAGCTTCAAAGTCCCATATCTCGCGAACGGATTGACCTAACCCAAAAATTCCGATTGCATCTGAAAGTAGAAACTCGCTCGATTACAACGGTATGTGTATTTTTTCCCTAGGCCATTCTAGGTAAGCGTTTGGAGCAGCAGAATTGCGAAAAATTTTTTGCCTTCTCAACCATTTCTTGGCTTCAAACTCCCATATCTCGCGAACGGATTGACCTATCCCAAAAATTCCTATTGCATCTGAAAGTAGAAACTCGCCCGATTACAACGGTATGTGTATTTTTTGCCTAGGCCATTCTGGTTAAGCGTTTGGAGCAGCAGAAGTGCGAAAAATTTTTTGCCTTCTCTACCATTTCTTGGCTTCAAACTCCCATATATCGCGAACAGATTGACCTAACCCAAAAATTCCTGTTGCATGTGAAAGTAGAAACTCGCCCGATTACAACGGTGTATGTATTTTTTCCCTAGGCCATTCTGGTTAAGCGTTTGGAGCAGCAGAATTGCGAAAAAATTTTTGCCTCCTCAACCATTTCTTGGCTTCAAATTCCCATATCTCGCGAACGGATTGACCTAACCCAAAAATTCCTATTGCATCTGAAAGTAGAAACTCGCCCGATTACAACGGTATGTGTATTTTCTCCCTAGGCCATTCTGGTTAAGCGTTTGGAGCAGCAGAATTACGAAAAATTTTTTGCCTTCTCAACCATTTCTTGGCTTCAAATTCCCATATCTCGCGAAGGGAATGACCTAACCCAAAAATTCCTATTGCATGTGAAAGTAGAAACTCGCCCGATTACAACGGTATGTGTATTTTTTCCCTAGGCCAATCTGGTTAAGCGTTTGGAGCAGCAGAATTGCGAAAAATTTTTTGCCTTCTCTACGATTTTTTGGCTTCAAACTCCCATATCTCGCGAACGGATTGACCTAACCCAAAAATTCCTATTGCATCTGAAAGTAGAAACTCGCCCGATTACAACGGTATGTGTATTTTTTCCCTAGACCATTCTGGTTAAGCGTTAGGAGCCGCAGAATTGCGAAAAATTTTTTGTTTTATCAACCATTTCTTGGCTTCAAACTCCCATATCTCGCGAACGGATTGACCTAACCCAAAAATTCCTATTGCATCTGAAAGTAGAAACTCGCCCGATTACAGCGGTACGTGTATTTTTTCCCTAGGCCATTCTGGGTAAGCGTTTGGAGCAGCAGAAATGTGACAAATTTTTTGCCTTCTCAACCATTTCGTGGCTTCAAACTCCCATATCTCGCGAACGGATTGACCTAACCCAAAAATTGCTATTGCATTTGAAAGTAGAAACTCGCCCGATTACAACGGTACGTGTATTTTTCTCTGAGGCCATTCTGGTTAAGCGATTGGAGCAGCAAAAGTGCGAAAAATTTATTGTCTTGTCAACCATTTCTTAGCTTCAAAGTCCCATATCTCGCGAACGGATTGACCTAACACAAAAATTCCTATTGCATCTGAAAGTAGAAACTCGCCCGATTACAACGGTATATGTATTTTTTCCCTAGTCCATTCTGGTTAAGCGTTTGGAGCAGCAGAATTGCGAAAAATTTTTTGCCTTCTCAACCATTTCCTGGCTTCTAACTCCCATATCTCGCGAACGGATTGACCTAACCCAAAAATTCCTATTGCATCTGAAAGTAGAAACTCGCCCGATTACAACGGTACGTGTATTTTTCCCTTAGGCCATTCTGGTTAAGCGGTTGGAGCAGCAGAAGTGCGAAAAATTTATTGTCTTGTCAACCATTTCTTAGCTTCAAAGTCCCATATCTCGCGAACGGATTGACCTAACACAAAAATTCCTATTGCATCTGAAAGTAGAAACTCGCCCGATTACAACGGTATGTGTATTTTTTCCCTAGGCCATTCTGGGTAAGCGTTTGGAGCAGCAGAAATGTGACAAATTTTTTGCCTTCTCTACCATTTCTTGCCTTCAAACTCCCATATCTCGCGAACGGATTGACCTAACACAAAAATTCCTATTGCATCTGAAAGTAGAAACTCGCCCAATTACAACGGTACGTGTATTTTTCCCTTAGGACATTCTGGTTAAGCGGTTGGAGCAGCAGAAGTGTGAAAAATTTATTGTCTTGTCAACCATTTCTTAGCTTCAAAGTCCCATATCGCGCGAACGGATTGACCTAACCCAAAAATTCCTATTGCATCTGAAAGTAGAAACTCGCCCGATTACAACGGTATGTGTATTTTTTCCCTAGGCCATTCTGGTTAAGCGTTTGGAGCAGCAGAATTGCGAAAAATTTTTTGCCTTCTCAACCATTTCTTGGCTTCAAACTCCCATATCTCGCGAACGGATTGACCTAACCCAAAAATTGCTATTGCATTTGAAAGTAGAAACTCGCCCGATTACAACGGTAGGTGTATTTTTCTCTGAGGCCATTCTGGTTAAGCGATTGGAGCAGCAAAAGTGCGAAACATTTATTGTCTTGTCAACCATTTCTTAGCTTCAAAGTCCCATATCTCGCGAACGGATTGACCAAACCCAAAAATTCCTGTTGCGTCTGAAAATAGAAACTCGCCCGATTACAACGGTATGTGTATTTTTTCCCTAGGCCATTCTGGGTAAGCGTTTGGAGCAGCAGAAATGTGACAAATTTTTTGCCTTCTCTACCATTTCTTGCCTTCAAACTCCCATATCTCGCGAACGGATTGACCTAACACAAAAATTCCTATTGCATCTCAAAGTAGAAACTCGTCCAATTACAACGGTACGTGTATTTTTCCCTTAGGACATTCTGGTTAAGCGGTTGGAGCAGCAGAAGTGTGAAAAATTTATTGTCTTGTCAACCATTTCTTAGCTTCAAAGTCCCATATCTCGCGAACGGATTGACCTAACCCAAAAATTCCTATTGCATCTGAAAGTAGAAACTCGCCCGATTACAACGGTATACGTATTTTTTCCCTAGGCCATTCTGGTTAAGCGTTTGGAGCAGCAGAATTGCGAAAAATTTTTTGCCTTCTCAACCATTTCTTGGCTTCAAACTCCCATATCTCGCGAACGGATTGACCTAACCCAAAAATTGCTATTGCATTTGAAATTAGAAACTCGCCCGATTACAACGGTACGTGTATTTTTCTCTGAGGCCATTCTGGTTAAGCGATTGGAGCAGCAAAAGTGCGGAACATTTATTGTCTTGTCAACCATTTCTTAGCTTCAAAGTCCCATATCTCGCGAACGGATTGAACTAACCCAAAAATTCCTATTGCATCTGAAAGTAGAAACTCGCCCGATTACAACGGTATGTGTATTTTTTCCCTAGGCCATTCTGGGTAAGCGGTTGGAGCAGCAGATGTGCGAAAAATTTATTGTCTTGTCAACCATTTCTTAGCTTCAAAGTCCCATATCTCGCGAACGGATTGACCTAACCCAAAAATTCCTATTGCTTCTGAAAGTAGATACTCGCCCGATTACAACGGTATGTGTATTTTTTCCCTAGGCCATTCTAGGTAAGCGTTTGGAGCAGCAGAATTGCGAAAAATTTGTTGCCTTCTCAACCATTTCTTGGCTTCAAACTCCCATATCTCGCGAACGGATTGACCTAACCCAAAAATTGCTATTGCATTTGAAAGTAGAAACTCACCCGATTACAACGGCACGTGTATTTTTCTCTGAGGCCATTCTGGTTAAGCGATTGGAGCAGCAAAAGTGCGAAACATTTATTGTCTTGTCAACCATTTCTTAGCTTCAAAGTCCCATATCTCGCGAACGGATTGACCAAACCCAAAAATTCCTGTTGCGTCTGAAAATAGAAACTCGCCCGATTACAACGGTATGTGTATTTTTTCCCTAGGCCGTTCTGGTTAAGCGGTTGGAGCAGCAGAAGTGTGAAAAATTTATTGTCTTGTCAACCATTTCTTGGCTTCAAACTCCCATATCTCGCGAACGGATTGACCTAACCCAAAAATTGCTATTGCATTTGAAAGTAGAAACTCACCCGATTACAACGGTACGTGTATTTTTCTCTGAGGCCATTCTGGTTAAGCGATTGGAGCAGCAAAAGTGCGAAACATTTATTGTCTTGTCAACCATTTCTTAGCTTCAAAGTCCCATACCTCGCGAACGGATTGACCAAACCCAAAAATTCCTGTTGCGTCTGAAAATAGAAACTCGCCCGATTACAACGGTATGTGTATTTTTTCCCTAGGCCATTCTAGTTAAGCGGTTGGAGCAGCAGAAGTGTGAAAAATTTATTGTCTTGTCAACCATTTCTTAGCTTCAAAGTCCCATATCTCGCGAACGGATTGACCTAACCCAAAAATTCCGATTGCATCTGAAAGTAGAAACTCGCCCGATTACAACGGTATGTGTATTTTTTCCCTAGGCCATTCTGGGTAAGCGTTTGGAGCAGCAGAAATGTGAAAAATTTTTTGCCTTCTCTACCATTTCTTGCCTTCAAACTCCCATATCTCGCGAACGGATTGACCTAACACAAAAATTCATATTGCATCTGAAAGTAGAAACTCGCCCAATTACAACGGTACGTGTATTTTTCCCTTAGGCCATTCTGGTTAAGCGGTTGGAGCAGCAGAAGTGTGAAAAATTTATTGTCTTGTCAACCATTTCTTAGCTTCAAAGTCCCATATCTCGCGAACGGATTGACCTAACCCAAAAATTCCGATTGCATCTGAAAGTAGAAACTCGCCCGATTACAACGGTATGTGTATTTTTTCCCTAGGCCATTCTGGGTAAGCGTTTGGAGCAGCAGAAATGTGAAAAATTTTTTGCCTTCTCTACCATTTCTTGCCTTCAAACTCCCATATCTCGCGAACAGATTGACCTAACCCAAACATTCCTATTGCATCAGAAAGTAGAAACTCGCTCGATTATAGGGGTATGTTTATTATTTCCCTAGGCCATTCTGGTTAAGCGTTTAGAGCAGCAGAATTGCGAAAAGTTTGTTCTCTTCTCAACCATTTCTTAGCTTCAAACTCCCATATCTCGCGAACGGATTGACCTAACCCAAAAATTCCTATTCCATTTGAAAGTAAAAACTCGCCCGATTACAACGGTATGTGTATTTTTTCCCTAGGCCATTCTAGGTAAGCGATTGGAGCAGCAAAATTGCGAAACATTTATTGTCTTGTCAACCATTTCTTAGCTTCAAAGTCCCATATCTCGCGAACGGATTGATCAAACCCAAAAATTCCTGTTGCGTCTGAAAATAGAAACTCGCCCGATTACAACGGTATGTGTATTTTTTCCCTAGGCCGTTCTGGTTAAGCGGTTGGAGCAGCAGAACTGTGAAAAATTTATTGTCTTGTCAACCATTTCTTAGCTTCAAAGTCCCATATCTCGCGAACGGATTGACCTAACCCAAAAATTCCGATTGCATCTGAAAGTAGAAACTCGCCCGATTACAACGGTATGTGTATTTTTTCCCTAGGCCATTCTGGGTAAGCGTTTGGAGCAGCAGAAGTGTGAAAAATTTTTTGCCTTCTCTACCATTTCTTGCCTTCAAACTCCCACATCTCGCGAACGGATTGACCTAACACAAAAATTCCTATTGCATCTGAAAGTAGAAACTCGCCCAATTACAACGGTACTTGTATTTTTCCCTTAGGCCATTCTGGTTAAGCGGTTGGAGCAGCAAAAGTGTGAAAAATTTATTGTCTTGTCAACCATTTCTTAGCTTCAAAGTCCCATATCTCGCGAACGGATTGACCTAACCCAAAAGTTCCTATTGCATCTGAAAGTAGAAACTCGCCCGATTACAACGGTATGTGTATTTTTTCCCTAGGCCATTCTGGGTAAGCGTTTGGAGCAGCAGAAATGTGAAAAATTTTTTGCCTTCTCTACCATTTCTTGCCTTCAAACTCCCATATCTCGCGAACAGATTGACCTAACCCAAACATTCCTATTGCATCTGAAAGTAGAAACTCGCTCGATTATAGGGGTATGTTTATTATTTCCCTAGGCCATTCTGGTTAAGCGTTTAGAGCAGCAGAATTGCGAAAAGTTTGTTCTCTTCTCAACCATTTCTTAGCTTCAAGCTCCCATATCTCGCGAACGGATTGACCTAACCCAAAAATTCCTATTCCATTTGAAAGTAAAAACTCGCCCGATTACAACGGTACGTGTATTTTTCTCTTAGGCCATTCTGGTTAAGCGATTGGAGCAGCAAAAGTGCGAAAAATTTATTGTGTTGTCAACCATTTCTTAGCTTCAAAGTCCCATATCTCGCGAACGGATTGACCTAACCCAAAAATTCCTATTGTAACTGAAAGTAGAAACTCGCCCGATTACAACGGTATGTGTATTTTCTCCCTAGGCCATTCTGGTTAAGCGTTTGAAGCAGCAGAAGTGCGAAAAATTTGTTGTCTTCTGATCCATTTCTTAGCTTCAAACTCCCATATCTCGCGAACGGATTGACCTAACCCAAAAATTCCTGTTGCATCTGAAAGTAGAAACTGGCCCGATTACAAAGGTATGTGTATTTTTTCCCTAGGCCATTCTGGTTAAGCGTTTGGAGCAGCAGAATTGCGAAAAATTTTTTGCCTTCTCAACCATTTCTTGGCTTCAAATTCCCATATCTCGCGAACGGATTGACCTAACCGAAAAATTCGTATTGCATCTGAAAGTAGAGACTCGCCCGATTACAACGGTATGTGTATTTTTCCCTTAGGCCATTCTGGTTAAGCGGTTGGAGCAGCAGAAGTGCGAAAAATTTATTGTCTTGTCAACCATTTCTTGGCTTCAAACTCCCATATCTCGCGAACGGATTGACCTAACCCAAAAATTGCTATTGCATTTGAAAGTAGAAACTCGCCCGATTACAACGGTACGTGTATTTTTCTCTGAGGCCATTCTGGTTAAGCGATTGGAGCAGCAAAAGTGCGAAACATTTATTGTCTTGTCAACCATTTCTTAGCTTCAAAGTCCCATATCTCGCGAACGGATTGACCAAACCCAAAAATTCCTACTGCATCTGAAAGTAGAAACTCGCCCGATTACAGCGGTATGTGTATTTTTTCCCTAGGCCATTCTGGTTAAGCGTTTAGAGCAGCAGAATTGCGAAAAATTTTTTGCCTTCTCAACCATTTCTTGGCTTCAAACTCCCATATCTCGCGAACGGACTGACCTAACCCAAAAATTCCTGTTGCATCTGAAAGTAGAAACTCGCCCGATTACAACGGTATGTGTATTTTCTCCCAAGGCCATTCTGGTTAAGCGTTTGGAGCAGCAGAAGTGCGAAAAATTTGTTGTCTTCTCAACCATTTCTTTGCTTCAAACTCCCATATCTCGCGAACGGATTGACCTATCCCAAAAATTCCTGATGCGTCTGAAAGTAGAAACTCGCCCGATTACAGCGGTATGTGTATTTTTTCCCTAGGCCATTCTGGTTATGCGTTTAGAGCAGCAGAATTGCGAAAAATTTTTTGCCTTCTCAACCATTTCTTGGCTTCAAACTCCCATATCTCGCGAACGGACTGACCTAACCCAAAAATTCCTATTGCATCTGAAAGTAGAAACTCGCCCGATTACAGCGGTACGTGTATTTTTTCCCTAGGCCATTCTGGTTAAGCGTTTCGAGCAGCAGAATTGCGAAAAATTTTTTGCCTTCTCAACCATTTCTTGGCTTCAAACTCCCATTTCTCGCGAACGGATTGACCTAACCCAAAAATTCCTGTCGCATCTGAAAGTAGAAACTCGCCCGATTACAACGGTATGTGTATTTTCTCCCAAGGCCATTCTGGTTAAGCGTTTGGAGCAGCAGAAGTGCGAAAAATTTGTTGTCTTCTCAACCATTTCTTTGCTTCAAACTCCCATATCTCGCGAACGGATTGACCTAACCCAAAAATTCCTGTTGCGTCTGAAAGTAGAAACCCGCCCGATTACAACGGTATGTGTATTTTTTCCCTAGGCCATTCTGGTTAAGCGTTTGGAGCAGCAGAATTGCGGAAAATTTTTTGCCTTCCCAACCATTTCTTGGCTTCAGACTCCCATATCTCGCGAACGGATTGACCTAACCCAGAAATTCCTGTTGCGTCTGAAAGTAGAAACTCGCCCGATTACAACGGTATGTGTATTTTTTCCCAAGGCCATTCTGGTTAAGCGTTTGGAGCAGCAGAATTGCGAAAAATTTGTTGTCATCTCAACCATTTCTTTGCTTCAAACGCCCATATCTCGCGAACGGATTGACCTAACCCAAAAATTCCTGTTGCGTCTGAAAGTAGAAACTCGCCCGATTACAACGGTATGTGTATTTTTTCCCTGGGCCATTCTGGTTAAGCGTTTGGAGCAACAGAATTGCGGAAAATTTTTTGCCTTCCCAAACATTTATTGGCTTCAGACTCCCATATCTCGCGAACGGATTGACCTAACCCAAAAATTCCGATTGCATCTGAAAGTAGAAACTCGCCCGATTACAACGGTATGTGTATTTTTCCCTTAGGCCATTCTGGTTAAGCGTTTGAAGCAGCAGAAGTGCGAAAAATTTGTTGTCTTCTGATCCATTTCTTAGCTTCAAACTCCCATATCTCGCGAACGGATTGACCTAACCCAAAAATTCCTGTTGCATCTGAAAGTAGAAACTGGCCCGATTACAAAGATATGTGTATTTTTTCCCTAGGCCATTCTGGTTAAGCGTTTGGAGCAGCAGAATTGCGAAAAATTTTTTGCCTTCTCAACCATTTCTTGGCTTCAAATTCCCATATCTCGCGAACGGATTGACCTAACCGAAAAATTCGTATTGCATCTGAAAGTAGAGACTCGCCCGATTACAACGGTATGTGTATTTTTCCCTTAGGCCATTCTGGTTAAGCGGTTGGAGCAGCAGAAGTGCGAAAAATTTATTGTCTTGTCAACCATTTCTTGGCTTCAAACTCCCATATCTCGCGAACGGATTGACCTAACCCAAAAATTGCTATTGCATTTGAAAGTAGAAACTCGCCCGATTACAACGGTACGTGTATTTTTCTCTGAGGCCATTCTGGTTAAGCGATTGGAGCAGCAAAAGTGCGAAACATTTATTGTCTTGTCAACCATTTCATAGCTTCAAAGTCCCATATCTCGCGAACGGATTGACCAAACCCAAAAGTTCCTACTGCATCTGAAAGTAGAAACTCGCCCGATTACAGCGGTATGTGTATTTTTTCCCTAGACCATTCTGGTTAAGCGTTTCGACCAGCAGAATTGCGAAAAATTTTTTGCCTTCTCAACCATTTCTTGGCTTCAAACTCCCATATCTCGCGAACGGATTGACCTAACCCAAAAGTTCCTGTTGCGTCTGAAAGTAGAAACTCGCCCGATTACGAAGGTATGTGTATTTTTTCCCTAGGCCATTCTGGTTAAGCGTTAGGAGCAGCAGAATTGCGAAAAATTGTTTGCCTTCTCAACCATTTCTTGGCTTCAAACTCCCATATCTCGCGAACGGATTGACCTAACCCAAAAATTCCTACTGCATCTGAAAGTATAAACTCGCCCGATTACAGCGGTATGTGTATTTTTTCCCTAGGCCATTCTGGTTAAGCGTTTGGAGCAGCAGAATTGCGAAAAATTTTTTGCCTTCTCAACTATTTCTTGGATTCAAACTCCCATATCTCGGGAACGGATTGACCTATCCCAAAAATTCCTACTGCATCTGAAAGTATAATCACGCCCGATTACAGCGGTATGTGTATTTTTTCCCTAGGCCATTCTGGTTAAGCGTTTGGAGCAGCAGAATTGCGAAAAATTTTTTGCCTTCCCAACCATTTCTTGGCGTCAGACTCCCATATCTCGCGAACGGATTGACCTAACACAAAGATTCCTGTTGCATCTGAAAGTAGAAACTCGCCCAATTACAACGGTGTGTGTATTTTTTCCCTAGCCCATTCTGGTTAAGCGCTTTGAGCAGCAGAATTGCGAAAAATTTGTTGCCTTCTGAACCATTTCTTAGCTTCAAAGTCCCATATCTCGCGAACGGATTGACCACACGCAAAAATTCCTGCTGCGCCTGAAAGTAGAAACTCGCCCGATTACAACGGTATGTGTATTTTTTCCCTAGGCCATTCTGGTTAAGCGTTTGGAGCAGCAGAATTGCGAAAAATTTTTTGCCTTCTCAACCATTTCTTGGCTTCAAACTCCCATATCTCGCGAACCGATTGACCTAACCCAAAAATTCCTACTGCATCTGAAAGTAGAAACTCGCCCGATTACAGCGGTATGTGTATTTTTTCCCTAGGCCATTCTGGTTAGGCGTTTGGAGCAGCAGAATTGCGGAAAATTTTTGGCCTTCCCAACCATTTCTTGGCTTCAAACTCCCATATCTCGCGAACGGATTGACTTAACCCAAAAATTGCTATTGCATTTGAAAGTAGAAACTCATCCGATTACAACGGTACGTGTATTTTTCTCTGAGGCCATTCTGGTTAAGCGATTGGAGCAGCAAAAGTGCGAAACATTTATTGTCTTGTCAACCATTTCTTAGCTTCAAAGTCCCATATCTCGCGAACGGATTGACGAAACCCAAAAATTCCTGTTGCGTCTGAAAATAGAAACTCGCCCGATTACAAACGTATGTGTATTTTTTCCCTAGGCCATTCTGGTTAAGCGGTTGGAGCAGCAGAAGTGTGAAAAATTTATTGTCTTGTCAACCATTTCTTAGCTTCAAAGTCCCATATCTCGCGAACGGATTGACCTAACCCAAAAATTCCGATTGCATCTGAAAGTAGAAACTCGCTCGATTATAGCGGTATGTTTATTATTTCCCTAGGCCATTCTGGTTAAGCGTTTAGAGCAGCAGAATTGCGAAAAGTTTGTTCTCTTCTCAACCATTTCTTAGCTTCAAACTCCCATCTCTCGCGAACGGATTGACCTAACCCAAAAATTCCTATTCCATTTGAAAGTAAAAACTCGCCCGATTACAACGGTACGTGTATTTTTCCCTTAGGCCATTCTGGTTAAGCGATTGGAGCAGCAAAAGTGCGAAAAAATTATTGTGTTGTCAATCATTTCTTAGCTTCAAAGTCCCATATCTCGCGAACGGATTGACCTACCCCAAAAATTCCTATTGTAACTGAAAGTAGAAACTCGCCCGATTACAACGGTATGTGTATTTTTTCCCTAGGCCATTCTGGTTAAGCGTTTGAAGCAGCAGAAGTGCGAAAAATTTGTTGTCTTCTGAACCATTTCTTAGCTTCAAACTCCCATATCTCGCGAACGGATTGACCTAACCCAAAAATTCCTGTTGCATATGAAAGTAGAAACTGGCCCCATTACAAAGGTATGTGTATTTTTTCCCTAGGCCATTCTGGTTAAGCTTTTGGAGCAGCAGAATTGCGAAAAATTTTTTGCCTTCTCAACCATTTCTTGGCTTCAAATTCCCATATCTCGCGAACGGATTGACCTAACCGAAAAATTCGTATTGCATCTGAAAGTAGAAACTCGCCCGATTACAACGGTATGTGTATTTTTCTCTGAGGCCATTCTGGTTAAGCCATTGGAGCAGCAAAAGTGCGAAACATTTATTGTCTTGTCAACCATTTCTTAGCTTCAAAGTCCCATATCTCGCGAACGGATTGACCAAACCCAAAAATTCCTGTTGCGTCTGAAAATAGAAACTCGCCCGATTACAACGGTATGTGTATTTTTTCCCTAGGCCATTCTGGTTAAGCGGTTGGAGCAGCAGAAGTGTGAAAAATTTATTGTCTTGTCAACCATTTCTTAGCTTCAAAGTCCCATATCTCGCGAACGGATTGACCTAACCCAACAATTCCTATTGCATCTGAAAGTAGAAACTCGCCCGATTACAACGGTATGTGTATTTTTTCCCTAGGCCATTCTGGGTAAGCGTTTGGAGCAGCAGAAATGTGAAAAATTTTTTGCCTTCTCTACCATTTCTTGCCTTCAAACTCCCATATCTCGCGAACGGATTGACCTAACCCAAAAATTCCTATTGCGTCTGAAAGTAGAAACTCGCCCGATTACAACGGTATGTGAATTTTTTCCCTAGGCCATTCTGGTTAAGCGTTTGGAGCAGCAGAATTGCGAAAAATTTGTTGTCTTCTGAACCATTTCTTGGCTTCAAATTCCCATATCTCGCGAACGGATTGACCTAACCCAAAAATTCCTGTTGCATCTGAAAGTAGAAACTCGCCCGATTACAACGGTATGTGTATTTTTTCCCTAGGCCATTCTGGTTAAGCGTTTGGAGCAGCAGAATTGCGGAAAATTTTTCGCCTTCCCAACCATTTCTTGGCTTCAGACTCCCATATCTCGCGAACGGATTGACCTAACCCAGAAATTCCTGTTGCGTCTGAAAGTAGAAACTCGCCCGATTACAACGGTATGTGTATTTTTTCCCAAGGCCATTCTGGTTAAGCGTTTGGAGCAGCAGAACTGCGAAAAATTTGTTGTCTTCTCAACCATTTCTTTGCTTCAAACGCCCATATCTCGCGAACGGATTGACCTAACCCAAAAATTCCTGTTGCGTCTGAAAGTAGAAACTCGCCCGATTACAACGGTATGTGTATTTTTTCCCTAGGCCATTCTGGTTAAGCGTTTGGAGCAGCAGAATTGCGGAAAAGTTTTTGCCTTCCCAACCATTTCTTGGCTTCAGACTCCCATATCTCGCGAACGGATTGACCTAACCCAAAAGTTCCTGTTGCGTCTGATAGTAGAAACTCGCCCGATTACGAAGGTATGCGTATTTTTTCCCTAGGCCATTCTGGTTAAGCGTTAGGAGCAGCAGAATTGCGAAAAATTTTTTGCCTTCTCAACCATTTCTTGGATTCAAACTCCCATATCTCGGGAACGGATTGACCTAACCCAAAAATTCCTACTGCATCTGAAAGTATAAACTCGCCCGATTACAGCGGTATGTGTATTTTTTCCCTAGGCCATTCTGGTTAGGCGTTTGGAGCAGCAGAATTGCGGAAAATTTATGGCCTTCCCAACCATTTCTTGGCTTCAGACTCCCATATCTCGCGAACGGATTGACCTAACCCAAAAATTCCTGTTGCATCTGAAAGTAGAAACTCGCCCGATTACATCGGTATGTGTATTTTCTCCCAAGGCCATTCTGGTTAAGCGTTTGGAGCAGCAGAAGTGCGAAAAATTTGTTGTCTTCTCAACCATTTCTTTGCTTCAAACGCCCATATCTCGCGAACGGATTGACCTAACCCAAAAATTCCTGTAGCGTCTGAAAGTAGAAACTCGCCCGATTACAACGGTATGTGTATTTTTTCCCTAGGCCATTCTAGGTAAGCGTTTGGAGCAGCAGAATTGCGAAAAATTTTTTGCCTTCTCTACCATTTCTTAGCTTCAAACTCCCATATCTCGCGAACGGATTGACCTAACCCAAAAGTTCCTGTTGCGTCTGAAAGTAGAAACTCGCCCGATTACGAAGGTATGTGTATTTTTTCCCTAGGCCGTTCTGGTTAAGCGGTTGGAGCAGCAGAAGTGTGAAAAATTTATTGTCTTGTCAACCATTTCTTAGCTTCAAAGTCCCATATCTCGCGAACGGATTGACCTAACCCAAAAATTCCGATTGCATCTGAAAGTAGAAACTCGCCCGATTACAAGGGTACGTGTATTTTTTCCCTAGGCCATTCTGGGTAAGCGTTTGGAGCAGCAGAAGTGTGAAAAATTTTTTGCCTTCTCTACCATTTCTTGCCTTCAAACTCCCATATCTCGCGAACGGATTGACCTAACACAAAAATTCCTATTGCGTCTGAAAGTAGAAACTCGCCCGATTACAACGGTATGTGTATTTTTTCCCTAGGCCATTCTGGGTAAGCGTTTGGAGCAGCAGAAATGTGAAAAATTTTTTGCCTTCTCTACCATTTCTTAGCTTCAAACTCCCATATCTCGCGAACGGATTGACCTAACCCAAAAGTTCCTGTTGCGTCTGAAAGTAGAAACTTGCCCGATTACGAAGGTATGTGTATTTTTTCCCTAGGCCATTCTAGGTAAGCGTTTGGAGCAGCAGAATTGCGAAAAATTTTTTGCCTTCTCAACCATTTCTTGGCTTCAAACTCCCATATCTCGCGAACGGATTTACCTAACCCAAAAATTGCTATTGCATTTGAAAGTAGAAACTCACCCGATTACAACGGTACGTGTATTTTTCTCTGAGGCCATTCTGGTTAAGCGGTTGGAGCAGCAGAAGTGTGAAAAATTTATTGTCTTGTCAACCATTTCTTAGCTTCAAAGTCCCATATCTCGCGAACGGATTGACCTAACCCAAAAATTCCTATTGCATCTGAAAGTAGAAACTCGCCCGATTACAACGGTATGTGTATTTTTTCCCTAGGCCGTTCTGGTTAAGCGTTAGGAGCAGCAGAATTGCGAAAAATTTTTTGCCTTCTCAACCATTTCTTGGCTTCAAACTCCCATATCTCGCGAGCGGATTGACCTAACCCAAAAATTCCTACTGCATTTGAAAGTATAAACTCGCCCGATTACAGCGGAATGTGTATTTTTTCCCTAGGCCATTCTGGTTAAGCGTTTGGAGCAGCAGAATTGCGAAAAATTTTTTGCCTTCTCAACCATTTCTTGGATTCAAACTCCCATATCTCAGGAACGGATTGACCTAACCCAAAAATTCCTACTGCATCTGAAAGTAGAAATCCGCCCGATTACAACGGTTTGTGTATTTTTTCCCTAGGCCATTCTGGTTAAGCGTTTGGAGCAGCAGAATTGCGAAAAAATTTTTGCCTTCTCAACCATTTCTTGGCTTCAAACTCCCATATCTCGCGAACGGATTGACCTAACCCAAAAATTCCTACTGCATCTGAAAGTAGAAACTTGCCCGATTACAACGGTATGTGTATTTTCTCCCAAGGCCATTCTGGTTAAGCGTTTGGAGCAGCAGAAGTGCGAAAAATTTGTTGTCTTGTCAACCATTTCTTAGCTTCAAAGTCCCATATCTCGCGAACGGATTGACCTAACCCAAAAATTCCTACTGCATCTGAAAGTAGAATCTCGCCCGATTACAACGGTATGTGTAGTTTTTCCCTAGGCCATTCTAGTTAAGCGTTTGGAGCAGCAGAATTGCGAAAAATTTGTTGTCTTCCCAACCATTTCTTGGCTTCAGACTCCCATATCTCGCGAACGGATTGACCAAACCCAAAAGTTCCTGTTGCGTCCGAAAGTAGAAACTCTCCCGATTACAAAGGTATGTGTATTTTTTCCCTAGGCCATTCTGGTTAAGCGTTAGGAGCAGCGGAATTGCGAAAAATTTTTTGCCTTCTCAACCATTTCTTGGCTGCAAACTCCCATATCTCGCGAACGGATTGACCCAACCCAAAAATTCCTATTGCGTCTGAAAGTAGAAACTGGCCGATTACGAATGTATGTGTATTTTTTCCCTAGGCCATTCTGGTTAAGCGTTAGGAGCAGCAGAATTGCGAAAAATTTTTTGCCTTCTCAACCATTTCTTGGATTCAAACTCCCATATCTCAGGAACGGATTGACCTAACCCAAAAATTCCTACTGCATCTGAAAGTAGAAATCCGCCCGATTACAACGGTTTGTGTATTTTTTCCCTAGGCCATTCTGGTTAAGCGTTTGGAGCAGCAGAATTGCGAAAAAATTTTTGCCTTCTCAACCATTTCTTGGCTTCAAACTCCCATATCTCGCGAACGGATTGACCTAACCCAAAAATTCCTACTGCATCTGAAAGTAGAAACTTGCCCGATTACAACGGTATGTGTATTTTCTCCCAAGGCCATTCTGGTTAAGCGTTTGGAGCAGCAGAAGTGCGAAAAATTTGTTGTCTTGTCAACCATTTCTTAGCTTCAAAGTCCCATATCTCGCGAACGGATTGACCTAACCCAAAAATTCCTACTGCATCTGAAAGTAGAATCTCGCCCGATTACAACGGTATGTGTAGTTTTTCCCTAGGCCATTCTAGTTAAGCGTTTGGAGCAGCAGAATTGCGAAAAATTTTTTGCCTTCTCAACCATTTCTTGGCTTCAAACTCCCATATCTCGCGAACGGATTTACCTAACCCAAAAATTGCTATTGCATTTGAAAGTAGAAACTCACCCGATTACAACGGTACGTGTATTTTTCTCTGAGGCCATTCTGGTTAAGCGGTTGGAGCAGCAGAAGTGTGAAAAATTTATTGTCTTGTCAACCATTTCTTAGCTTCAAAGTCCCATATCTCGCGAACGGATTGACCTAACCCAAAAATTCCTATTGCATCTGAAAGTAGAAACTCGCCCGATTACAACGGTATGTGTATTTTTTCCCTAGGCCGTTCTGGTTAAGCGTTAGGAGCAGCAGAATTGCGAAAAATTTTTTGCCTTCTCAACCATTTCTTGGCTTCAAACTCCCATATCTCGCGAGCGGATTGACCTAACCCAAAAATTCCTACTGCATTTGAAAGTATAAACTCGCCCGATTACAGCGGAATGTGTATTTTTTCCCTAGGCCATTCTGGTTAAGCGTTTGGAGCAGCAGAATTGCGAAAAATTTTTTGCCTTCTCAACCATTTCTTGGATTCAAACTCCCATATCTCAGGAACGGATTGACCTAACCCAAAAATTCCTACTGCATCTGAAAGTAGAAATCCGCCCGATTACAACGGTTTGTGTATTTTTTCCCTAGGCCATTCTGGTTAAGCGTTTGGAGCAGCAGAATTGCGAAAAAATTTTTGCCTTCTCAACCATTTCTTGGCTTCAAACTCCCATATCTCGCGAACGGATTGACCTAACCCAAAAATTCCTACTGCATCTGAAAGTAGAAACTTGCCCGATTACAACGGTATGTGTATTTTCTCCCAAGGCCATTCTGGTTAAGCGTTTGGAGCAGCAGAAGTGCGAAAAATTTGTTGTCTTGTCAACCATTTCTTAGCTTCAAAGTCCCATATCTCGCGAACGGATTGACCTAACCCAAAAATTCCTACTGCATCTGAAAGTAGAATCTCGCCCGATTACAACGGTATGTGTAGTTTTTCCCTAGGCCATTCTAGTTAAGCGTTTGGAGCAGCAGAATTGCGAAAAATTTGTTGTCTTCCCAACCATTTCTTGGCTTCAGACTCCCATATCTCGCGAACGGATTGACCAAACCCAAAAGTTCCTGTTGCGTCCGAAAGTAGAAACTCTCCCGATTACAAAGGTATGTGTATTTTTTCCCTAGGCCATTCTGGTTAAGCGTTAGGAGCAGCGGAATTGCGAAAAATTTTTTGCCTTCTCAACCATTTCTTGGCTGCAAACTCCCATATCTCGCGAACGGATTGACCCAACCCAAAAATTCCTATTGCGTCTGAAAGTAGAAACTGGCCGATTACGAATGTATGTGTATTTTTTCCCTAGGCCATTCTGGTTAAGCGTTAGGAGCAGCAGAATTGCGAAAAATTTTTTGCCTTCTCAACCATTTCTTGGATTCAAACTCCCATATCTCAGGAACGGATTGACCTAACCCAAAAATTCCTACTGCATCTGAAAGTAGAAATCCGCCCGATTACAACGGTTTGTGTATTTTTTCCCTAGGCCATTCTGGTTAAGCGTTTGGAGCAGCAGAATTGCGAAAAAATTTTTGCCTTCTCAACCATTTCTTGGCTTCAAACTCCCATATCTCGCGAACGGATTGACCTAACCCAAAAATTCCTACTGCATCTGAAACTAGAAACTTGCCCGATTACAACGGTATGTGTATTTTCTCCCAAGGCCATTCTGGTTAAGCGTTTGGAGCAGCAGAAGTGCGAAAAATTTGTTGTCTTGTCAACCATTTCTTAGCTTCAAAGTCCCATATCTCGCGAACGGATTGACCTAACCCAAAAATTCCTACTGCATCTGAAAGTAGAATCTCGCCCGATTACAACGGTATGTGTAGTTTTTCCCTAGGCCATTCTAGTTAAGCGTTTGGAGCAGCAGAATTGCGAAAAATTTGTTGTCTTCCCAACCATTTCTTGGCTTCAGACTCCCATATCTCGCGAACGGATTGACCAAACCCAAAAGTTCCTGTTGCGTCCGAAAGTAGAAACTCTCCCGATTACAAAGGTATGTGTATTTTTTCCCTAGGCCATTCTGGTTAAGCGTTAGGAGCAGCGGAATTGCGAAAAATTTTTTGCCTTCTCAACCATTTCTTGGCTTCAAACTCCCATATCTCGCGAACGGATTGACCCAACCCAAAAATTCCTATTGCGTCTGAAAGTAGAAACTGGCCGATTACGAATGTATGT
This sequence comes from Ptiloglossa arizonensis, assembly GCF_051014685.1. NCBI lineage: Eukaryota > Metazoa > Arthropoda > Insecta > Hymenoptera > Colletidae > Ptiloglossa > Ptiloglossa arizonensis. Next base: position 288,752 of record NW_027478686.1, on the reverse strand, counting down.
GTATTTTTTCCCTAGGCCATTCTGGTTAAGCGTTAGGAGCAGCAGAATTGCGAAAAATTTTTTGCCTTCTCAACCATTTCTTGGCTTCAAACTCCCATATCTTGCGAACGGATTGACCTAACCCAAAAATTCCTACTGCATCTGAAAGTAGAAACTTGCCCGATTACAACGGTATGTGTATTTTCTCCCAAGGCCATTCTGGTTAAGCGTTTGGAGCAGCAGAAGTGCGAAAAATTTGTTGTCTTGTCAACCATTTCTTAGCTTCAAAGTCCCATATCTCGCGAACGGATTGACCTAACCCAAAAATTCCTACTGCATCTGAAAGTAGAATCTCGCCCGATTACAACGGTATGTGTAGTTTTTCCCTAGGCCATTCTAGTTAAGCGTTTGGAGCAGCAGAATTGCGAAAAATTTGTTGTCTTCCCAACCATTTCTTGGCTTCAGACTCCCATATCTCGCGAACGGATTGACCAAACCCAAAAGTTCCTGTTGCGTCCGAAAGTAGAAACTCTCCCGATTACAAAGGTATGTGTATTTTTTCCCTAGGCCATTCTGGTTAAGCGTTAGGAGCAGCGGAATTGCGAAAAATTTTTTGCCTTGTCAACCATTTCTTGGCTTCAAACTCCCATATCTCGCGAACGGATTGACCCAACCCAAAAATTCCTATTGCGTCTGAAAGTAGAAACTGGCCCGATTACGAAGGTATGTGTATTTTTTCCCTAGGCCATTCTGGTTAAGCGTTAGGAGCAGCAGAATTGCGAAAAATTTTTTGCCTTCTCAACCATTTCTTGGCTTCAAACTCCCATATCTCGCGAACGGATTGACCTAACCCAAAAATTCCTATTGAGTCTGAAAGTAGAAACTCGCCCGATTACAACGGTATGTGAATTTTTTCCCCAGGCCATTCTGGTTAAGCGTTTGGAGCAGCAGAAGTGCGAAAAATTTGTTGTCTTCTGAACCATCTCTTGGCTTCAAACTCCCATATCTCGCGAACGGATTGACCTAACCCAAAAATTCCTGTTGCATCTGAAAGTAGAAACTCGCCCGATTACAACGGTATGTGTATTTTCTCCCAAGGCCATTCTGGTTAAGCGTTTGGAGCAGCAGAAGTGCGAAAAATTTGTTGTCTTCTCAACCATTTCTTTGCTTCAAACTCCCATATCTCGCGAACGGATTGACCTAACCCAAAAATTCCTGTTGCGTCTGAAAGTAGAAACTCGCCCGATTACAACGGTATGTGTATTTTTTCCCAAGGCCATTCTGGTTAAGCGTTTGGAGCAGCAGAATTGCGAAAAATTTGTTGTCTTCTCAACCATTTCTTTGCTTCAAACGCCCATATCTCGCGAACGGATTGACCTAACCCAAAAATTCCTGTAGCGTCTGAAAGTAGAAACTCGCCCGATTACAACGGTATGTGTATTTTTTCCCTAGGCCATTCTGGTTAAGGGTTTGGAGCAGTAGAATTGCGGAAAATTTTTTGCCTTCCCAACCATTTCTTGGCTTCAGACTCCCATATCTCGCGAACGGATTGACCTAACCCAAAAGTTCGTGTTGCGTCTGAAAGTATAAACTCGCCCGATTACGAAGGTATATGTATTTTTTCCCTAGGCCGTTCTGGTTAAGCGTTAGGAGCAGCAGAATTGCGAAAAATTTTTTGCCTTCTCAACCATTTCTTGGCTTCAAACTCCCATATCTCGCGAACGGATTGACCTAACCCAAAAATTCCTACTGCATCTGAAAGTAGAAACTCGCCCGATTACAGCGGTATGTGTATTTTTTCCCTAGGCCATTCTGGTTAAGCGTTTGGAGCAGCAGAATTGCGAAAAATTTTTTGCCTTCTCAAACATTTCTTGGCTTCAAACTCCCATATCTCGCGAACGGACTGACCTAACCCAAAAATTCCTATTGCATCTGAAAGTAGAAACTCGCCCGATTACAGCGGTACGTGTATTTTTTCCCTAGGCCATTCTGGTTAAGCGTTTCGAGCAGCAGAATTGCGAAAAATTTTTTGCCTTCTCAACCATTTCTTGGCTTCAAACTCCCATATCTCGCGAACGGATTGACCTAACCCAGAAATTCCTGTTGCGTCTGAAAGTAGAAACTCGCCCGATTACAACGGTATGTGTATTTTTTCCCAAGGCCATTCTGGTTAAGCGTTTGGAGCAGCAGAATTGCGAAAAATTTTTTGCCTTCCCAACCATTTCTTGGCTTCAGACTCCCATATCTCGCGAACGGATTGACCTAACCCAAAAATTCCTACTGCATCTGAAAGTATAAACTCGCCCGATTACAGCGGTATGTGTATTTTTTCCCTAGGCCATTCTGGTTAAGCGTTTGAAGCAGCAGAAGTGCCAAAAAATTGTTGTCTTCTCAACCATTTCTTAGCTTCAGACTCCCATATCTCGCGAACGGATTGACCTAACCCAAAAATTCCTGTTGCGTCTGAAAGTAGAAACTCGCCCGATTACAACGGTATGTGTATTTTTTCCCTAGGCCATTCTGGTTAAGCGTTTGGAGCAGCAGAATTGCGAAAAATTTTTTGCCTTCTCAACCATTTCTTGGATTCAAACTCCCATATCTCGCGAACGGATTGACCTAACCCAAAAATTCCTGTTGCGTCTGAAAGTAGAAACTCGCCCGATCACAACGGTATGTGTAGTTTTTCCCTAGGCCATTCTGGTTAAGCGTTTGGAGCAGCAGAATTGCGAAAAATTTTTTGCTTTCTCAACCATTTCTTGGCTTCAAATTCCCATATCTCGCGAACGGATTGACCTAACCCAAAAATTCCTATTGCATCTGAAAGTAGAAACACGCCCGATTACAACGGTATGTGTATTTTTTCCCTAGGCCATTCTGGTTAAGCGTTTGGAGCAGCAGAATTGCGAAAAATTTTTTGCCTTCCCAACCATTTCTTGGCTTCAGACTCCCATATCTCGCGAACGGATTGACCTAACCCAAAAATTCCTACTGCATCTGAAAGTAGAAGCTCTCCCGATTACAACGGTATGTGTAGTTTTTCCCTAGGCCATTCTGGTTAAGCGTTTGGAGCAGCAGAATTGCGAAAAATTTTTTGCCTTCCCAACCATTTCTTGGCTTCAAACTCCCATATCTCGCGAACGGATTGACCTAACCCAAAAATTCCTATTGCATCTGAAAGTAGAAACTCGCCCGATTACAACGGTATGTGTATTTTTTCCCTAGGCCGTTCTGGTTAAGCGTTAGGAGCAGCAGAATTGCGAAAAATTTTTTGCCTTCTCAACCATTTCTTGGCTTCAAACTCCCATATCTCGCGAGCGGATTGACCTAACCCAAAAATTCCTACTGCATTTGAAAGTATAAACTCGCCCGATTACAGCGGAATGTGTATTTTTTCCCTAGGCCATTCTGGTTAAGCGTTTGGAGCAGCAGAATTGCGAAAAATTTTTTGCCTTCTCAACCATTTCTTGGATTCAAACTCCCATATCTCAGGAACGGATTGACCTAACCCAAAAATTCCTACTGCATCTGAAAGTAGAAATCCGCCCGATTACAACGGTTTGTGTATTTTTTCCCTAGGCCATTCTGGTTAAGCGTTTGGAGCAGCAGAATTGCGAAAAAATTTTTGCCTTCTCAACCATTTCTTGGCTTCAAACTCCCATATCTCGCGAACGGATTGACCTAACCCAAAAATTCCTACTGCATCTGAAAGTAGAAACTTGCCCGATTACAACGGTATGTGTATTTTCTCCCAAGGCCATTCTGGTTAAGCGTTTGGAGCAGCAGAAGTGCGAAAAATTTGTTGTCTTGTCAACCATTTCTTAGCTTCAAAGTCCCATATCTCGCGAACGGATTGACCTAACCCAAAAATTCCTACTGCATCTGAAAGTAGAATCTCGCCCGATTACAACGGTATGTGTAGTTTTTCCCTAGGCCATTCTAGTTAAGCGTTTGGAGCAGCAGAATTGCGAAAAATTTGTTGTCTTCCCAACCATTTCTTGGCTTCAGACTCCCATATCTCGCGAACGGATTGACCAAACCCAAAAGTTCCTGTTGCGTCCGAAAGTAGAAACTCTCCCGATTACAAAGGTATGTGTATTTTTTCCCTAGGCCATTCTGGTTAAGCGTTAGGAGCAGCGGAATTGCGAAAAATTTTTTGCCTTCTCAACCATTTCTTGGCTGCAAACTCCCATATCTCGCGAACGGATTGACCCAACCCAAAAATTCCTATTGCGTCTGAAAGTAGAAACTGGCCGATTACGAATGTATGTGTATTTTTTCCCTAGGCCATTCTGGTTAAGCGTTAGGAGCAGCAGAATTGCGAAAAATTTTTTGCCTTCTCAACCATTTCTTGGATTCAAACTCCCATATCTCAGGAACGGATTGACCTAACCCAAAAATTCCTACTGCATCTGAAAGTAGAAATCCGCCCGATTACAACGGTTTGTGTATTTTTTCCCTAGGCCATTCTGGTTAAGCGTTTGGAGCAGCAGAATTGCGAAAAAATTTTTGCCTTCTCAACCATTTCTTGGCTTCAAACTCCCATATCTCGCGAACGGATTGACCTAACCCAAAAATTCCTACTGCATCTGAAAGTAGAAACTTGCCCGATTACAACGGTATGTGTATTTTCTCCCAAGGCCATTCTGGTTAAGCGTTTGGAGCAGCAGAAGTGCGAAAAATTTGTTGTCTTGTCAACCATTTCTTAGCTTCAAAGTCCCATATCTCGCGAACGGATTGACCTAACCCAAAAATTCCTACTGCATCTGAAAGTATAAACTCGCCCGATTACAGCGGTATGTGTATTTTTTCCCTAGGCCATTCTGGTTAAGCGTTTGAAGCAGCAGAAGTGCCAAAAAATTGTTGTCTTCTCAACCATTTCTTAGCTTCAGACTCCCATATCTCGCGAACGGATTGACCTAACCCAAAAATTCCTGTTGCGTCTGAAAGTAGAAACTCGCCCGATTACAACGGTATGTGTATTTTTTCCCTAGGCCATTCTGGTTAAGCGTTTGGAGCAGCAGAATTGCGAAAAATTTTTTGCCTTCTCAACCATTTCTTGGATTCAAACTCCCATATCTCGCGAACGGATTGACCTAACCCAAAAATTCCTGTTGCGTCTGAAAGTAGAAACTCGCCCGATCACAACGGTATGTGTAGTTTTTCCCTAGGCCATTCTGGTTAAGCGTTTGGAGCAGCAGAATTGCGAAAAATTTTTTGCTTTCTCAACCATTTCTTGGCTTCAAATTCCCATATCTCGCGAACGGATTGACCTAACCCAAAAATTCCTATTGCATCTGAAAGTAGAAACACGCCCGATTACAACGGTATGTGTATTTTTTCCCTAGGCCATTCTGGTTAAGCGTTTGGAGCAGCAGAATTGCGAAAAATTTTTTGCCTTCCCAACCATTTCTTGGCTTCAGACTCCCATATCTCGCGAACGGATTGACCTAACCCAAAAATTCCTACTGCATCTGAAAGTAGAAGCTCTCCCGATTACAACGGTATGTGTAGTTTTTCCCTAGGCCATTCTGGTTAAGCGTTTGGAGCAGCAGAATTGCGAAAAATTTTTTGCCTTCCCAACCATTTCTTGGCTTCAAACTCCCATATCTCGCGAACGGATTGACCTAACCCAAAAATTCCTACTGCATCTGAAAGTAGAAACTCGCCCGATTACGGCGGTATGTGTATTTTTTCCCTACGCAGTTCTGGTTAAGCGTTTGGAGCAGCAGAATTGCGAAAAATTTTTTGCCTTCCCAACCATTTCTTGGCTTCAAACTCCCATATCTCGCGGACGGACTGACCTAACCCAAAAATTCCTGTTGCGTCTGAAAGTAGAAACTCGCCCGATTACAACGGTATGTGTATTTTTTCCCTAGGCCATTCTGGTTAAGCGTTTGAAGCAGCAGAAGTGCCAAAAAATTGTTGTCTTCTCAACCATTTCTTAGCTTCAGACTCCCATATCTCGCGAACGGATTGACCTAACCCAAAAATTCCTATTGCATCTGAAAGTAGAAACTCGCCCGATTACAACGGTATGTGTATTTTTTCCCTAGGCCGTTCTGGTTAAGCGTTAGGAGCAGCAGAATTGCGAAAAATTTTTTGCCTTCTCAACCATTTCTTGGCTTCAAACTCCCATATCTCGCGAGCGGATTGACCTAACCCAAAAATTCCTACTGCATTTGAAAGTATAAACTCGCCCGATTACAGCGGAATGTGTATTTTTTCCCTAGGCCATTCTGGTTAAGCGTTTGGAGCAGCAGAATTGCGAAAAATTTTTTGCCTTCTCAACCATTTCTTGGATTCAAACTCCCATATCTCAGGAACGGATTGACCTAACCCAAAAATTCCTACTGCATCTGAAAGTAGAAATCCGCCCGATTACAACGGTTTGTGTATTTTTTCCCTAGGCCATTCTGGTTAAGCGTTTGGAGCAGCAGAATTGCGAAAAAATTTTTGCCTTCTCAACCATTTCTTGGCTTCAAACTCCCATATCTCGCGAACGGATTGACCTAACCCAAAAATTCCTACTGCATCTGAAAGTAGAAACTTGCCCGATTACAACGGTATGTGTATTTTCTCCCAAGGCCATTCTGGTTAAGCGTTTGGAGCAGCAGAAGTGCGAAAAATTTGTTGTCTTGTCAACCATTTCTTAGCATCAAAGTCCCATATCTCGCGAACGGATTGACCTAACCCAAAAATTCCTACTGCATCTGAAAGTAGAATCTCGCCCGATTACAACGGTATGTGTAGTTTTTCCCTAGGCCATTCTAGTTAAGCGTTTGGAGCAGCAGAATTGCGAAAAATTTGTTGTCTTCCCAACCATTTCTTGGCTTCAGACTCCCATATCTCGCGAACGGATTGACCAAACCCAAAAGTTCCTGTTGCGTCCGAAAGTAGAAACTCTCCCGATTACAAAGGTATGTGTATTTTTTCCCTAGGCCATTCTGGTTAAGCGTTAGGAGCAGCGGAATTGCGAAAAATTTTTTGCCTTCTCAACCATTTCTTGGCTGCAAACTCCCATATCTCGCGAACGGATTGACCCAACCCAAAAATTCCTATTGCGTCTGAAAGTAGAAACTGGCCGATTACGAATGTATGTGTATTTTTTCCCTAGGCCATTCTGGTTAAGCGTTAGGAGCAGCAGAATTGCGAAAAATTTTTTGCCTTCTCAACCATTTCTTGGCTTCAAACTCCCATATCTTGCGAACGGATTGACCTAACCCAAAAATTCCTACTGCATCTGAAAGTAGAAACTTGCCCGATTACAACGGTATGTGTATTTTCTCCCAAGGCCATTCTGGTTAAGCGTTTGGAGCAGCAGAAGTGCGAAAAATTTGTTGTCTTGTCAACCATTTCTTAGTTTCAAAGTCCCATATCTCGCGAACGGATTGACCTAACCCAAAAATTCCTACTGCATCTGAAAGTAGAATCTCGCCCGATTACAACGGTATGTGTAGTTTTTCCCTAGGCCATTCTAGTTAAGCGTTTGGAGCAGCAGAATTGCGAAAAATTTGTTGTCTTCCCAACCATTTCTTGGCTTCAGACTCCCATATCTCGCGAACGGATTGACCAAACCCAAAAGTTCCTGTTGCGTCCGAAAGTAGAAACTCTCCCGATTACAAAGGTATGTGTATTTTTTCCCTAGGCCATTCTGGTTAAGCGTTAGGAGCAGCGGAATTGCGAAAAATTTTTTGCCTTGTCAACCATTTCTTGGCTTCAAACTCCCATATCTCGCGAACGGATTGACCCAACCCAAAAATTCCTATTGCGTCTGAAAGTAGAAACTGGCCCGATTACGAAGGTATGTGTATTTTTTCCCTAGGCCATTCTGGCTAAGCGTTAGGAGCAGCAGAATTGCGAAAAATTTTTTGCCTTCTCAACCATTTCTTGGCTTCAAACTCCCATATCTCGCGAACGGATTGACCTAACCCAAAAATTCCTATTGAGTCTGAAAGTAGAAACTCGCCCGATTACAACGGTATGTGAATTTTTTCCCCAGGCCATTCTGGTTAAGCGTTTGGAGCAGCAGAAGTGCGAAAAATTTGTTGTCTTCTGAACCATCTCTTGGCTTCAAACTCCCATATCTCGCGAACGGATTGACCTAACCCAAAAATTCCTGTTGCATCTGAAAGTAGAAACTCGCCCGATTACAACGGTATGTGTATTTTCTCCCAAGGCCATTCTGGTTAAGCGTTTGGAGCAGCAGAAGTGCGAAAAATTTGTTGTCTTCTCAACCATTTCTTTGCTTCAAACTCCCATATCTCGCGAACGGATTGACCTAACCCAAAAATTCCTGTTGCGTCTGAAAGTAGAAACTCGCCCGATTACAACGGTATGTGTATTTTTTCCCAAGGCCATTCTGGTTAAGCGTTTGGAGCAGCAGAATTGCGAAAAATTTGTTGTCTTCTCAACCATTTCTTTGCTTCAAACGCCCATATCTCGCGAACGGATTGACCTAACCCAAAAATTCCTGTAGCGTCTGAAAGTAGAAACTCGCCCGATTACAACGGTATGTGTATTTTTTCCCTAGGCCATTCTGGTTAAGGGTTTGGAGCAGTAGAATTGCGGAAAATTTTTTGCCTTCCCAACCATTTCTTGGCTTCAGACTCCCATATCTCGCGAACGGATTGACCTAACCCAAAAGTTCGTGTTGCGTCTGAAAGTATAAACTCGCCCGATTACGAAGGTATATGTATTTTTTCCCTAGGCCGTTCTGGTTAAGCGTTAGGAGCAGCAGAATTGCGAAAAATTTTTTGCCTTCTCAACCATTTCTTGGCTTCAAACTCCCATATCTCGCGAACGGATTGACATAACCCAAAAATTCCTACTGCATCTGAAAGTAGAAACTCGCCCGATTACAGCGGTATGTGTATTTTTTCCCTAGGCCATTCTGGTTAAGCGTTTGGAGCAGCAGAATTGCGAAAAATTTTTTGCCTTCTCAAACATTTCTTGGCTTCAAACTCCCATATCTCGCGAACGGACTGACCTAACCCAAAAATTCCTATTGCATCTGAAAGTAGAAACTCGCCCGATTACAGCGGTACGTGTATTTTTTCCCTAGGCCATTCTGGTTAAGCGTTTCGAGCAGCAGAATTGCGAAAAATTTTTTGCCTTCTCAACCATTTCTTGGCTTCAAACTCCCATATCTCGCGAACGGATTGACCTAACCCAGAAATTCCTGTTGCGTCTGAAAGTAGAAACTCGCCCGATTACAACGGTATGTGTATTTTTTCCCAAGGCCATTCTGGTTAAGCGTTTGGAGCAGCAGAATTGCGAAAAATTTTTTGCCTTCCCAACCATTTCTTGGCTTCAGACTCCCATATCTCGCGAACGGATTGACCTAACCCAAAAATTCCTACTGCATCTGAAAGTATAAACTCGCCCGATTACAGCGGTATGTGTATTTTTTCCCTAGGCCATTCTGGTTAAGCGTTTGAAGCAGCAGAAGTGCCAAAAAATTGTTGTCTTCTCAACCATTTCTTAGCTTCAGACTCCCATATCTCGCGAACGGATTGACCTAACCCAAAAATTCCTGTTGCGTCTGAAAGTAGAAACTCGCCCGATTACAACGGTATGTGTATTTTTTCCCTAGGCCATTCTGGTTAAGCGTTTGGAGCAGCAGAATTGCGAAAAATTTTTTGCCTTCTCAACCATTTCTTGGATTCAAACTCCCATATCTCGCGAACGGATTGACCTAACCCAAAAATTCCTGTTGCGTCTGAAAGTAGAAACTCGCCCGATCACAACGGTATGTGTAGTTTTTCCCTAGGCCATTCTGGTTAAGCGTTTGGAGCAGCAGAATTGCGAAAAATTTTTTGCTTTCTCAACCATTTCTTGGCTTCAAATTCCCATATCTCGCGAACGGATTGACCTAACCCAAAAATTCCTATTGCATCTGAAAGTAGAAACACGCCCGATTACAACGGTATGTGTATTTTTTCCCTAGGCCATTCTGGTTAAGCGTTTGGAGCAGCAGAATTGCGAAAAATTTTTTGCCTTCCCAACCATTTCTTGGCTTCAGACTCCCATATCTCGCGAACGGATTGACCTAACCCAAAAATTCCTACTGCATCTGAAAGTAGAAGCTCTCCCGATTACAACGGTATGTGTAGTTTTTCCCTAGGCCATTCTGGTTAAGCGTTTGGAGCAGCAGAATTGCGAAAAATTTTTTGCCTTCCCAACCATTTCTTGGCTTCAAACTCCCATATCTCGCGAACGGATTGACCTAACCCAAAAATTCCTACTGCATCTGAAAGTAGAAACTCGCCCGATTACGGCGGTATGTGTATTTTTTCCCTACGCAGTTCTGGTTAAGCGTTTGGAGCAGCAGAATTGCGAAAAATTTTTTGCCTTCCCAACCATTTCTTGGCTTCAAACTCCCATATCTCGCGGACGGACTGACCTAACCCAAAAATTCCTGTTGCGTCTGAAAGTAGAAACTCGCCCGATTACAACGGTATGTGTATTTTTTCCCTAGGCCATTCTGGTTAAGCGTTTGAAGCAGCAGAAGTGCCAAAAAATTGTTGTCTTCTCAACCATTTCTTAGCTTCAGACTCCCATATCTCGCGAACGGATTGACCTAACCCAAAAATTCCTATTGCATCTGAAAGTAGAAACTCGCCCGATTACAACGGTATGTGTATTTTTTCCCTAGGCCGTTCTGGTTAAGCGTTAGGAGCAGCAGAATTGCGAAAAATTTTTTGCCTTCTCAACCATTTCTTGGCTTCAAACTCCCATATCTCGCGAGCGGATTGACCTAACCCAAAAATTCCTACTGCATTTGAAAGTATAAACTCGCCCGATTACAGCGGAATGTGTATTTTTTCCCTAGGCCATTCTGGTTAAGCGTTTGGAGCAGCAGAATTGCGAAAAATTTTTTGCCTTCTCAACCATTTCTTGGATTCAAACTCCCATATCTCAGGAACGGATTGACCTAACCCAAAAATTCCTACTGCATCTGAAAGTAGAAATCCGCCCGATTACAACGGTTTGTGTATTTTTTCCCTAGGCCATTCTGGTTAAGCGTTTGGAGCAGCAGAATTGCGAAAAAATTTTTGCCTTCTCAACCATTTCTTGGCTTCAAACTCCCATATCTCGCGAACGGATTGACCTAACCCAAAAATTCCTACTGCATCTGAAAGTAGAAACTTGCCCGATTACAACGGTATGTGTATTTTCTCCCAAGGCCATTCTGGTTAAGCGTTTGGAGCAGCAGAAGTGCGAAAAATTTGTTGTCTTGTCAACCATTTCTTAGCATCAAAGTCCCATATCTCGCGAACGGATTGACCTAACCCAAAAATTCCTACTGCATCTGAAAGTAGAATCTCGCCCGATTACAACGGTATGTGTAGTTTTTCCCTAGGCCATTCTAGTTAAGCGTTTGGAGCAGCAGAATTGCGAAAAATTTGTTGTCTTCCCAACCATTTCTTGGCTTCAGACTCCCATATCTCGCGAACGGATTGACCAAACCCAAAAGTTCCTGTTGCGTCCGAAAGTAGAAACTCTCCCGATTACAAAGGTATGTGTATTTTTTCCCTAGGCCATTCTGGTTAAGCGTTAGGAGCAGCGGAATTGCGAAAAATTTTTTGCCTTCTCAACCATTTCTTGGCTGCAAACTCCCATATCTCGCGAACGGATTGACCCAACCCAAAAATTCCTATTGCGTCTGAAAGTAGAAACTGGCCGATTACGAATGTATGTGTATTTTTTCCCTAGGCCATTCTGGTTAAGCGTTAGGAGCAGCAGAATTGCGAAAAATTTTTTGCCTTCTTAACCATTTCTTGGATTCAAACTCCCATATCTCAGGAACGGATTGACCTAACCCAAAAATTCCTACTGCATCTGAAAGTAGAAATCCGCCCGATTACAACGGTTTGTGTATTTTTTCCCTAGGCCATTCTGGTTAAGCGTTTGGAGCAGCAGAATTGCGAAAAAATTTTTGCCTTCTCAACCATTTCTTGGCTTCAAACTCCCATATCTCGCGAACGGATTGACCTAACCCAAAAATTCCTACTTCATCTGAAACTAGAAACTTGCCCGATTACAACGGTATGTGTATTTTCTCCCAAGGCCATTCTGGTTAAGCGTTTGGAGCAGCAGAAGTACGAAAAATTTGTTGTCTTGTCAACCATTTCTTAGCTTCAAAGTCCCATATCTCGCGAACGGATTGACCTAACCCAAAAATTCCTACTGCATCTGAAAGTAGAATCTCGCCCGATTACAACGGTATGTGTAGTTTTTCCCTAGGCCATTCTAGTTAAGCGTTTGGAGCAGCAGAATTGCGAAAAATTTGTTGTCTTCCCAACCATTTCTTGGCTTCAGACTCCCATATCTCGCGAACGGATTGACCAAACCCAAAAGTTCCTGTTGCGTCCGAAAGTAGAAACTCTCCCGATTACAAAGGTATGTGTATTTTTTCCCTAGGCCATTCTGGTTAAGCGTTAGGAGCAGCGGAATTGCGAAAAATTTTTTGCCTTCTCAACCATTTCTTGGCTTCAAACTCCCATATCTCGCGAACGGATTGACCCAACCCAAAAATTCCTATTGCGTCTGAAAGTAGAAACTGGCCGATTACGAATGTATGTGTATTTTTTCCCTAGGCCATTCTGGTTAAGCGTTAGGAGCAGCAGAATTGCGAAAAATTTTTTGCCTTCTCAACCATTTCTTGGCTTCAAACTCCCATATCTTGCGAACGGATTGACCTAACCCAAAAATTCCTACTGCATCTGAAAGTAGAAACTTGCCCGATTACAACGGTATGTGTATTTTCTCCCAAGGCCATTCTGGTTAAGCGTTTGGAGCAGCAGAAGTGCGAAAAATTTGTTGTCTTGTCAACCATTTCTTAGCTTCAAAGTCCCATATCTCGCGAACGGATTGACCTAACCCAAAAATTCCTACTGCATCTGAAAGTAGAATCTCGCCCGATTACAACGGTATGTGTAGTTTTTCCCTAGGCCATTCTAGTTAAGCGTTTGGAGCAGCAGAATTGCGAAAAATTTGTTGTCTTCCCAACCATTTCTTGGCTTCAGACTCCCATATCTCGCGAACGGATTGACCAAACCCAAAAGTTCCTGTTGCGTCCGAAAGTAGAAACTCTCCCGATTACAAAGGTATGTGTATTTTTTCCCTAGGCCATTCTGGTTAAGCGTTAGGAGCAGCGGAATTGCGAAAAATTTTTTGCCTTGTCAACCATTTCTTGGCTTCAAACTCCCATATCTCGCGAACGGATTGACCCAACCCAAAAATTCCTATTGCGTCTGAAAGTAGAAACTGGCCCGATTACGAAGGTATGTGTATTTTTTCCCTAGGCCATTCTGGTTAAGCGTTAGGAGCAGCAGAATTGCGAAAAATTTTTTGCCTTCTCAACCATTTCTTGGCTTCAAACTCCCATATCTCGCGAACGGATTGACCTAACCCAAAAATTCCTATTGAGTCTGAAAGTAGAAACTCGCCCGATTACAACGGTATGTGAATTTTTTCCCCAGGCCATTCTGGTTAAGCGTTTGGAGCAGCAGAAGTGCGAAAAATTTGTTGTCTTCTGAACCATCTCTTGGCTTCAAACTCCCATATCTCGCGAACGGATTGACCTAACCCAAAAATTCCTGTTGCATCTGAAAGTAGAAACTCGCCCGATTACAACGGTATGTGTATTTTCTCCCAAGGCCATTCTGGTTAAGCGTTTGGAGCAGCAGAAGTGCGAAAAATTTGTTGTCTTCTCAACCATTTCTTTGCTTCAAACTCCCATATCTCGCGAACGGATTGACCTAACCCAAAAATTCCTGTTGCGTCTGAAAGTAGAAACTCGCCCGATTACAACGGTATGTGTATTTTTTCCCAAGGCCATTCTGGTTAAGCGTTTGGAGCAGCAGAATTGCGAAAAATTTGTTGTCTTCTCAACCATTTCTTTGCTTCAAACGCCCATATCTCGCGAACGGATTGACCTAACCCAAAAATTCCTGTAGCGTCTGAAAGTAGAAACTCGCCCGATTACAACGGTATGTGTATTTTTTCCCTAGGCCATTCTGGTTAAGGGTTTGGAGCAGTAGAATTGCGGAAAATTTTTTGCCTTCCCAACCATTTCTTGGCTTCAGACTCCCATATCTCGCGAACGGATTGACCTAACCCAAAAGTTCGTGTTGCGTCTGAAAGTATAAACTCGCCCGATTACGAAGGTATATGTATTTTTTCCCTAGGCCGTTCTGGTTAAGCGTTAGGAGCAGCAGAATTGCGAAAAATTTTTTGCCTTCTCAACCATTTCTTGGCTTCAAACTCCCATATCTCGCGAACGGATTGACCTAACCCAAAAATTCCTACTGCATCTGAAAGTAGAAACTCGCCCGATTACAGCGGTATGTGTATTTTTTCCCTAGGCCATTCTGGTTAAGCGTTTGGAGCAGCAGAATTGCGAAAAATTTTTTGCCTTCTCAAATATTTCTTGGCTTCAAACTCCCATATCTCGCGAACGGACTGACCTAACCCAAAAATTCCTATTGCATCTGAAAGTAGAAACTCGCCCGATTACAGCGGTACGTGTATTTTTTCCCTAGGCCATTCTGGTTAAGCGTTTCGAGCAGCAGAATTGCGAAAAATTTTTTGCCTTCTCAACCATTTCTTGGCTTCAAACTCCCATATCTCGCGAACGGATTGACCTAACCCAGAAATTCCTGTTGCGTCTGAAAGTAGAAACTCGCCCGATTACAACGGTATGTGTATTTTTTCCCAAGGCCATTCTGGTTAAGCGTTTGGAGCAGCAGAATTGCGAAAAATTTTTTGCCTTCCCAACCATTTCTTGGCTTCAGACTCCCATATCTCGCGAACGGATTGACCTAACCCAAAAATTCCTACTGCATCTGAAAGTATAAACTCGCCCGATTACAGCGGTATGTGTATTTTTTCCCTAGGCCATTCTGGTTAAGCGTTTGAAGCAGCAGAAGTGCCAAAAAATTGTTGTCTTCTCAACCATTTCTTAGCTTCAGACTCCCATATCTCGCGAACGGATTGACCTAACCCAAAAATTCCTGTTGCGTCTGAAAGTAGAAACTCGCCCGATTACAACGGTATGTGTATTTTTTCCCTAGGCCATTCTGGTTAAGCGTTTGGAGCAGCAGAATTGCGAAAAATTTTTTGCCTTCTCAACCATTTCTTGGATTCAAACTCCCATATCTCGCGAACGGATTGACCTAACCCAAAAATTCCTGTTGCGTCTGAAAGTAGAAACTCGCCCGATCACAACGGTATGTGTAGTTTTTCCCTAGGCCATTCTGGTTAAGCGTTTGGAGCAGCAGAATTGCGAAAAATTTTTTGCTTTCTCAACCATTTCTTGGCTTCAAATTCCCATATCTCGCGAACGGATTGACCTAACCCAAAAATTCCTATTGCATCTGAAAGTAGAAACACGCCCGATTATAACGGTATGTGTATTTTTTCCCTAGGCCATTCTGGTTAAGCGTTTGGAGCAGCAGAATTGCGAAAAATTTTTTGCCTTCCCAACCATTTCTTGGCTTCAGACTCCCATATCTCGCGAACGGATTGACCTAACCCAAAAATTCCTACTGCATCTGAAAGTAGAAGCTCTCCCGATTACAACGGTATGTGTAGTTTTTCCCTAGGCCATTCTGGTTAAGCGTTTGGAGCAGCAGAATTGCGAAAAATTTTTTGCCTTCCCAACCATTTCTTGGCTTCAAACTCCCATATCTCGCGAACGGATTGACCTAACCCAAAAATTCCTACTGCATCTGAAAGTAGAAACTCGCCCGATTACGGCGGTATGTGTATTTTTTCCCTACGCAGTTCTGGTTAAGCGTTTGGAGCAGCAGAATTGCGAAAAATTTTTTGCCTTCCCAACCATTTCTTGGCTTCAAACTCCCATATCTCGCGGACGGACTGACCTAACCCAAAAATTCCTGTTGCGTCTGAAAGTAGAAACTCGCCCGATTACAACGGTATGTGTATTTTTTCCCTAGGCCATTCTGGTTAAGCGTTTGAAGCAGCAGAAGTGCCAAAAATTTGTTGTCTTCTCAACCATTTCTTAGCTTCAGACTCCCATATCTCGCGAACGGATTGACCTAACCCAAAAATTCCTCCGGCATCTGAAAGTAGAAACTCGACCAATTACAAAGGTATGTGCATTTTTGCCCTAGGCCATTCTGGTTAAGCGTTTGGAGCAGCAGAATTGCGAAAAAATTTTTGCCTTCTCAACAATTTCTTGGCTTCAAATTCCCATATCTCGCGAACGGATTGACCTAACCCAAAAATTCCTATTGCATCTGAAAGTAGAAACTCGCCCGATTACAACGGTATGTGTATTTTTTCCCTAGGCCATTCTGGTTAAGCGTTTGGAGCAGCAGAATTGCGAAAAATTTTTTGCCTTCCCAACCATTTCTTGGCTTCAGACTCCCATATCTCGCGAACGGATTGACCTAACCCAAAAATTCCTGTTGCATCTGAAAGTAGAAACTCGCCCAATTACAACGGTGTGTGTATTTTTTCCCTAGCCCATTCTGGTTAAGCGCTTTGAGCAGCAGAATTGCGAAAAATTTGTTGCCTTCTGAACCATTTCTTAGCTTCAAAGTCCCATATCTCGCGAACGGATTGACCAAACCCAAAAATTCCTGCTGCGTCTGAAAGTAGAAACTCGCCCGATTACAACGGTATATGTGTTTTTTCCCTAGTCCATTCTGGTTAAGCGTATGGAGCAGCAGAATTGCGAAAAATTTTTTGCCTTTTCAACCATTTCTTGTCTTCAAACTCCCATATCCCGCGAACGGATTGACCTAACCCAAAAATTCCAATTGCATTTGAAAGTAGAAACTCGCCCGATTACAACGGTACGTGTATTTTTCCCTTAGGCCATTCTGGTTAAGCGATTGGAGCAGGAAAAGTGCGAAAAATTTGTTGTCTTGTCAACCATTTCTTAGCTTCAAAGTCCCATATCTCGCGAACGGATTGACCTAACCCAAAAATTCCTACTGCATCTGAAAGTAGAAACTCGCCCGACTACAGCGGTATGTGTATTTTTTCCCTAGGCCATTCTGGTTAAGCGTTTGAAGCAGCAGAAGTGCGAAAAATTTGTTGTCTTCTCAACCATTTCTTAGCTTCAAACTCCCATATCTCGCGAACGGATTGACCTAACCCAAAAATTCCTACTGCATCTGAAAGTATAAACTCGCCCGATTACAGCGGTATGTGCGTTTTTTCCCTAGGCAATTCTAGTTAAGCGTTTGGAGCAGCAGAATTGCGAAAAATTTTTTGCCTTCCCAACCATTTCTTGGCGTCAGACTCCCATATCTCGCGAACGGATTGACCTAACACAAAGATTCCTGTTGCATCTGAAAGTAGAAACTCGCCCAATTACAACGGTGTGTGTATTGTTTCCCTAGCCCATTCTGGTTAAGCGCTTTGAGCAGCAGAATTGCGAAAAATTTGTTGCCTTCTGAACCATTTCTTAGCTTCAAAGTCCCATATCTCGCGAACGGATTGACCACACGCAAAAATTCCTGCTGCGTCTGAAAGTAGAAACTCGCCCGATTACAACGGTATGTGTATTTTTTCCCTAGGCCATTCTGGTTAAGCGTTTGGAGCAGCAGAATTGCGAAAAATTTTTTGCCTTCTCAACCATTTCTTGGCTTCAAACTCCCATATCTCGCGAACGGATTCACCTAACCCAAAAATTCCTACTGCATCTGAAAGTAGAAACTCGCCCGATTACAGCGGTATGTGTATTTTTTCCCTAGGCCATTCTGGTTAGGCGTTTGGAGCAGCAGAATTACGGAAAATTTTTGGCCTTCCCAACCATTTCTTGGCTTCAGACTCCCATATCTCGCGAACGGATTGACCAAACCCAAAAGTTCCTGTTGCGTCCGAAAGTAGAAACTCTCCCGATTACAACGGTATGTGTATTTTCTCCCAAGGCCATTCTGGTTAAGCGTTTGGAGCAGCAGAAGTGCGAAAAATTTGTTGTCTTCTCAACCATTTCTTTGCTTCAAACTCCCATATCTCGCGAATGGATTGACCTAACCCAAAAATTCCTGTTGCGTCTGAAAGTAGAAACTCGCCCGATTACAACGGTATGTGTATTTTTTCCCAATGCCATTCTGGTTAAGCGTTTGGAGCAGCAGAATTGCGAAAAATTTGTTGTCTTCTCAAACATTTCTTCGCTTCAAACGCCCATATCTCGCGAACGGATTGACTTAACCCAAAAATTCCTGTTGCGTCTGAAAGTAGAAACTCGCCCGATTACAACGGTATGTGTATTTTTTCCCTAGGCCATTCTGGTTAAGCGTTTGGAGCAGCAGAATTGCGGAAAATTTTTTGCCTTCCTAACCATTTCTTGGCTTCAGACTCCCATATCTCGCGAACGGATTGACCTAACCCAAAAGTTCCTGTTGCGTCTGAAAGTAGAAACTCGCCCGATTACGAAGGTATGTGTATTTTGTCCCTAGGCCGTTCTGGTTAAGCGTTTGGAGCAGCAGAAGTGCGAAAAATTTGTTGTCTTCTCAACCATTTCTTTGCTTCAAACTCCCATATCTCGCGAACGGATTGACCTAACCCAAAAATTCCTACTGCATCTGAAAGTAGAAACTCGCCCGACTACAGCGGTATGTGTATTTTTTCCCTAGGCCATTCTGGTTAAGCGTTTGAAGCAGCAGAAGTGCGAAAAATTTGTTGTCTTCTCAACCATTTCTTAGCTTCAAACTCCCATATCTCGCGAACGGATTGACCTAACCCAAAAATTCCTACTGCATCTGAAAGTATAAACTCGCCCGATTACAGCGGTATGTGCGTTTTTTCCCTAGGCCATTCTGGTTAGGCGTTTGGAGCAGCAGAATTACGGAAAATTTTTGGCCTTCCCAACCATTTCTTGGCTTCAGGTTCCCATATCTCGCGAACGGATTGACCAAACCCAAAAGTTCCTGTTGCGTCCGAAAGTAGAAACTCTCCCGATTACAACGGTATGTGTATTTTCTCCCAAGGCCATTCTGGTTAAGCGTTTGGAGCAGCAGAAGTGCGAAAAATTTGTTGTCTTCTCAACCATTTCTTTGCTTCAAACTCCCATATCTCGCGAACGGATTGACCTAACCCAAAAATTCCTGTTGCGTCTGAAAGTAGAAACTCGCCCGAATACAACGGTATGTGTATTTTTTCCCAATGCCATTCTGGTTTAGCGTTTGGAGCAGCAGAATTGCGAAAAATTTGTTGTCTTCTCAACCATTTCTTCGCTTCAAACGCCCATATCTCGCGAACGGACTGACCTAACCCAAAAATTCCTACTGCATCTGAAAGTAGAAACTCGCCCGATTACAGCGGTACGTGTATTTTTTCCCTAGGCCATTCTGGTTAAGCGTTTCGAGCAGCAGAATTGCGAAAAATTTTTTGCCTTCTCAACCATTTCTTGGCTTCAAACTCCCATATCTCGCGAACGGATTGACCTAACCCAAAAATTCCTGTTGCATCTGAAAGTAGAAACTCGCCCAATTACAACGGTGTGTGTATTTTTTCCCTAGCCCATTCTGGTTAAGCGTTTGGAGCAGCAGAAGTGCGAAAAATTTGTTGCCTTGTCAACCATTTCTTAGCTTCAAAGTCCCATATCTCGCGAACGGATTGACCTAACCCAAAAATTCCTACTGCATCTGAAAGTAGAATCTCGCCCGATTACAAGGGTATGTGTAGTTTTTCCCTAGGCCATTCTAGTTAAGCGTTTGGAGCAGCAGAATTGCGAAAAATTTTTTGCCTTCCCAACCATTTCTTGGCTTCAGACTCCCATATCTCGCGAACGGATTGACCTAACCCAAAAATTCCTACTGCATCTGAATGTAGAAACTCGCCCGATTACAGCGGTATGTGTATTTTTTCCCTACGCAGTTCTGGTTAAGCGTTTGGAGCAGCAGAATTGCGAAAAATTTGTTGCCTTCCCAACCATTTCTTGGCATCAAACACCCATATCTCGCGAACGGACTGACCTAACCCAAAAATTCCTGTTGCGTCTGAAAGTAGAAACTCGCCCGATTACAACGGTATGTGTATTTTTTCCTTAGGCCATTCTGGTTAAGCGTTTGAAGCAGCAGAAGTGCCAAAAAATTGTTGTCTTCTCAACCATTTCTTAGCTTCAGACTCCCATATCTCGCGAACGGATTGACCTAACCCAAAAATTCCTGTTGCGTCTGAAAGTAGAATCTCGCCCGATTACAACGGTATGTGTATTTTTTCCCTAGGCCATTCTGGTTAAGCGTTTGGAGCAGCAGAATTGCGAAAAATTTTTTGCCTTCTCAACCATTTCTTGGATTCAAACTCCCATATCTCGCGAACGGATTGACCTAACCCAAAAATTCC
Organism: Ptiloglossa arizonensis; assembly: GCF_051014685.1. Lineage (NCBI taxonomy): Eukaryota > Metazoa > Arthropoda > Insecta > Hymenoptera > Colletidae > Ptiloglossa > Ptiloglossa arizonensis. The sequence continues at coordinate 268,445 of NW_027478686.1, read as the reverse complement.
TGTTGCGTCTGAAAGTAGAAACTCGCCCGATTACAACGGTATGTGTAGTTTTTCCCTAGGCCATTCTGGTTAAGCGTTTGGAGCAGCAGAATTGCGAAAAATTTGTTGCCTTGTCAACCATTTCTTAGCTTCAAAGTCCCATATCTCGCGAACGGATTGACCTAACCCAAAAATTCCTACTGCATCTGAAAGTAGAATCTCGCCCGATTACAACGGTATGTGTAGTTTTTCCCTAGGCCATTCTAGTTAAGCGTTTGGAGCAGCAGAATTGCGAAAAATTTTTTGCCTTCCCAACCATTTCTTGGCTTCAGACTCCCATATCTCGCGAACGGATTGACCTAACCCAAAAATTCCTACTGCATCTGAATGTAGAAACTCGCCCGATTACAGCGGTATGTGTATTTTTTCCCTACGCAGTTCTGGTTAAGCGTTTGGAGCAGCAGAATTGCGAAAAATTTTTTGCCTTCCCAACCATTTCTTGGCATCAAACTCCCATATCTCGCGAACGGACTGACCTAACCCAAAAATTCCTGTTGCGTCTGAAAGTAGAAACTCGCCCGATTACAACGGTATGTGTATTTTTTCCCTAGGCCATTCTGGTTAAGCGTTTGAAGCAGCAGAAGTGCCAAAAAATTGTTGTCTTCTCAAGCATTTCTTAGCTTCAGACTCCCATATCTCGCGAACGGATTGACCTAACCCAAAAATTCCTGTTGCGTCTGAAAGTAGAAACTCGCCCGATTACAACGGTATGTGTATTTTTTCCCTAGGCCATTCTGGTTAAGCGTTTGGAGCAGCAGAATTGCGAAAAATTTTTTGCCTTCTCAACCATTTCTTGGATTCAAACTCCCATATCTCGCGAACGGATTGACCTAACCCAAAAATTCCTGTTGCGTCTGAAAGTAGAAACTCGCCCGATTACAACGGTATGTGTTTTTTTTCCCTAGGCCATTCTGGTTAAGCGTTTGGAGCAGCAGAATTGCGGTAAATTTTTTGCCTTCCTAACCATTTCTTGGCTTCAGTCTCCCATATCTCGCGAACGGATTGACCTAACCCAAAAGTTCCTGTTGCGTCTGAAAGTAGAAACTCGCCCGATTACAACGGTATGTGTATTTTTTCCCTAGGCCGTTCTGGTTAAGCGTTAGGAGCAGCAGAATTACGAAAAATTTTTTGCCTTCTCAACCATTTCTTGGCTTCAAACTCCCATATCTCGCGAACGGATTGACCTAACCCAAAAATTCCTACTGCATCTGAAAGTATAAACTCGCCCGATTACAGCGGTATGTGCGTTTTTTCCCTAGGCAATTCTGGTTAAGCGTTTGGAGCAGCAGAATTGCGAAAAATTTTTTGCCTTCCCAACCATTTCTTGGCGTCAGACTCCCATATCTCGCGAACGGATTGACCTAACACAAAGATTCCTGTTGCATCTGAAAGTAGAAACTCGCCCAATTACAACGGTGTGTGTATTTTTTCCCTAGCCCATTCTGGTTAAGCGCTTTGAGCAGCAGAATTGCGAAAAATTTGTTGCCTTCTGAACCATTTCTTAGCTACAAAGTCCCATATCTCGCGAACGGATTGACCACACGCAAAAATTCCTGCTGCGTCTGAAAGTAGAAACTCGCCCGATTACAACGGTATGTGTATTTTTTCCCTAGGCCATTCTGGTTAAGCGTTTGGAGCAGCAGAATTGCGAAAAATTTTTTGCCTTCTCAACCATTTCTTGGCTTCAAACTCCCATATCTCGCGAACGGATTGACCTAACCCAAAAATTCCTACTGCATCTGAAAGTAGAAACTCGCCCGATTACAGCGGTATGTGTATTTTTTCCCTAGGCCATTCTGGTTAGGCGTTTGGAGCAGCAGAATTACGGAAAATTTTTGGCCTTCCCAACCATTTCTTGGCTTCAGGTTCCCATATCTCGCGAACGGATTGACCAAACCCAAAAGTTCCTGTTGCGTCCGAAAGTAGAAACTCTCCCGATTACAACGGTATGTGTATTTTCTCCCAAGGCCATTCTGGTTAAGCGTTTGGAGCAGCAGAAGTGCGAAAAATTTGTTGTCTTCTCAACCATTTCTTTGCTTCAAACTCCCATATCTCGCGAACGGATTGACCTAACCCAAAAATTCCTGTTGCGTCTGAAAGTAGAAACTCGCCCGATTACAACGGTATGTGTATTTTTTCCCAATGCCATTCTGGTTTAGCGTTTGGAGCAGCAGAATTGCGAAAAATTTGTTGTCTTCTCAACCATTTCTTCGCTTCAAACGCCCATATCTCGCGAACGGATCGACCTAACCCAAAAATTCCTGTTGCGTCTGAAAGTAGAAACTCGCCCGATTACAACGGTATGTGTATTTTTTCCCTAGGCCATTCTGGTTAAGCGTTTGGAGCAGCAGAATTGCGGTAAATTTTTTGCCTTCCTAACCATTTCTTGGCTTCAGACTCCCATATCTCGCGAACGGATTGACCTATCCCAAAAGTTCCTGTTGCGTCTGAAAGTAGAAACTCGCCCGATTACGAAGGTATGTGTATTTTGTCCCTAGGCCGTTCTGGTTAAGCGTTAGGAGCAGCAGAATTACGAAAAATTTTTTGCCTTCTCAACCATTTCTTGGCTTCAAACTCCCATATCTCGCGAACGGATTCACCTAACCCAAAAATTCCTACTGCATCTGAAAGTATAAATTCGCCCGATTACAGCGGTATGTGTATTTTTTCCCTAGGCCATTCTGGTTAAGCGTTTGGAGCAGCAGAATTGCGAAAAATTTTTTGCCTTCTCAACCATTTCTTGGATTCAAACTCCCATATCTCGGGAACGGATTGACCTAACCCAAAAATTCCTACTGCGTCTGAAAGTATAAACTCGCACGATTACAGCGGTATGTGTATTTTTTCCCTAGGCCATTCTGGTAAAGCGTTTGGAGCAGCAGAATTGCGAAAAAATTTTTGCCTTCTCAACCATTTCTTGCATTCAAACTCCCATATCTCGCGAACGGATTGACCTAACCCAAAAATTCCTGTTGCATCTGAAAGTAGAAACCCGCCCGATTACAAAGGTTTGTGTATTTTTTCCCTAGGCCATTCTGGTTAAGCGTTTGGAGCAGCAGAATTGCGAAAAATTTTTTGCCTTCTCAACCATTTCTTGGATTCAAACTCCCATATCTCGGGAACGGATTGACCTAACCCAAAAATTACTACTGCGTCTGAAAGTATAAACTCGCCCGATTACAGCGGTATGTGTATTTTTTCCCTAGGCCATTCTGGTTAGGCGTTTGGAGCAGCAGAATTACGGAAAATTTTTTGCCTTCCCAACCATTTCTTGGCTTCAGGTTCCCATATCTCGCGAACGGATTGACCAAACCCAAAAGTTCCTGTTGCGTCCGAAAGTAGAAACTCTCCCGATTACAACGGTATGTGTATTTTCTCCCAAGGCCATTCTGGTTAAGCGTTTGGAGCAGCAGAAGTGCGAAAAATTTGTTGTCTTCTCAACCATTTCTTGGCTTCAAACTCCCATATCTCGCGAACGGATTGACCTAACCCAAAAATTCCTACTGCATCTGAAAGTAGAAACTCGCCCGATTACAGCGGTGTGTGTATTTTTTCCCTAGGCCATTCTGGTTAGGCGTTTGGAGCAGCAGAATTACGGAAAATTTTTGGCCTTCCCAACCATTTCTTGGCTTCAGGTTCCCATATCTCGCGAACGGATTGACCAAACCCAAAAGTTCCTGTTGCGTCCGAAAGTAGAAACTCTCCCGATTACAACGGTATGTGTATTTTCTCCCAAGGCCATTCTGGTTAAGCGTTTGGAGCAGCAGAAGTGCGAAAAATTTGTTGTCTTCTCAACCATTTCTTTGCTTCAAACTCCCATATCTCGCGAACGGATTGACCAAACCCAAAAGTTCCTGTTGCGTCCGAAAGTAGAAACTCTCCCGATTACAACGGTATGTGTATTTTCTCCCAAGGCCATTCTGGTTAAGCGTTTGGAGCAGCAGAAGTGCGAAAAATTTGTTGTCTTCTCAACCATTTCTTTGCTTCAAACTCCCATATCTCGCGAACGGATTGACCTAACCCAAAAATTCCTGTTGCGTCTGAAAGTAGAAACTCGCCCGATTACAACGGTATGTGTATTTTTTCCCAATGCCATTCTGGTTTAGCGTTTGGAGCAGCAGAATTGCGAAAAATTTGTTGTCTTCTCAACCATTTCTTCGCTTCAAACGCCCATATCTCGCGAACGGATCGACCTAACCCAAAAATTCCTGTTGCGTCTGAAAGTAGAAACTCGCCCGATTACAACGGTATGTGTATTTTTTCCCTAGGCCATTCTGGTTAAGCGTTTGGAGCAGCAGAATTGCGGTAAATTTTTTGCCTTCCTAACCATTTCTTGGCTTCAGACTCCCATATCTCGCGAACGGATTGACCTAACCCAAAAGTTCCTGTTGCGTCTGAAAGTAGAAACTCGCCCGATTACGAAGGTATGTGTATTTTGTCCCTAGGCCGTTCTGGTTAAGCGTTAGGAGCAGCAGAATTACGAAAAATTTTTTGCCTTCTCAACCATTTCTTGGCTTCAAACTCCCATATCTCGCGAACGGATTCACCTAACCCAAAAATTCCTACTGCATCTGAAAGTATAAATTCGCCCGATTACAGCGGTATGTGTATTTTTTCCCTAGGCCATTCTGGTTAAGCGTTTGGAGCAGCAGAATTGCGAAAAATTTTTTGCCTTCTCAACCATTTCTTGGATTCAAACTCCCATATCTCGGGAACGGATTGACCTAACCCAAAAATTCCTACTGCGTCTGAAAGTATAAACTCGCCCGATTACAGCGGTATGTGTATTTTTTCCCTAGGCCATTCTGGTAAAGCGTTAGGAGCAGCAGAATTGCGAAAAAATTTTTGGCTTCTCAACCATTTCTTGCATTCAAACTCCCATATCTCGCGAACGGATTGACCTAACCCAAAAATTCCTGTTGCATCTGAAAGTAGAAACCCGCCCGATTACAACGGTTTGTGTATTTTTTCCCTAGGCCATTCTGGTTAAGCGTTTGGAGCAGCAGAATTGCGAAAAATTTTTTGCCTTCTCAACCATTTCTTGGCTTCAAACTCCCATATCTCGCGAACGGATTGACCTAACCCAAAAATTCCTACTGCATCTGAAAGTAGAAACTCGCCCGATTACAGCGGTACGTGTATTTTTTCCCTAGGCCATTCTGGTTAAGCGTTTCGAGCAGCAGAATTGCGAAAAATTTTTTGCCTTCTCAACCATTTCTTGGCTTCAAACTCCCATATCTCGCGAACGGATTGACCTAACCCAAAAATTCCTGTTGCATCTGAAAGTAGAAACTCGCCCAATTACAACGGTGTGTGTATTTTTTCCCTAGCCCATTCTGGTTAAGCGTTTGGAGCAGCAGAAGTGCGAAAAATTTGTTGCCTTGTCAACCATTTCTTAGCTTCAAAGTCCCATATCTCGCGAACGGATTGACCTAACCCAAAAATTCCTACTGCATCTGAAAGTAGAATCTCGCCCGATTACAAGGGTATGTGTAGTTTTTCCCTAGGCCATTCTAGTTGAGCGTTTGGAGCAGCAGAATTGCGAAAAATTTTTTGCCTTCCCAACCATTTCTTGGCTTCAGACTCCCATATCTCGCGAACGGATTGACCTAACCCAAAAATTCCTACTGCATCTGAATGTAGAAACTCGCCCGATTACAGCGGTATGTGTATTTTTTCCCTACGCAGTTCTGGTTAAGCGTTTGGAGCAGCAGAATTGCGAAAAATTTTTTGCCTTCCCAACCATTTCTTGGCATCAAACACCCATATCTCGCGAACGGACTGACCTAACCCAAAAATTCCTGTTGCGTCTGAAAGTAGAAACTCGCCCGATTACAACGGTATGTGTATTTTTTCCCTAGGCCATTCTGGTTAAGCGTTTGAAGCAGCAGAAGTGCCAAAAAATTGTTGTCTTCTCAACCATTTCTTAGCTTCAGACTCCCATATCTCGCGAACGGATTGACCTAACCCAAAAATTCCTGTTGCGTCTGAAAGTAGAATCTCGCCCGATTACAACGGTATGTGTAGTTTTTCCCTAGGCCATTCTGGTTAAGCGTTTGGAGCAGCAGAATTGCGAAAAATTTGTTGCCTTGTCAACCATTTCTTAGCTTCAAAGTCCCATATCTCGCGAACGGATTGACCTAACCCAAAAATTCCTACTGCATCTGAAAGTAGAATCTCGCCCGATTACAACGGTATGTGTAGTTTTTCCCTAGGCCATTCTAGTTAAGCGTTTGGAGCAGCAGAATTGCGAAAAATTTTTTGCCTTCCCAACCATTTCTTGGCTTCAGTCTCCCATATCTCGCGAACGGATTGACCTAACCCAAAAGTTCCTGTTGCGTCTGAAAGTAGAAACTCGCCCGATTACGAAGGTATGTGTATTTTGTCCCTAGGCCGTTCTGGTTAAGCGTTAGGAGCAGCAGAATTACGAAAAATTTTTTGCCTTCTCAACCATTTCTTGGCTTCAAACTCCCATATCTCGCGAACGGATTCACCTAACCCAAAAATTCCTACTGCATCTGAAAGTATAAATTCGCCCGATTACAGCGGTATGTGTATTTTTTCCCTAGGCCATTCTGGTTAAGCGTTTGGAGCAGCAGAATTGCGAGAAATTTTTTGCCTTCTCAACCATTTCTTGGATTCAAACTCCCATATCTCGGGAACGGATTGACCTAACCCAAAAATTCCTACTGCGTCTGAAAGTATAAACTCGCCCGATTACAGCGGTATGTGTATTTTTTCCCTAGGCCATTCTGGTAAAGCGTTTGGAGCAGCAGAATTGCGAAAAAATTTTTGCCTTCTCAACCATTTCTTGCATTCAAACTCCCATATCTCGCGAACGGATTGACCTAACCCAAAAATTCCTGTTGCATCTGAAAGTAGAAACCCGCCCGATTACAACGGTTTGTGTATTTTTTCCCTAGGCCATTCTGGTTAAGCGTTTGGAGCAGCAGAATTGCGAAAAATTTTTTGCCTTCTCAACCATTTCTTGGATTCAAACTCCCATATCTCGCGAACGGATTGACCTAACCCAAAAATTCCTGTTGCGTCTGAAAGTAGAAACTCGCCCGATTACAACGGTATGTGTAGTTTTTCCCTAGGCCATTCTGGTTAAGCGTTTGGAGCAGCAGAATTGCGAAAAATTTGTTGCCTTGTCAACCATTTCTTAGCTTCAAAGTCCCATATCTCGCGAACGGATTGACCTAACCCAAAAATTCCTACTGCATCTGAAAGTAGAATCTCGCCCGATTACAACGGTATGTGTAGTTTTTCCCTAGGCCATTCTAGTTAAGCGTTTGGAGCAGCAGAATTGCGAAAAATTTTTTGCCTTCCCAACCATTTCTTGGCTTCAGACTCCCATATCTCGCGAACGGATTGACCTAACCCAAAAATTCCTAGTGCATCTGAATGTAGAAACTCGCCCGATTACAGCGGTATGTGTATTTTTTCCCTACGCAGTTCTGGTTAAGCGTTTGGAGCAGCAGAATTGCGAAAAATTTTTTGCCTTCCCAACCATTTCTTGGCATCAAACTCCCATATCTCGCGAACGGACTGACCTAACCCAAAAATTCCTGTTGCGTCTGAAAGTAGAAACCCGCCCGATTACAACGGTATGTGTATTTTTTCCCTAGGCCATTCTGGTTAAGCGTTTGAAGCAGCAGAAGTGCCAAAAAATTGTTGTCTTCTCAAGCATTTCTTAGCTTCAGACTCCCATATCTCGCGAACGGATTGACCTAACCCAAAAATTCCTGTTGCGTCTGAAAGTAGAAACTCGCCCGATTACAATGGTATGTGTATTTTTTCCCTAGGCCATTCTGGTTAAGCGTTTGGAGCAGCAGAATTGCGAAAAATTTTTTGCCTTCTCAACCATTTCTTGGCTTCAGTCTCCCATATCTCGCGAACGGATTGACCTAACCCAAAAGTTCCTGTTGCGTCTGAAAGTAGAAACTCGCCCGATTACGAAGGTATGTGTATTTTGTCCCTAGGCCGTTCTGGTTAAGCGTTAGGAGCAGCAGAATTACGAAAAATTTTTTGCCTTCTCAACCATTTCTTGGCTTCAAACTCCCATATCTCGCGAACGGATTCACCTAACCCAAAAATTCCTACTGCATCTGAAAGTATAAATTCGCCCGATTACAGCGGTATGTGTATTTTTTCCCTAGGCCATTCTGGTTAAGCGTTTGGAGCAGCAGAATTGCGAGAAATTTTTTGCCTTCTCAACCATTTCTTGGATTCAAACTCCCATATCTCGGGAACGGATTGACCTAACCCAAAAATTCCTACTGCGTCTGAAAGTATAAACTCGCCCGATTACAGCGGTATGTGTATTTTTTCCCTAGGCCATTCTGGTAAAGCGTTTGGAGCAGCAGAATTGCGAAAAAATTTTTGCCTTCTCAACCATTTCTTGCATTCAAACTCCCATATCTCGCGAACGGATTGACCTAACCCAAAAATTCCTGTTGCATCTGAAAGTAGAAACCCGCCCGATTACAACGGTTTGTGTATTTTTTCCCTAGGCCATTCTGGTTAAGCGTTTGGAGCAGCAGAATTGCGAAAAATTTTTTGCCTTCTCAACCATTTCTTGGCTTCAAACTCGCATATCTCGCGAACGGATTGACCTAACCCAAAAATTCCTACTGCATCTGAAAGTAGAAACTCGCCCGATTACAGCGGTACGTGTATTTTTTCCCTAGGCCATTCTGGTTAAGCGTTTCGAGCAGCAGAATTGCGAAAAATTTTTTGCCTTCTCAACCATTTCTTGGCTTCAAACTCCCATATCTCGCGAACGGATTGACCTAACCCAAAAATTCCTGTTGCATCTGAAAGTAGAAACTCGCCCAATTACAACGGTGTGTGTATTTTTTCCCTAGCCCATTCTGGTTAAGCGTTTGGAGCAGCAGAAGTGCGAAAAATTTGTTGCCTTGTCAACCATTTCTTAGCTTCAAAGTCCCATATCTCGCGAACGGATTGACCTAACCCAAAAATTCCTACTGCATCTGAAAGTAGAATCTCGCCCGATTACAAGGGTATGTGTAGTTTTTCCCTAGGCCATTCTAGTTAAGCGTTTGGAGCAGCAGAATTGCGAAAAATTTTTTGCCTTCCCAACCATTTCTTGGCTTCAGACTCCCATATCTCGCGAACGGATTGACCTAACCCAAAAATTCCTACTGCATCTGAATGTAGAAACTCGCCCGATTACAGCGGTATGTGTATTTTTTCCCTACGCAGTTCTGGTTAAGCGTTTGTAGCAGCAGAATTGCGAAAAATTTTTTGCCTTCCCAACCATTTCTTGGCATCAAACACCCATATCTCGCGAACGGACTGACCTAACCCAAAAATTCCTGTTGCGTCTGAAAGTAGAAACTCGCCCGATTACAACGGTATGTGTATTTTTTCCCTAGGCCATTCTGGTTAAGCGTTTGAAGCAGCAGAAGTGCCAAAAAATTGTTGTCTTCTCAACCATTTCTTAGCTTCAGACTCCCATATCTCGCGAACGGATTGACCTAACCCAAAAATTCCTGTTGCGTCTGAAAGTAGAATCTCGCCCGATTACAACGGTATGTGTATTTTTTCCCTAGGCCATTCTGGTTAAGCGTTTGGAGCAGCAGAATTGCGAAAAATTTTTTGCCTTCTCAACCATTTCTTGGATTCAAACTCCCATATCTCGCGAACGGATTGACCTAACCCAAAAATTCCTGTTGCGTCTGAAAGTAGAAACTCGCCCGATTACAACGGTATGTGTAGTTTTTCCCTAGGCCATTCTGGTTAAGCGTTTGGAGCAGCAGAATTGCGAAAAATTTGTTGCCTTGTCAACCATTTCTTAGCTTCAAAGTCCCATATCTCGCGAACGGATTGACCTAACCCAAAAATTCCTACTGCATCTGAAAGTAGAATCTCGCCCGATTACAACGGTATGTGTATTTTTTCCCTAGCCCATTCTGGTTAAGCGTTTGGAGCAGCAGAATTGCGAAAAATTTTTTGCCTTCCCAACCATTTCTTGGCTTCAGACTCCCATATCTCGCGAACGGATTGACCTAACCCAAAAATTCCTACTGCATCTGAATGTAGAAACTCGCCCGATTACAGCGGTATGTGTATTTTTTCCCTACGCAGTTCTGGTTAAGCGTTTGGAGCAGCAGAATTGCGAAAAATTTTTTGCCTTCCCAACCATTTCTTGGCATCAAACTCCCATATCTCGCGAACGGACTGACCTAACCCAAAAATTCCTGTTGCGTCTGAAAGTAGAAACTCGCCCGATTACAACGGTATGTGTATTTTTTCCCTAGGCCATTCTGGTTAAGCGTTTGAAGCAGCAGAAGTGCCAAAAAATTGTTGTCTTCTCAACCATTTCTTAGCTTCAGACTCCCATATCTCGCGAACGGATTGACCTAACCCAAAAATTCCTGTTGCGTCTGAAAGTAGAAACTCGCCCGATTACAATGGTATGTGTATTTTTTCCCTAGGCCATTCTGGTTAAGCGTTTGGAGCAGCAGAATTGCGAAAAATTTTTTGCCTTCTCAACCATTTCTTGGATTCAAACTCCCATATCTCGCGAACGGATTGACCTAACCCAAAAATTCCTGTTGCGTCTGAAAGTAGAAACTCGCCCGATTACAACGGTATGTGTAGTTTTTCCCTAGGCCATTCTGGTTAAGCGTTTGGAGCAGCAGAATTGCGAAAAATTTTTTGCCTTCCCAACCATGTCTTGGCTTCAGACTCCCATATCTCGCGAACGGATTGACCTAACCCAAAAATTCCTATTGCATCTGAAAGTAGAAACTCGCCCGATTACAACGGTATGTGTATTTTTTCCCTAGGCCATTCTGGTTAAGCGTTTGGAGCAGCAGAATTGCGAAAAATTTTTTGCCTTCCCAACCATTTCTTGGCATCAAACTCCCATATCTCGCGAACAGACTGACCTAACCCAAAAATTCCTGTTGCGTCTGAAAGTAGAAACTCGCCCGATTACAACGGTATGTGTATTTTTTCCCTAGGCCATTCTGGTTAAGCGTTTGAAGCAGCAGAATTGCGAAAAATTTTTTGCCTTCTCAACCATTTCTTGGATTCAAACTCCCATATCTCGCGAACGGATTGACCAATCCCAAAAATTCCTGTTGCGTCTGAAAGTAGAAACTCGCCCGATTACAACGGTATGTGTAGTTTTTCCCTAGGCCATTCTGGTTAAGCGTTTGGAGCAGCAGAATTGCGAAAAATTTGTTGCCTTGTCAACCATTTCTTAGCTTCAAAGTCCCATATCTCGCGAACGGATTGACCTAACCCAAAAATTCCTACTGCATCTGAAAGTAGAATCTCGCCCGATTACAACGGTATGTGTAGTTTTCCCTAGGCCATTCTAGTTAAGCGTTTGGAGCAGCAGAATTGCGAAAAATTTTTTGCCTTCCCAACCATTTCTTGGCTTCAGACTCCCATATCTCGCGAACGGATTGACCTAACCCAAAAATTCCTACTGCATCTGAATGTAGATACTCGCCCGATTACAGCGGTATGTGTATTTTTTCCCTACGCAGTTCTGGTTAAGCGTTTGGAGCAGCAGAATTGCGAAAAATTTTTTGCCTTCCCAACCATTTCTTGGCATCAAACTCCCATATCTCGCGAACGGACTGACCTAACCCAAAAATTCCTGTTGCGTCTGAAAGTAGAAACTCGCCCGATTACAACGGTATGTGTATTTTTTCCCTAGGCCATTCTGGTTAAGCGTTTGAAGCAGCAGAAGTGCCAAAAAATTGTTGTCTTCTCAAGCATTTCTTAGCTTCAGACTCCCATATCTCGCGAACGGATTGACCTAACCCAAAAATTCCTGTTGCGTCTGAAAGTAGAAACTCGCCCGATTACAATGGTATGTGTATTTTTTCCCTAGGCCATTCTGGTTAAGCGTTTGGAGCAGCAGAATTGCGAAAAATTTTTTGCCTTCTCAACCATTTCTTGGATTCAAACTCCCATATCTCGCGAACGGATTGACCTAACCCAAAAATTCCTGTTGCGTCTGAAAGTAGAAACTCGCCCGATTACAACGGTATGTGTAGTTTTTCCCTAGGCCATTCTGGTTAAGCGTTTGGAGCAGCAGAATTGCGAAAAATTTTTTGCCTTCCCAACCATGTCTTGGCTTCAGACTCCCATATCTCGCGAACGGATTGACCTAACCCAAAAATTCCTATTGCATCTGAAAGTAGAAACTCGCCCGATTACAACGGTATGTGTATTTTTTCCCTAGGCCATTCTGGTTAAGCGTTTGGAGCAGCAGAATTGCGAAAAATTTTTTGCCTTCCCAACCATTTCTTGGCATCAAACTCCCATATCTCGCGAACAGACTGACCTAACCCAAAAATTCCTGTTGCGTCTGAAAGTAGAAACTCGCCCGATTACAACGGTATGTGTATTTTTTCCCTAGGCCATTCTGGTTAAGCGTTTGAAGCAGCAGAATTGCGAAAAATTTTTTGCCTTCTCAACCATTTCTTGGATTCAAACTCCCATATCTCGCGAACGGATTGACCAATCCCAAAAATTCCTGTTGCGTCTGAAAGTAGAAACTCGCCCGATTACAACGGTATGTGTAGTTTTTCCCTAGGCCATTCTGGTTAAGCGTTTGGAGCAGCAGAATTGCGAAAAATTTGTTGCCTTGTCAACCATTTCTTAGCTTCAAAGTCCCATATCTCGCGAACGGATTGACCTAACCCAAAAATTCCTACTGCATCTGAAAGTAGAATCTCGCCCGATTACAACGGTATGTGTAGTTTTCCCTAGGCCATTCTAGTTAAGCGTTTGGAGCAGCAGAATTGCGAAAAATTTTTTGCCTTCCCAACCATTTCGTGGCTTCAGACTCCCATATCTCGCGAACGGATTGACCTAACCCAAAAATTCCTACTGCATCTGAATGTAGATACTCGCCCGATTACAGCGGTATGTGTATTTTTTCCCTACGCAGTTCTGGTTAAGCGTTTGGAGCAGCAGAATTGCGAAAAATTTTTTGCCTTCCCAACCATTTCTTGGCATCAAACTCCCATATCTCGCGAACGGACTGACCTAACCCAAAAATTCCTGTTGCGTCTGAAAGTAGAAACTCGCCCGATTACAACGGTATGTGTATTTTTTCCCTAGGCCATTCTGGTTAAGCGTTTGAAGCAGCAGAAGTGCCAAAAAATTGTTGTCTTCTCAAGCATTTCTTAGCTTCAGACTCCCATATCTCGCGAACGGATTGACCTAACCCAAAAATTCCTGTTGCGTCTGAAAGTAGAAACTCGCCCGATTACAACGGTATGTGTATTTTTTCCCTAGGCCATTCTGGTTAAGCGTTTGGAGCAGCAGAATTGCGAAAAATTTTTTGCCTTCCCAACCATTTCTTGGCTTCAGGTTCCCATATCTCGCGAACGGATTGACCAAACCCAAAAGTTCCTGTTGCGTCCGAAAGTAGAAACTCTCCCGATTACAACGGTATGTGTATTTTCTCCCAAGGCCATTCTGGTTAAGCGTTTGGAGCAGCAGAAGTGCGAAAAATTTGTTGTCTTCTCAACCATTTCTTTGCTTCAAACTCCCATATCTCGCGAACGGATTGACCTAACCCAAAAATTCCTGTTGCGTCTGAAAGTAGAAACTCGCCCGATTACAACGGTATGTGTATTTTTTCCCAATGCCATTCTGGTTTAGCGTTTGGAGCAGCAGAATTGCGAAAAATTTGTTGTCTTCTCAACCATTTCTTCGCTTCAAACGCCCATATCTCGCGAACGGATCGACCTAACCCAAAAATTCCTGTTGCGTCTGAAAGTAGAAACTCGCCCGATTACAACGGTATGTGTATTTTTTCCCTAGGCCATTCTGGTTAAGCGTTTGGAGCAGCAGAATTGCGGTAAATTTTTTGCCTTCCTAACCATTTCTTGGCTTCAGACTCCCATATCTCGCGAACGGATTGACCTAACCCAAAAGTTCCTGTTGCGTCTGAAAGTAGAAACTCGCCCGATTACGAAGGTATGTGTATTTTGTCCCTAGGCCGTTCTGGTTAAGCGTTAGGAGCAGCAGAATTACGAAAAATTGTTTGCCTTCTCAACCATTTCTTGGCTTCAAACTCCCATATCTCGCGAACGGATTCACCTAACCCAAAAATTCCTACTGCATCTGAAAGTATAAATTCGCCCGATTACAGCGGTATGTGTATTTTTTCCCTAGGCCATTCTGGTTAAGCGTTTGGAGCAGCAGAATTGCGAAAAATTTTTTGCCTTCTCAACCATTTCTTGGATTCAAACTCCCATATCTCGGGAACGGATTGACCTAACCCAAAAATTCCTACTGCGTCTGAAAGTATAAACTCGCCCGATTACAGCGGTATGTGTATTTTTTCCCTAGGCCATTCTGGTAAAGCGTTTGGAGCAGCAGAATTGCGAAAAAATTTTTGCCTTCTCAACCATTTCTTGCATTCAAACTCCCATATCTCGCGAACGGATTGACCTAACCCAAAAATTCCTGTTGCATCTGAAAGTAGAAACCCGCCCGATTACAACGGTTTGTGTATTTTTTCCCTAGGCCATTCTGGTTAAGCGTTTGGAGCAGCAGAATTGCGAAAAATTTTTTGCCTTCTCAACCATTTCTTGGCTTCAAACTCCCATATCTCGCGAACGGATTGACCTAACCCAAAAATTCCTACTGCATCTGAAAGTAGAAACTCGCCCGATTACAGCGGTACGTGTATTTTTTCCCTAGGCCATTCTGGTTAAGCGTTTCGAGCAGCAGAATTGCGAAAAATTTTTTGCCTTCTCAACCATTTCTTGGCTTCAAACTCCCATATCTCGCGAACGGATTGACCTAACCCAAAAATTCCTGTTGCATCTGAAAGTAGAAGCTCGCCCAATTACAACGGTGTGTGTATTTTTTCCCTAGCCCATTCTGGTTAAGCGTTTGGAGCAGCAGAAGTGCGAAAAATTTGTTGCCTTGTCAACCATTTCTTAGCTTCAAAGTCCCATATCTCGCGAACGGATTGACCTAACCCAAAAATTCCTACTGCATCTGAAAGTAGAATCTCGCCCGATTACAAGGGTATGTGTAGTTTTTCCCTAGGCCATTCTAGTTGAGCGTTTGGAGCAGCAGAATTGCGAAAAATTTTTTGCCTTCCCAACCATTTCTTGGCTTCAGACTCCCATATCTCGCGAACGGATTGACCTAACCCAAAAATTCCTACTGCATCTGAATGTAGAAACTCGCCCGATTACAGCGGTATGTGTATTTTTTCCCTACGCAGTTCTGGTTAAGCGTTTGGAGCAGCAGAATTGCGAAAAATTTTTTGCCTTCCCAACCATTTCTTGGCATCAAACACCCATATCTCGCGAACGGACTGACCTAACCCAAAAATTCCTGTTGCGTCTGAAAGTAGAAACTCGCCCGATTACAACGGTATGTGTATTTTTTCCCTAGGCCATTCTGGTTAAGCGTTTGAAGCAGCAGAAGTGCCAAAAAATTGTTGTCTTCTCAACCATTTCTTAGCTTCAGACTCCCATATCTCGCGAACGGATTGACCTAACCCAAAAATTCCTGTTGCGTCTGAAAGTAGAATCTCGCCCGATTACAACGGTATGTGTATTTTTTCCCTAGGCCATTCTGGTTAAGCGTTTGGAGCAGCAGAATTGCGAAAAATTTTTTGCCTTCTCAACCATAACTTGGATTCAAACTCCCATATCTCGCGAACGGATTGACCTAACCCAAAAATTCCTGTTGCGTCTGAAAGTAGAAACTCGCCCGATTACAACGGTATGTGTAGTTTTTCCCTAGGCCATTCTGGTTAAGCGTTTGGAGCAGCAGAATTGCGAAAAATTTGTTGCCTTGTCAACCATTTCTTAGCTTCAAAGTCCCATATCTCGCGAACGGATTGACCTAACCCAAAAATTCCTACTGCATCTGAATGTAGAAACTCGCCCGATTACAGCGGTATGTGTATTTTTTCCCTACGCAGTTCTGGTTAAGCGTTTGGAGCAGCAGAATTGCGAAAAATTTTTTGCCTTCCCAACCATTTCTTGGCATCAAACTCCCATATCTCGCGAACGGACTGACCTAACCCAAAAATTCCTGTTGCGTCTGAAAGTAGAAACTCGCCCGATTACAACGGTATGTGTATTTTTTCCCTAGGCCATTCTGGTTAAGCGTTTGAAGCAGCAGAAGTGCCAAAAAATTGTTGTCTTCTCAAGCATTTCTTAGCTTCAGACTCCCATATCTCGCGAACGGATTGACCTAACCCAAAAATTCCTGTTGCGTCTGAAAGTAGAAACTCGCCCGATTACAATGGTATGTGTATTTTTTCCCTAGGCCATTCTGGTTAAGCGTTTGGAGCAGCAGAATTGCGAAAAATTTTTTGCCTTCTCAACCATTTCTTGGATTCAAACTCCCATATCTCGCGAACGGATTGACCTAACCCAAAAATTCCTGTTGCGTCTGAAAGTAGAAACTCGCCCGATTACAACGGTATGTGTATTTTTTCCCTAGGCCATTCTGGTTAAGCGTTTGGAGCAGCAGAATTGCGGTAAATTTTTTGCCTTCCTAACCATTTCTTGGCTTCAGTCTCCCATATCTCGCGAACGGATTGACCTAACCCAAAAGTTCCTGTTGCGTCTGAAAGTAGAAACTCGCCCGATTACGAAGGTATGTGTATTTTGTCCCTAGGCCGTTCTGGTTAAGCGTTAGGAGCAGCAGAATTACGAAAAATTTTTTGCCTTCTCAACCATTTCTTGGCTTCAAACTCCCATATCTCGCGAACGGATTCACCTAACCCAAAAATTCCTACTGCATCTGAAAGTATAAATTCGCCCGATTACAGCGGTATGTGTATTTTTTCCCTAGGCCATTCTGGTTAAGCGTTTGGAGCAGCAGAATTGCGAGAAATTTTTTGCCTTCTCAACCATTTCTTGGATTCAAACTCCCATATCTCGGGAACGGATTGACCTAACCCAAAAATTCCTACTGCGTCTGAAAGTATAAACTCGCCCGATTACAGCGGTATGTGTATTTTTTCCCTAGGCCATTCTGGTAAAGCGTTTGGAGCAGCAGAATTGCGAAAAAATTTTTGCCTTCTCAACCATTTCTTGCATTCAAACTCCCATATCTCGCGAACGGATTGACCTAACCCAAAAATTCCTGTTGCATCTGAAAGTAGAAACCCGCCCGATTACAACGGTTTGTGTATTTTTTCCCTAGGCCATTCTGGTTAAGCGTTTGGAGCAGCAGAATTGCGAAAAATTTTTTGCCTTCTCAACCATTTCTTGGCTTCAAACTCGCATATCTCGCGAACGGATTGACCTAACCCAAAAATTCCTACTGCATCTGAAAGTAGAAACTCGCCCGATTACAGCGGTACGTGTATTTTTTCCCTAGGCCATTCTGGTTAAGCGTTTCGAGCAGCAGAATTGCGAAAAATTTTTTGCCTTCTCAACCATTTCTTGGCTTCAAACTCCCATATCTCGCGAACGGATTGACCTAACCCAAAAATTCCTGTTGCATCTGAAAGTAGAAACTCGCCCAATTACAACGGTGTGTGTATTTTTTCCCTAGCCCATTCTGGTTAAGCGTTTGGAGCAGCAGAAGTGCGAAAAATTTGTTGCCTTGTCAACCATTTCTTAGCTTCAAAGTCCCATATCTCGCGAACGGATTGACCTAACCCAAAAATTCCTACTGCATCTGAAAGTAGAATCTCGCCCGATTACAAGGGTATGTGTAGTTTTTCCCTAGGCCATTCTAGTTAAGCGTTTGGAGCAGCAGAATTGCGAAAAATTTTTTGCCTTCCCAACCATTTCTTGGCTTCAGACTCCCATATCTCGCGAACGGATTGACCTAACCCAAAAATTCCTACTGCATCTGAATGTAGAAACTCGCCCGATTACAGCGGTATGTGTATTTTTTCCCTACGCAGTTCTGGTTAAGCGTTTGGAGCAGCAGAATTGCGAAAAATTTTTTGCCTTCCCAACCATTTCTTGGCATCAAACACCCATATCTCGCGAACGGACTGACCTAACCCAAAAATTCCTGTTGCGTCTGAAAGTAGAAACTCGCCCGATTACAACGGTATGTGTATTTTTTCCCTAGGCCATTCTGGTTAAGCGTTTGAAGCAGCAGAAGTGCCAAAAAATTGTTGTCTTCTCAACCATTTCTTAGCTTCAGACTCCCATATCTCGCGAACGGATTGACCTAACCCAAAAATTCCTGTTGCGTCTGAAAGTAGAATCTCGCCCGATTACAACGGTATGTGTATTTTTTCCCTAGGCCATTCTGGTTAAGCGTTTGGAGCAGCAGAATTGCGAAAAATTTTTTGCCTTCTCAACCATTTCTTGGATTCAAACTCCCATATCTCGCGAACGGATTGACCTAACCCAAAAATTCCTGTTGCGTCTGAAAGTAGAAACTCGCCCGATTACAACGGTATGTGTAGTTTTTCCCTAGGCCATTCTGGTTAAGCGTTTGGAGCAGCAGAATTGCGAAAAATTTGTTGCCTTGTCAACCATTTCTTAGCTTCAAAGTCCCATATCTCGCGAACGGATTGAACTAACCCAAAAATTCCTACTGCATCTGAAAGTAGAATCTCGCCCGATTACAACGGTATGTGTATTTTTTCCCTAGCCCATTCTGGTTAAGCGTTTGGAGCAGCAGAATTGCGAAAAATTTTTTGCCTTCCCAACCATTTCTTGGCTTCAGACTCCCATATCTCGCGAACGGATTGACCTAACCCAAAAATTCCTACTGCATCTGAATGTAGAAACTCGCCCGATTACAGCGGTATGTGTATTTTTTCCCTACGCAGTTCTGGTTAAGCGTTTGGAGCAGCAGAATTGCGAAAAATTTTTTGCCTTCCCAACCATTTCTTGGCATCAAACTCCCATATCTCGCGAACGGACTGACCTAACCCAAAAATTCCTGTTGCGTCTGAAAGTAGAAACTCGCCCGATTACAACGGTACGTGTATTTTTTCCCTAGGCCATTCTGGTTAAGCGTTTGAAGCAGCAGAAGTGCCAAAAAATTGTTGTCTTCTCAACCATTTCTTAGCTTCAGACTCCCATATCTCGCGAACGGATTGACCTAACCCAAAAATTCCTGTTGCGTCTGAAAGTAGAAACTCGCCCGATTACAATGGTATGTGTATTTTTTCCCTAGGCCATTCTGGTTAAGCGTTTGGAGCAGCAGAATTGCGAAAATTTTTTTGCCTTCTCAACCATTTCTTGGATTCAAACTCCCATATCTCGCGAACGGATTAACCTAACCCAAAAATTCCTGTTGCGTCTGAAAGTAGAAACTCGCCCGATTACAACGGTATGTGTAGTTTTTCCCTAGGCCATTCTGGTTAAGCGTTTGGAGCAGCAGAATTGCGAAAAATTTTTTGCCTTCCCAACCATTTCTTGGCTTCAGACTCCCATATCTCGCGAACGGATTGACCTAACCCAAAAATTCCTACTGCATCTGAAAGTAGAATCTCGCCCGATTACAACGGTATGTGTAGTTTTTCCCTAGGCCATTCTAGTTAAGCGTTTGGAGCAGCAGAATTGCGAAAAATTTTTTGCCTTCCCAACCATTTCTTGGCTTCAGACTCCCATATCTCGCGAACGGATTGACCTAACCCAAAAATTCCTATTGCATCTGAAAGTAGAAACTCGCCCGATTACAACGGTATGTGTATTTTTTCCCCAGGCCATTCTGGTTAAGCGTTTGGAGCAGCAGAATTGCGAAAAATTTTTTGCCTTCCCAACCATTTCTTGGCATCAAACTCCCATATCTCGCGAACAGACTGACCTAACCCAAAAATTCCTGTTGCGTCTGAAAGTAGAAACTCGCCCGATTACAACGGTATGTGTATTTTTTCCCTAGGCCATTCTGGTTAAGCGTTTGAAGCAGCAGAAGTGCCAAAAAATTGTTGTCTTCTCAAGCATTTCTTAGCTTCAGACTCCCATATCTCGCGAACGGATTGACCTAACCCAAAAATTCCTGTTGCGTCTGAAAGTAGAAACTCGCCCGATTACAACGGTATGTGTATTTTTTCCCTAGGCCATTCTGGTTAAGCGTTTGGAGCAGCAGAATTGCGAAAAATTTTTTGCCTTCTCAACCATTTCTTGGATTCAAACTCCCATATCTCGCGAACGGATTGACCTAACCCAAAAATTCCTATTGCGTCTGAAAGTAGAAACTCGCCCGATTACAACGGTATGTGTAGTTTTTCCCTAGGCCATTCTGGTTAAGCGTTTGGAACAGCAGAATTGCGAAAAATTTTTTGCCTTCTCAACCATTTCTTG
Organism: Ptiloglossa arizonensis; assembly: GCF_051014685.1. Classification (NCBI taxonomy): domain Eukaryota; kingdom Metazoa; phylum Arthropoda; class Insecta; order Hymenoptera; family Colletidae; genus Ptiloglossa; species Ptiloglossa arizonensis. The sequence goes on along the minus strand of NW_027478686.1, from coordinate 248,142 downwards.
GCTTCAAATTCCCATATCTCGCGAACGGATTGACCTAACCCAAAAATTCCTATTGCATCTGAAAGTAGAAACACGCCCGATTACAACGGTATGTGTATTTTTTCCCCAGGCCATTCTGGTTAAGCGTTTGGAGCAGCAGAATTGCGAAAAATTTTTTGCCTTCCCAACCATTTCTTGGCTTCAGACTCCCATATCTCGCGAACGGATTGACCTAACCCAAAAATTCCTACTGCATCTGAAAGTAGAATCTCGCCCGATTACAACGGTATGTGTAGTTTTTCCCTAGGCCATTCTAGTTAAGCGTTTGGAGCAGCAGAATTGCGAAAAATTTTTTGCCTTCCCAACCATTTCTTGGCTTCAGACTCCCATATCTCGCGAACGGATTGACCTAACCCAAAAATTCCTATTGCATCTGAAAGTAGAAACTCGCCCGATTACAACGGTATGTGTATTTTTTCCCTAGGCCATTCTGGCTAAGCGTTTGGAGCAGCAGAATTGCGAAAAATTTTTTGCCTTCCCAACCATTTCTTGGCATCAAACTCCCATATCTCGCGAACGGACTGACCTAACCCAAAAATTCCTGTTGCGTCTGAAAGTAGAAACTCGCCCGATTACAACGGTATGTGTATTTTTTCCCTAGGCCATTCTGGTTAAGCGTTTGATGCAGCAGAAGTGCCAAAAAATTGTTGTCTTCTCAAGCATTTCTTAGCTTCAGACTCCCATATCTCGCGAACGGATCGACCTAACCCAAAAATTCCTGTTGCGTCTGAAAGTAGAAACTCGCCCGATTACAACGGTATGTGTATTTTTTCCCTAGGCCATTCTGGTTAAGCGTTTGGAGCAGCAGAATTGCGAAAAATTTTTTGCCTTCTCAACCATTTCTTGGATTCAAACTCCCATATCTCGCGAACGGATTGACCTAACCCAAAAATTCCTGTTGCGTCTGAAAGTAGAAACTCGCCCGATTACAACGGAATGTGTAGTTTTTGCCTAGGCCATTCTGGTTAAGCGTTTGGAACAGCAGAATTGCGAAAAATTTTTTGCCTTCTCAACCATTTCTTGGCTTCAAATTCCCATATCTCGCGAACGGATTGACCTAACCCAAAAATTCCTATTGCATCTGAAAGTAGAAACACGCCCGATTACAACGGTATGTGTATTTTTTCCCTAGGCCATTCTGGTTAAGCGTTTGGAGCAGCAGAATTGCGAAAAATTTTTTGCCTTCCCAACCATTTCTTGGCTTCAGACTCCCATATCTCGCGAACGGACTGACCTAACCCAAAAATTCCTGTTGCGTCTGAAAGTAGAAACTCGCCCGATTACAACGGTACGTGTATTTTTTCCCTAGGCCATTCTGGTTAAGCGTTTGGTGCAGCAGAATTGCGAAAAATTTCTTCTCTTCTCAACCATTTCTTAGGTTCAAACTCCCATATCTCGCGAACGGATTGACGTAACCCAAAAATTCCTATGCATTTGAAAGTAGAAACTCGCCCGATTACAACGGTACGTGTATTTTTTCCCTAGGCCATTCTGGTTAAGCGTTTGAAGCAGCAGAAGTGCCAAAAAATTGTTGTCTTCTCAACCATTTCTTAGCTTCAGACTCCCATATCTCGCGAACGGATTGACCTAACCCAAAAATTCCTGTTGCGTCTGAAAGTAGAAACTCGCCCGATTACAATGGTATGTGTATTTTTTCCCTAGGCCATTCTGGTTAAGCGTTTGGAGCAGCAGAATTGCGAAAAATTTTTTGCCTTCTCAACCATTTCTTGGATTCAAACTCCCATATCTCGCGAACGGATTGACCTAACCCAAAAATTCCTGTTGCGTCTGAAAGTAGAAACTCGCCCGATTACAACGGTATGTGTAGTTTTTCCCTAGGCCATTCTGGTTAAGCGTTTGGAGCAGCAGAATTGCGAAAAATTTTTTGCCTTCCCAACCATTTCTTGGCTTCAGACTCCCATATCTCGCGAACGGATTGACCTAACCCAAAAATTCCTACTGCATCTGAAAGTAGAATCTCGCCCGATTACAACGGTATGTGTAGTTTTTCCCTAGGCCATTCTAGTTAAGCGTTTGGAGCAGCAGAATTGCGAAAAATTTTTTGCCTTCCCAACCATTTCTTGGCTTCAGACTCCCATATCTCGCGAACGGATTGACCTAACCCAAAAATTCCTATTGCATCTGAAAGTAGAAACTCGCCCGATTACAACGGTATGTGTATTTTTTCCCCAGGCCATTCTGGTTAAGCGTTTGGAGCAGCAGAATTGCGAAAAATTTTTTGCCTTCCCAACCATTTCTTGGCATCAAACTCCCATATCTCGCGAACAGACTGACCTAACCCAAAAATTCCTGTTGCGTCTGAAAGTAGAAACTCGCCCGATTACAACGGTATGTGTATTTTTTCCCTAGGCCATTCTGGTTAAGCGTTTGAAGCAGCAGAAGTGCCAAAAAATTGTTGTCTTCTCAAGCATTTCTTAGCTTCAGACTCCCATATCTCGCGAACGGATTGACCTAACCCAAAAATTCCTGTTGCGTCTGAAAGTAGAAACTCGCCCGATTACAACGGTATGTGTATTTTTTCCCTAGGCCATTCTGGTTAAGCGTTTGGAGCAGCAGAATTGCGAAAAATTTTTTGCCTTCTCAACCATTTCTTGGATTCAAACTCCCATATCTCGCGAACGGATTGACCTAACCCAAAAATTCCTATTGCGTCTGAAAGTAGAAACTCGCCCGATTACAACGGTATGTGTAGTTTTTCCCTAGGCCATTCTGGTTAAGCGTTTGGAACAGCAGAATTGCGAAAAATTTTTTGCCTTCTCAACCATTTCTTGGCTTCAAATTCCCATATCTCGCGAACGGATTGACCTAACCCAAAAATTCCTATTGCATCTGAAAGTAGAAACACGCCCGATTACAACGGTATGTGTATTTTTTCCCCAGGCCATTCTGGTTAAGCGTTTGGAGCAGCAGAATTGCGAAAAATTTTTTGCCTTCCCAACCATTTCTTGGCTTCAGACTCCCATATCTCGCGAACGGATTGACCTAACCCAAAAATTCCTACTGCATCTGAAAGTAGAATCTCGCCCGATTACAACGGTATGTGTAGTTTTTCCCTAGGCCATTCTAGTTAAGCGTTTGGAGCAGCAGAATTGCGAAAAATTTTTTGCCTTCCCAACCATTTCTTGGCTTCAGACTCCCATATCTCGCGAACGGATTGACCTAACCCAAAAATTCCTATTGCATCTGAAAGTAGAAACTCGCCCGATTACAACGGTATGTGTATTTTTTCCCTAGGCCATTCTGGCTAAGCGTTTGGAGCAGCAGAATTGCGAAAAATTTTTTGCCTTCCCAACCATTTCTTGGCATCAAACTCCCATATCTCGCGAACGGACTGACCTAACCCAAAAATTCCTGTTGCGTCTGAAAGTAGAAACTCGCCCGATTACAACGGTATGTGTATTTTTTCCCTAGGCCATTCTGGTTAAGCGTTTGATGCAGCAGAAGTGCCAAAAAATTGTTGTCTTCTCAAGCATTTCTTAGCTTCAGACTCCCATATCTCGCGAACGGATCGACCTAACCCAAAAATTCCTGTTGCGTCTGAAAGTAGAAACTCGCCCGATTACAACGGTATGTGTATTTTTTCCCTAGGCCATTCTGGTTAAGCGTTTGGAGCAGCAGAATTGCGAAAAATTTTTTGCCTTCTCAACCATTTCTTGGATTCAAACTCCCATATCTCGCGAACGGATTGACCTAACCCAAAAATTCCTGTTGCGTCTGAAAGTAGAAACTCGCCCGATTACAACGGAATGTGTAGTTTTTGCCTAGGCCATTCTGGTTAAGCGTTTGGAACAGCAGAATTGCGAAAAATTTTTTGCCTTCTCAACCATTTCTTGGCTTCAAATTCCCATATCTCGCGAACGGATTGACCTAACCCAAAAATTCCTATTGCATCTGAAAGTAGAAACACGCCCGATTACAACGGTATGTGTATTTTTTCCCTAGGCCATTCTGGTTAAGCGTTTGGAGCAGCAGAATTGCGAAAAATTTTTTGCCTTCCCAACCATTTCTTGGCTTCAGACTCCCATATCTCGCGAACGGATTGACCTAACCCAAAAATTCCTACTGCATCTGAAAGTAGAATCTCGCCCGATTACAACGGTATGTGTAGTTTTTCCCTAGGCCATTCTAGTTAAGCGTTTGGAGCAGCAGAATTGCGAAAAATTTTTTGCCTTCCCAACCATTTCTTGGCTTCAGACTCCCATATCTCGCGAACGGATTGACCTAACCCAAAAATTCCTATTGCATCTGAAAGTAGAAACTCGCCCGATTACAACGGTATGTGTATTTTTTCCCTAGGCCATTCTGGTTAAGCGTTTGGAGCAGCAGAATTGCGAAAAATTTTTTGCCTTCCCAACCATTTCTTGGCATCAAACTCCCATATCTCGCGAACGGACTGACCTAACCCAAAAATTCCTGTTGCGTCTGAAAGTAGAAACTCGTCCGATTACAACGGTATGTGTATTTTTTCCCTAGGCCATTCTGGTTAAGCGTTTGAAGCAGCAGAATTGCGAAAAATTTTTTGCCTTCCCAACCATTTCTTGGCTTCAGACTCCCATATCTCGCGAACGGATTGACCTAACCCAAAAATTCCTACTGCATCTGAAAGTAGAAACTCGCCCGATTACAACGGTATGTGTATTTTTTCCCTAGCCCATTCTGGTTAAGCATTTGGAGCAGCAGAATTGCGAAAAATTTGTTGTCCTCTCAACCATTTCTTAGCTTCAAAGTCCCGTATCTCGCGAACTGATTGACCGAACCCAAAAATTCCTACTGCATCTGAAAGTAGAATCTCGCCCGATTACAACGGTATGTGTAGTTTTTCCCTAGGCCATTCTAGTTAAGCGTTTGGAGCAGCAGAATTGCGAAAAATTTTTTGCCTTCCCAACCATTTCTTGGCTTCAGACTCCCATATCTCGCGAACGGATTGACCTAACCCAAAAATTCCTATTGCATCTGAAAGTAGAAACTCGCCCGATTACAACGGTATGTGTATTTTTTCCCTAGGCCATTCTGGTTAAGCGTTTGGAGCAGCAGAATTGCGAAAAATTTTTTGCCTTCCCAACCATTTCTTGGCATCAAACTCCCATATCTCGCGAACGGACTGACCTAACCCAAAAATTCCTGTTGCGTCTGAAAGTAGAAACTCGCCCGATTACAACGGTATGTGTATTTTTTCCCTAGGCCATTCTGGTTAAGCGTTTGATGCAGCAGAAGTGCCAAAAAATTGTTGTCTTCTCAAGCATTTCTTAGCTTCAGACTCCCATATCTCGCGAACGGATTGACCTAACCCAAAAATTCCTGTTGCGTCTGAAAGTAGAAACTCGCCCGATTACAACGGTATGTGTATTTTTTCCCTAGGCCATTCTGGTTAAGCGTTTGGAGCAGCAGAATTGCGAAAAATTTTTTGCCTTCTCAACCATTTCTTGGATTCAAACTCCCATATCTCGCGAACGGATTGACCTAACCCAAAAATTCCTGTTGCGTCTGAAAGTAGAAACTCGCCCGATTACAACGGAATGTGTAGTTTTTCCCTAGACCATTCTGGTTAAGCGTTTGGAACAGCAGAATTGCGAAAAATTTTTTGCCTTCTCAACCATTTCTTGGCTTCAAATTCCCATATCTCGCGAACGGATTGACCTAACCCAAAAATTCCTATTGCATCTGAAAGTAGAAACACGCCCGATTACAACGGTATGTGTATTTTTTCCCTAGGCCATTCTGGTTAAGCGTTTGGAGCAGCAGAATTGCGAAAAATTTTTTGCCTTCCCAACCATTTCTTGGCTTCAGACTCCCATATCTCGCGAACGGATTGACCTAACCCAAAAATTCCTACTGCATCTGAAAGTAGAAACTCGCCCGATTACAACGGTATGTGTATTTTTTCCCTAGGCCATTCTGGTTAAGCGTTTGAAGCAGCAGAATTGCGAAAAATTTTTTGCCTTCTCAACCATTTCTTGGATTCAAACTCCCATATCTCGCGAACGGATTGACCTAACCCAAAAATTCCTGTTGCGTCTGAAAGTAGAAACTCGCCCGATTACAACGGTATGTGTAGTTTTTCCCTAGGCCATTCTGGTTAAGCGTTTGGAGCAGCAGAATTGCGAAAAATTTTTTGCCTTCCCAACCATTTCTTGGCTTCAGACTCCCATATCTCGCGAACGGATTGACCTAACCCAAAAATTCCTACTGCATCTGAAAGTAGAAACTCGCCCGATTACAACGGTATGTGTATTTTTTCCCTAGCCCATTCTGGTTAAGCGTTTGGAGCAGCAGAATTGCGAAAAATTTGTTGTCCTCTCAACCATTTCTTAGCTTCAAAGTCCCGCATCTCGCGAACTGATTGACCGAACCCAAAAATTCCTGCTGCGTCTGAAAGTAGTAACTTGCCCGATTACAGCGGTATGCGTATTTTTTCCCTAGGCCATTCTGGTTAAGCGTTTGGTGCAGCAGAATTGCGAAAAATTTCTTCTCTTCTCAACCATTTCTTAGGTTCAAACTCCCATATCTCGCGAACGGATTGACGTAACCCAAAAATTCCTATGCATTTGAAAGTAGAAACTCGCCCGATTACAACGGTACGTGAATTTTTCCTTAGGCCATTCTGGTTAAGCGATTGGAGCAGCAAAAGTGCGAAAAATTTATTGTCTTGTCAACCATTTCTAGGCATCAAACTGCCATATCTCGCGAACGGATTAACCTAACCCAAAAATTCCTGTTGCATCTGAAAGTAGAAACTCGCCCGATTACAACGGTATGTGTATTTCTTCCCTAGCCCATTCTGGTTAAGCGTTTGGAGCAGCAGAATTGCGAAAAATGTTTTGCCTTCTCAACCATTTCTTGGCTTCAAACTCCCATATCTCGCGAACGGATTGACCTAACCCAAAAATACCTATTGCATCTGAAAGTAGAAACTCGCCCGATTACAACGGTATGTGTATTTTTTCCCTAGGCCATTCTGGTTAAGCGTTTGGAGCAGCAGAATTGCGAAAAATTTATTGTCTTCTCAACCATTTCTTAGCTTCAAAGTCCCATATCTCGCGAACGGATTGACCTAACCCAAAAATTCCTATTGCATCTGAAAGTAGGAACTCGCCCGATTACAACGGTATGTGTATTTTTTCCCTAGGCCATTCTGGTTAAGCGTTTGGAGCAGCAGAATTGCGAAAAATTTTTTGCCTTCCCAACCATTTCTTGGCTTCAAACTCCCATATCTCGCGAACGGATTGACCTAACCCAAAAATTCCTGTTGCGTGTGAAAGTAGAAAATCGCCCGATTACAACGGTATGTGTATTTCTTCCCTAGCCCATTCTGGTTAAGCGTTTGGAGCAGCAGAATTGCGAAAAATTGTATGCCTTCTCAACCATTTCTTGGCTTCAAAGTCCCATGTCTCGCGAACGGATTGACCTAACCCAAAAATTCCTATTGCATCTGAAAGTAGGAACTCGCCCGATTACAACGGTATGTGTATTTTTTCCCTAGGCCATTCTGGTTAAGCGTTTGGAGCAGCTGAATTGAGAAAAATTTTTTGCCTTCTCAACCATTTCTTGGTTTCAAACTCCCATATCTCGCGAACGGATTGACCTAACCCAAAAATTCCTGTTGCATCTGAAAGTAGAAACTCGCCCGATTACAACGGTATGTGTATTTTTTCCCTAGGCCATTCTGGTTAAGCGTTTGGAGCAGCAGAATTGCGAAAAATTTTTTGCCTTCTCAACCATTTCTTGGATTCAAACTCCCATATCTCGCGAACGGATTGACCTAACCCAAAAATTCCTATTGCGTCTGAAAGTAGAAACTCGCCCGATTACAACGGTATGTGTAGTTTTTCCCTAGGCCATTCTGGTTAAGCGTTTGGAACAGCAGAATTGCGAAAAATTTTTTGCCTTCTCAACCATTTCTTGGCTTCAAATTCCCATATCTCGCGAACGGATTGACCTAACCCAAAAATTCCTATTGCATCTGAAAGTAGAAACACGCCCGATTACAACGGTATGTGTATTTTTTCCCCAGGCCATTCTGGTTAAGCGTTTGGAGCAGCAGAATTGCGAAAAATTTTTTGCCTTCCCAACCATTTCTTGGCTTCAGACTCCCATATCTCGCGAACGGATTGACCTAACCCAAAAATTCCTACTGCATCTGAAAGTAGAATCTCGCCCGATTACAACGGTATGTGTAGTTTTTCCCTAGGCCATTCTAGTTAAGCGTTTGGAGCAGCAGAATTGCGAAAAATTTTTTGCCTTCCCAACCATTTCTTGGCTTCAGACTCCCATATCTCGCGAACGGATTGACCTAACCCAAAAATTCCTATTGCATCTGAAAGTAGAAACTCGCCCGATTACAACGGTATGTGTATTTTTTCCCTAGGCCATTCTGGCTAAGCGTTTGGAGCAGCAGAATTGCGAAAAATTTTTTGCCTTCCCAACCATTTCTTGGCATCAAACTCCCATATCTCGCGAACGGACTGACCTAACCCAAAAATTCCTGTTGCGTCTGAAAGTAGAAACTCGCCCGATTACAACGGTATGTGTATTTTTTCCCTAGGCCATTCTGGTTAAGCGTTTGATGCAGCAGAAGTGCCAAAAAATTGTTGTCTTCTCAAGCATTTCTTAGCTTCAGACTCCCATATCTCGCGAACGGATCGACCTAACCCAAAAATTCCTGTTGCGTCTGAAAGTAGAAACTCGCCCGATTACAACGGTATGTGTATTTTTTCCCTAGGCCATTCTGGTTAAGCGTTTGGAGCAGCAGAATTGCGAAAAATTTTTTGCCTTCTCAACCATTTCTTGGATTCAAACTCCCATATCTCGCGAACGGATTGACCTAACCCAAAAATTCCTGTTGCGTCTGAAAGTAGAAACTCGCCCGATTACAACGGAATGTGTAGTTTTTGCCTAGGCCATTCTGGTTAAGCGTTTGGAACAGCAGAATTGCGAAAAATTTTTTGCCTTCTCAACCATTTCTTGGCTTCAAATTCCCATATCTCGCGAACGGATTGACCTAACCCAAAAATTCCTATTGCATCTGAAAGTAGAAACACGCCCGATTACAACGGTATGTGTATTTTTTCCCTAGGCCATTCTGGTTAAGCGTTTGGAGCAGCAGAATTGCGAAAAATTTTTTGCCTTCCCAACCATTTCTTGGCTTCAGACTCCCATATCTCGCGAACGGATTGACCTAACCCAAAAATTCCTACTGCATCTGAAAGTAGAATCTCGCCCGATTACAACGGTATGTGTAGTTTTTCCCTAGGCCATTCTAGTTAAGCGTTTGGAGCAGCAGAATTGCGAAAAATTTTTTGCCTTCCCAACCATTTCTTGGCTTCAGACTCCCATATCTCGCGAACGGATTGACCTAACCCAAAAATTCCTATTGCATCTGAAAGTAGAAACTCGCCCGATTACAACGGTATGTGTATTTTTTCCCTAGGCCATTCTGGTTAAGCGTTTGGAGCAGCAGAATTGCGAAAAATTTTTTGCCTTCCCAACCATTTCTTGGCATCAAACTCCCATATCTCGCGAACGGACTGACCTAACCCAAAAATTCCTGTTGCGTCTGAAAGTAGAAACTCGTCCGATTACAACGGTATATGTATTTTTTCCCTAGGCCATTCTGGTTAAGCGTTTGAAGCAGCAGAATTGCGAAAAATTTTTTGCCTTCCCAACCATTTCTTGGCTTCAGACTCCCATATCTCGCGAACGGATTGACCTAACCCAAAAATTCCTACTGCATCTGAAAGTAGAAACTCGCCCGATTACAACGGTATGTGTATTTTTTCCCTAGCCCATTCTGGTTAAGCATTTGGAGCAGCAGAATTGCGAAAAATTTGTTGTCCTCTCAACCATTTCTTAGCTTCAAAGTCCCGTATCTCGCGAACTGATTGACCGAACCCAAAAATTCCTACTGCATCTGAAAGTAGAATCTCGCCCGATTACAACGGTATGTGTAGTTTTTCCCTAGGCCATTCTAGTTAAGCGTTTGGAGCAGCAGAATTGCGAAAAATTTTTTGCCTTCCCAACCATTTCTTGGCTTCAGACTCCCATATCTCGCGAACGGATTGACCTAACCCAAAAATTCCTATTGCATCTGAAAGTAGAAACTCGCCCGATTACAACGGTATGTGTATTTTTTCCCTAGGCCATTCTGGTTAAGCGTTTGGAGCAGCAGAATTGCGAAAAATTTTTTGCCTTCCCAACCATTTCTTGGCATCAAACTCCCATATCTCGCGAACGGACTGACCTAACCCAAAAATTCCTGTTGCGTCTGAAAGTAGAAACTCGCCCGATTACAACGGTATGTGTATTTTTTCCCTAGGCCATTCTGGTTAAGCGTTTGATGCAGCAGAAGTGCCAAAAAATTGTTGTCTTCTCAAGCATTTCTTAGCTTCAGACTCCCATATCTCGCGAACGGATTGACCTAACCCAAAAATTCCTGTTGCGTCTGAAAGTAGAAACTCGCCCGATTACAACGGTATGTGTATTTTTTCCCTAGGCCATTCTGGTTAAGCGTTTGGAGCAGCAGAATTGCGAAAAATTTTTTGCCTTCTCAACCATTTCTTGGATTCAAACTCCCATATCTCGCGAACGGATTGACCTAACCCAAAAATTCCTGTTGCGTCTGAAAGTAGAAACTCGCCCGATTACAACGGAATGTGTAGTTTTTCCCTAGACCATTCTGGTTAAGCGTTTGGAACAGCAGAATTGCGAAAAATTTTTTGCCTTCTCAACCATTTCTTGGCTTCAAATTCCCATATCTCGCGAACGGATTGACCTAACCCAAAAATTCCTATTGCATCTGAAAGTAGAAACACGCCCGATTACAACGGTATGTGTATTTTTTCCCTAGGCCATTCTGGTTAAGCGTTTGGAGCAGCAGAATTGCGAAAAATTTTTTGCCTTCCCAACCATTTCTTGGCTTCAGACTCCCATATCTCGCGAACGGATTGACCTAACCCAAAAATTCCTACTGCATCTGAAAGTAGAAACTCGCCCGATTACAACGGTATGTGTATTTTTTCCCTAGGCCATTCTGGTTAAGCGTTTGAAGCAGCAGAATTGCGAAAAATTTTTTGCCTTCTCAACCATTTCTTGGATTCAAACTCCCATATCTCGCGAACGGATTGACCTAACCCAAAAATTCCTGTTGCGTCTGAAAGTAGAAACTCGCCCGATTACAACGGTATGTGTAGTTTTTCCCTAGGCCATTCTGGTTAAGCGTTTGGAGCAGCAGAATTGCGAAAAATTTTTTGCCTTCCCAACCATTTCTTGGCTTCAGACTCCCATATCTCGCGAACGGATTGACCTAACCCAAAAATTCCTACTGCATCTGAAAGTAGAAACTCGCCCGATTACAACGGTATGTGTATTTTTTCCCTAGCCCATTCTGGTTAAGCGTTTGGAGCAGCAGAATTGCGAAAAATTTGTTGTCCTCTCAACCATTTCTTAGCTTCAAAGTCCCGCATCTCGCGAACTGATTGACCGAACCCAAAAATTCCTGCTGCGTCTGAAAGTAGTAACTTGCCCGATTACAGCGGTATGCGTATTTTTTCCCTAGGCCATTCTGGTTAAGCGTTTGGTGCAGCAGAATTGCGAAAAATTTCTTCTCTTCTCAACCATTTCTTAGGTTCAAACTCCCATATCTCGCGAACGGATTGACGTAACCCAAAAATTCCTATGCATTTGAAAGTAGAAACTCGCCCGATTACAACGGTACGTGAATTTTTCCTTAGGCCATTCTGGTTAAGCGATTGGAGCAGCAAAAGTGCGAAAAATTTATTGTCTTGTCAACCATTTCTAGGCATCAAACTGCCATATCTCGCGAACGGATTAACCTAACCCAAAAATTCCTGTTGCATCTGAAAGTAGAAACTCGCCCGATTACAACGGTATGTGTATTTCTTCCCTAGCCCATTCTGGTTAAGCGTTTGGAGCAGCAGAATTGCGAAAAATGTTTTGCCTTCTCAACCATTTCTTGGCTTCAAACTCCCATATCTCGCGAACGGATTGACCTAACCCAAAAATACCTATTGCATCTGAAAGTAGAAACTCGCCCGATTACAACGGTATGTGTATTTTTTCCCTAGGCCATTCTGGTTAAGCGTTTGGAGCAGCAGAATTGCGAAAAATTTATTGTCTTCTCAACCATTTCTTAGCTTCAAAGTCCCATATCTCGCGAACGGATTGACCTAACCCAAAAATTCCTATTGCATCTGAAAGTAGGAACTCGCCCGATTACAACGGTATGTGTATTTTTTCCCTAGGCCATTCTGGTTAAGCGTTTGGAGCAGCAGAATTGCGAAAAATTTTTTGCCTTCCCAACCATTTCTTGGCTTCAAACTCCCATATCTCGCGAACGGATTGACCTAACCCAAAAATTCCTGTTGCGTGTGAAAGTAGAAAATCGCCCGATTACAACGGTATGTGTATTTCTTCCCTAGCCCATTCTGGTTAAGCGTTTGGAGCAGCAGAATTGCGAAAAATTGTATGCCTTCTCAACCATTTCTTGGCTTCAAAGTCCCATGTCTCGCGAACGGATTGACCTAACCCAAAAATTCCTATTGCATCTGAAAGTAGGAACTCGCCCGATTACAACGGTATGTGTATTTTTTCCCTAGGCCATTCTGGTTAAGCGTTTGGAGCAGCTGAATTGAGAAAAATTTTTTGCCTTCTCAACCATTTCTTGGTTTCAAACTCCCATATCTCGCGAACGGATTGACCTAACCCAAAAATTCCTGTTGCATCTGAAAGTAGAAACTCGCCCGATTACAACGGTATGTGTATTTTTTCCCTAGCCCATTCTGGTTAAGCGTTTGGAGCAGCAGAATTGCAAAAAATTTGTTGTCCTCTGAACCATTTCTTAGCTTCAAAGTCCCGTATCTCGCGAACGGATTGACCGAACCCAAAAATTCCTGCTGCGTCTGAAAGTAGTAACTTGCCCGATTACAGCGGTATGCGTATTTTTTCCCTAGGCCATTCTGGTTAAGCATTTGGAGCAGCAGAATTGCGAAAAATTGTATGGCTTCTCAACCATTTCTTGGCTTCAAACTCCCATATCTCGCGAACGGATTGACCTAACCCAAAAATTCCTATTGCATCTGAAAGTAGGAACTCGCCCGATTTCAACGGTATGTGTATTTCTTCCCTAGGCCATTCTGGTTAAGCGTTTGGAGCAGCAGAATTGCGAAAAATTTTTTGCCTTCTCAACCATTTCTTGGCTTCAAACTCCCATATCTCGCGAACGGATTGACCTAACCCAAAAATTCCTGTTGCGTGTGAAAGTAGAAAATCGCCCGATTACAACGGTATGTGTATTTTTTCCCTAGCCCATTCTGGGTAAGCGTTTGGAGCAGCAGAATTGCGAAAAATTTGTTGTCTTCTCAACCATTTCTTAGCTTCGAAGTCCCATATCTCGCGAACGGATTGACCAAACCCAAAAATTCCTGCTGCGCCAGAAAGTAGAAACTCGCCCGATTACAACGGTATGTGTATTTTTTCCCTAGCCCATTCTGGTTAAGCGTTTGGAGCAGCAGAATTGCGAAAAATTTGTTGTCTTCTCAACCATTTCTTAGCTTCAAAGTCCCATATCTCGCGACCGGATTGACCAAACCCAAAAATTCCTGCTGCGCCAGAAAGTAGAAACTCGCCCGATTACAACGGTAGGCGTATTTTTTTCCCTAGGCCATTCTGGTTAAGCGTTTGGAGCAGCAGAATTGCGAAAAATGTTTTGCCTTCTCAACCATTTCTTGGCTTCAAACTCCCATATCTCGCGAACGGATTGACCTAACCCAAAAATTCCTGTTGCGTCTGAAAGTAGAAACTCGCCCGATCACAACGGTATGTGTAGTTTTTCCCTAGGCCATTCTGGTTAAGCGTTTGGAACAGCAGAATTGCGAAAAATTTTTTGCCTTCTCAACCATTTCTTGGCTTCAAATTCCCATATCTCGCGAACGGATTGACCTAACCCAAAAATTCCTATTGCATCTGAAAGTAGAAACACGCCCGATTACAACGGTATGTGTATTTTTTCCCTAGGCCATTCTGGTTAAGCGTTTGGAGCAGCAGAATTGCGAAAAATTTTTTGCCTTCCCAACCATTTCTTGGCTTCAGACTCCCATATCTCGCGAACGGATTGACCTAACCCAAAAATTCCTACTGCATCTGAAAGTAGAATCTCGCCCGATTACAACGGTATGTGTAGTTTTTCCCTAGGCCATTCTAGTTAAGCGTTTGGAGCAGCAGAATTGCGAAAAATTTTTTGCCTTCCCAACCATTTCTTGGCTTCAGACTCCCATATCTCGCGAACGGATTGACCTAACCCAAAAATTCCTATTGCATCTGAAAATAGAAACTCGCCCGATTACAACGGTATGTGTATTTTTTCCCTAGGCCATTCTGGTTAAGCGTTTGGAGCAGCAGAATTGCGAAAAATTTTTTGCCTTCCCAACCATTTCTTGGCATCAAACTCCCATATCTCGCGAACGGACTGACCTAACCCAAAAATTCCTGTTGCGTCTGAAAGTAGAAACTCGCCCGATTACAACGGTATGTGTATTTTTTCCCTAGGCCATTCTGGTTAAGCGTTTGAAGTAGCAGAAGTGCCAAAAAATTGTTGTCTTCTCAAGCATTTCTTAGCTTCAGACTCCCATATCTCGCGAACGGATTGACCTAACCCAAAAATTCCTGTTGCGTCTGAAAGTAGAAACTCGCCCGATTACAACGGTATGTGTATTTTTTCCCTAGGCCATTCTGGTTAAGCGTTTGGAGCAGCAGAATTGCGAAAAATTTTTTGCCTTCTCAACCATTTCTTGGATTCAAACTCCCATATCTCGCGAACGGATTGACCTAACCCAAAAATTCCTGTTGCGTCTGAAAGTAGAAACTCGCCCGATTACAACGGTATGTGTAGTTTTTCCCTAGGCCATTCTGGTTAAGCGTTTGGAGCAGCAGAATTGCGAAAAATTTTTTGCCTTCCCAACCATTTCTTGGCTTCAGACTCCCATATCTCGCGAACGGATTGACCTAACCCAAAAATTCCTACTGCATCTGAATGTAGAAACTCGCCCGATTACAGCGGTATGTGTATTTTTTCCCTACGCAGTTCTGGTTAAGCGTTTGGAGCAGCAGAATTGCGAAAAATTTTTTGCCTTCCCAACCATTTCTTGGCATCAAACTCCCATATCTCGCGAACGGACTGACCTAACCCAAAAATTCCTGTTGCGTCTGAAAGTAGAAACTCGCCCGATTACAACGGTATGTGTATTTTTTCCCTAGGCCATTCTGGTTAAGCGTTTGAAGCAGCAGAAGTGCCAAAAAATTGTTGTCTTCTCAACCATTTCTTAGCTTCAGACTCCCATATCTCGCGAACGGATTGACCTAACCCAAAAATTCCTGTTGCGTCTGAAAGTAGAAACTCGCCCGATTACAATGGTATGTGTATTTTTTCCCTAGGCCATTCTGGTTAAGCGTTTGGAGCAGCAGAATTGCGAAAAATTTTTTGCCTTCTCAACCATTTCTTGGATTCAAACTCCCATATCTCGCGAACGGATTGACCTAACCCAAAAATTCCTGTTGCGTCTGAAAGTAGAAACTCGCCCGATTACAACGGTATGTGTAGTTTTTCCCTAGGCCATTCTGGTTAAGCGTTTGGAGCAGCAGAATTGCGAAAAATTTTTTGCCTTCCCAACCATTTCTTGGCTTCAGACTCCCATATCTCGCGAACGGATTGACCTAACCCAAAAATTCCTACTGCATCTGAAAGTAGAATCTCGCCCGATTACAACGGTATGTGTAGTTTTTCCCTAGGCCATTCTAGTTAAGCGTTTGGAGCAGCAGAATTGCGAAAAATTTTTTGCCTTCCCAACCATTTCTTGGCTTCAGACTCCCATATCTCGCGAACGGATTGACCTAACCCAAAAATTCCTATTGCATCTGAAAGTAGAAACTCGCCCGATTACAACGGTATGTGTATTTTTTCCCCAGGCCATTCTGGTTAAGCGTTTGGAGCAGCAGAATTGCGAAAAATTTTTTGCCTTCCCAACCATTTCTTGGCATCAAACTCCCATATCTCGCGAACAGACTGACCTAACCCAAAAATTCCTGTTGCGTCTGAAAGTAGAAACTCGCCCGATTACAACGGTATGTGTATTTTTTCCCTAGGCCATTCTGGTTAAGCGTTTGAAGCAGCAGAAGTGCCAAAAAATTGTTGTCTTCTCAAGCATTTCTTAGCTTCAGACTCCCATATCTCGCGAACGGATTGACCTAACCCAAAAATTCCTGTTGCGTCTGAAAGTAGAAACTCGCCCGATTACAACGGTATGTGTATTTTTTCCCTAGGCCATTCTGGTTAAGCGTTTGGAGCAGCAGAATTGCGAAAAATTTTTTGCCTTCTCAACCATTTCTTGGATTCAAACTCCCATATCTCGCGAACGGATTGACCTAACCCAAAAATTCCTATTGCGTCTGAAAGTAGAAACTCGCCCGATTACAACGGTATGTGTAGTTTTTCCCTAGGCCATTCTGGTTAAGCGTTTGGAACAGCAGAATTGCGAAAAATTTTTTGCCTTCTCAACCATTTCTTGGCTTCAAATTCCCATATCTCGCGAACGGATTGACCTAACCCAAAAATTCCTATTGCATCTGAAAGTAGAAACACGCCCGATTACAACGGTATGTGTATTTTTTCCCCAGGCCATTCTGGTTAAGCGTTTGGAGCAGCAGAATTGCGAAAAATTTTTTGCCTTCCCAACCATTTCTTGGCTTCAGACTCCCATATCTCGCGAACGGATTGACCTAACCCAAAAATTCCTGTTGCGTCTGAAAGTAGAAACTCGCCCGATTACAACGGTATGTGTATTTTTTCCCTAGGCCATTCTGGTTAAGCGTTTGGAGCAGCAGAATTGCGAAAAATTTTTTGCCTTCTCAACCATTTCTTGGATTCAAACTCCCATATCTCGCGAACGGATTGACCTAACCCAAAAATTCCTGTTGCGTCTGAAAGTAGAAACTCGCCCGATTACAACGGTATGTGTAGTTTTTCCCTAGGCCATTCTGGTTAAGCGTTTGGAGCAGCAGAATTGCGAAAAATTTTTTGCCTTCCCAACCATTTCTTGGCTTCAGACTCCCATATCTCGCGAACGGATTGACCTAACCCAAAAATTCCTACTGCATCTGAATGTAGAAACTCGCCCGATTACAGCGGTATGTGTATTTTTTCCCTACGCAGTTCTGGTTAAGCGTTTGGAGCAGCAGAATTGCGAAAAATTTTTTGCCTTCCCAACCATTTCTTGGCATCAAACTCCCATATCTCGCGAACGGACTGACCTAACCCAAAAATTCCTGTTGCGTCTGAAAGTAGAAACTCGCCCGATTACAACGGTATGTGTATTTTTTCCCTAGGCCATTCTGGTTAAGCGTTTGAAGCAGCAGAAGTGCCAAAAAATTGTTGTCTTCTCAACCATTTCTTAGCTTCAGACTCCCATATCTCGCGAACGGATTGACCTAACCCAAAAATTCCTGTTGCGTCTGAAAGTAGAAACTCGCCCGATTACAATGGTATGTGTATTTTTTCCCTAGGCCATTCTGGTTAAGCGTTTGGAGCAGCAGAATTGCGAAAAATTTTTTGCCTTCTCAACCATTTCTTGGATTCAAACTCCCATATCTCGCGAACGGATTGACCTAACCCAAAAATTCCTGTTGCGTCTGAAAGTAGAAACTCGCCCGATTACAACGGTATGTGTAGTTTTTCCCTAGGCCATTCTGGTTAAGCGTTTGGAGCAGCAGAATTGCGAAAAATTTTTTGCCTTCCCAACCATTTCTTGGCTTCAGACTCCCATATCTCGCGAACGGATTGACCTAACCCAAAAATTCCTACTGCATCTGAAAGTAGAATCTCGCCCGATTACAACGGTATGTGTAGTTTTTCCCTAGGCCATTCTAGTTAAGCGTTTGGAGCAGCAGAATTGCGAAAAATTTTTTGCCTTCCCAACCATTTCTTGGCTTCAGACTCCCATATCTCGCGAACGGATTGACCTAACCCAAAAATTCCTATTGCATCTGAAAGTAGAAACTCGCCCGATTACAACGGTATGTGTATTTTTTCCCCAGGCCATTCTGGTTAAGCGTTTGGAGCAGCAGAATTGCGAAAAATTTTTTGCCTTCCCAACCATTTCTTGGCATCAAACTCCCATATCTCGCGAACAGACTGACCTAACCCAAAAATTCCTGTTGCGTCTGAAAGTAGAAACTCGCCCGATTACAACGGTATGTGTATTTTTTCCCTAGGCCATTCTAGTTAAGCGTTTGAAGCAGCAGAAGTGCCAAAAAATTGTTGTCTTCTCAAGCATTTCTTAGCTTCAGACTCCCATATCTCGCGAACGGATTGACCTAACCCAAAAATTCCTGTTGCGTCTGAAAGTAGAAACTCGCCCGATTACAACGGTATGTGTATTTTTTCCCTAGGCCATTCTGGTTAAGCGTTTGGAGCAGCAGAATTGCGAAAAATTTTTTGCCTTCTCAACCATTTCTTGGATTCAAACTCCCATATCTCGCGAACGGATTGACCTAACCCAAAAATTCCTATTGCGTCTGAAAGTAGAAACTCGCCCGATTACAACGGTATGTGTAGTTTTTCCCTAGGCCATTCTGGTTAAGCGTTTGGAACAGCAGAATTGCGAAAAATTTTTTGCCTTCTCAACCATTTCTTGGCTTCAAATTCCCATATCTCGCGAACGGATTGACCTAACCCAAAAATTCCTATTGCATCTGAAAGTAGAAACACGCCCGATTACAACGGTATGTGTATTTTTTCCCCAGGCCATTCTGGTTAAGCGTTTGGAGCAGCAGAATTGCGAAAAATTTTTTGCCTTCCCAACCATTTCTTGGCTTCAGACTCCCATATCTCGCGAACGGATTGACCTAACCCAAAAATTCCTATTGCATCTGAAAGTAGAAACTCGCCCGATTACAACGGTATGTGTATTTTTTCCCTAGGCCATTCTGGCTAAGCGTTTGGAGCAGCAGAATTGCGAAAAATTTTTTGCCTTCCCAACCATTTCTTGGCATCAAACTCCCATATCTCGCGAACGGACTGACCTAACCCAAAAATTCCTGTTTCGTCTGAAAGTAGAAACTCGCCCGATTACAACGGTATGTGTATTTTTTCCCTAGGCCATTCTGGTTAAGCGTTTGATGCAGCAGAAGTGCCAAAAAATTGTTGTCTTCTCAAGCATTTCTTAGCTTCAGACTCCCATATCTCGCGAACGGATCGACCTAACCCAAAAATTCCTGTTGCGTCTGAAAGTAGAAACTCGCCCGATTACAACGGTATGTGTATTTTTTCCCTAGGCCATTCTGGTTAAGCGTTTGGAGCAGCAGAATTGCGAAAAATTTTTTGCCTTCTCAACCATTTCTTGGATTCAAACTCCCATATCTCGCGAACGGATTGACCTAACCCAAAAATTCCTGTTGCGTCTGAAAGTAGAAACTCGCCCGATTACAACGGAATGTGTAGTTTTTCCCTAGGCCATTCTGGTTAAGCGTTTGGAACAGCAGAATTGCGAAAAATTTTTTGCCTTCTCAACCATTTCTTGGCTTCAAATTCCCATATCTCGCGAACGGATTGACCTAACCCAAAAATTCCTATTGCATCTGAAAGTAGAAACACGCCCGATTACAACGGTATGTGTATTTTTTCCCTAGGCCATTCTGGTTAAGCGTTTGGAGCAGCAGAATTGCGAAAAATTTTTTGCCTTCCCAACCATTTCTTGGCTTCAGACTCCTATATCTCGCGAACGGATTGACCTAACCCAAAAATTCCTACTGCATCTGAAAGTAGAATCTCGCCCGATTACAACGGTATGTGTAGTTTTTCCCTAGGCCATTCTAGTTAAGCGTTTGGAGCAGCAGAATTGCGAAAAATTTTTTGCCTTCCCAACCATTTCTTGGCTTCAGACTCCCATATCTCGCGAACGGATTGACCTAACCCAAAAATTCCTATTGCATCTGAAAGTAGAAACTCGCCCGATTACAACGGTATGTGTATTTTTTCCCTAGGCCATTCTGGTTAAGCGTTTGGAGCAGCAGAATTGCGAAAAATTTTTTGCCTTCCCAACCATTTCTTGGCATCAAACTCCCATATCTCGCGAACGGACTGACCTAACCCAAAAATTCCTGTTGCGTCTGAAAGTAGAAACTCGTCCGATTACAACGGTATGTGTATTTTTTCCCTAGGCCATTCTGGTTAAGCGTTTGAAGCAGCAGAATTGCGAAAAATTTTTTGCCTTCTCAACCATTTCTTGGATTCAAACTCCCATATCTCGCGAACGGATTGACCTAACCCAAAAATTCCTGTTGCGTCTGAAAGTAGAAACTCGCCCGATTACAACGGTATGTGTAGTTTTTCCCTAGGCCATTCTGGTTAAGCGTTTGGAGCAGCAGAATTGCGAAAAATTTTTTGCCTTCCCAACCATTTCTTGGCTTCAGACTCCCATATCTCGCGAACGGATTGACCTAACCCAAAAATTCCTACTGCATCTGAAAGTAGAAACTCGCCCGATTACAACGGTATGTGTATTTTTTCCCTAGCCCATTCTGGTTAAGCATTTGGAGCAGCAGAATTGCGAAAAATTTGTTGTCCTCTCAACCATTTCTTAGCTTCAAAGTCCCGTATCTCGCGAACTGATTGACCGAACCCAAAAATTCCTACTGCATCTGAAAGTAGAATCTCGCCCGATTACAACGGTATGTGTAGTTTTTCCCTAGGCCATTCTAGTTAAGCGTTTGGAGCAGCAGAATTGCGAAAAATTTTTTGCCTTCCCAACCATTTCTTGGCTTCAGACTCCCATATCTCGCGAACGGATTGACCTAACCCAAAAATTCCTATTGCATCTGAAAGTAGAAACTCGCCCGATTACAACGGTATGTGTATTTTTTCCCTAGGCCATTCTGGTTAAGCGTTTGGAGCAGCAGAATTGCGAAAAATTTTTTGCCTTCCCAACCATTTCTTGGCATCAAACTCCCATATCTCGCGAACGGACTGACCTAACCCAAAAATTCCTGTTGCGTCTGAAAGTGGAAACTCGCCCGATTACAACGGTATGTGTATTTTTTCCCTAGGCCATTCTGGTTAAGCGTTTGATGCAGCAGAAGTGCCAAAAAATTGTTGTCTTCTCAAGCATTTCTTAGCTTCAGACTCCCATATCTCGCGAACGGATTGACCTAACCCAAAAATTCCTGTTGCGTCTGAAAGTAGAAACTCGCCCGATTACAACGGTATGTGTATTTTTTCCCTAGGCCATTCTGGTTAAGCGTTTGGAGCAGCAGAATTGCGAAAAATTTTTTGCCTTCTCAACCATTTCTTGGATTCAAACTCCCATATCTCGCGAACGGATTGACCTAACCCAAAAATTCCTGTTGCGTCTGAAAGTAGAAACTCGCCCGATTACAACGGAATGTGTAGTTTTTCCCTAGACCATTCTGGTTAAGCGTTTGGAACAGCAGAACTGCGAAAAATTTTTTGCCTTCTCAACCATTTCTTGGCTTCAAATTCCCATATCTCGCGAACGGATTGACCTAACCCAAAAATTCCTATTGCATCTGAAAGTAGAAACACGCCCGATTACAACGGTATGTGTATTTTTTCCCTAGGCCATTCTGGTTAAGCGTTTGGAGCAGCAGAATTGCGAAAAATTTTTTGCCTTCCCAACCATTTCTTGGCTTCAGACTCCCATATCTCGCGAACGGATTGACCTAACCCAAAAATTCCTACTGCATCTGAAAGTAGAAACTCGCCCGATTACAACGGTATGTGTATTTTTTCCCTAGGCCATTCTGGTTAAGCGTTTGAAGCAGCAGAATTGCGAAAAATTTTTTGCCTTCTCAACCATTTCTTGGATTCAAACTCCCATATCTCGCGAACGGATTGACCTAACCCAAAAATTCCTGTTGCGTCTGAAAGTAGAAACTCGCCCGATTACAACGGTATGTGTAGTTTTTCCCTAGGCCATTCTGGTTAAGCGTTTGGAGCAGCAGAATTGCGAAAAATTTTTTGCCTTCCCAACCATTTCTTGGCTTCAGACTCCCATATCTCGCGAACGGATTGACCTAACCCAAAAATTCCTACTGCATCTGAAAGTAGAAACTCGCCCGATTACAACGGTACGTGAATTTTTCCTTAGGCCATTCTGGTTAAGCGATTGGAGCAGCAGAATTGCGAAAAATTTTTTGCCTTCTCAACCATTTCTTGGATTCAAACTCCCATATCTCGCGAACGGATTGACCTAACCCAAAAATTCCTGTTGCGTCTGAAAGTAGAAACTCGCCCGATTACAATGGTATGTGTATTTTTTCCCTAGGCCATTCTGGTTAAGCGTTTGGAGCAGCAGAATTGCGAAAAATTTTTTGCCTTCTCAACCATTTCTTGGATTCAAACTCCCATATCTCGCGAACGGATTGACCTAACCCAAAAATTCCTGTTGCGTCTGAAAGTAGAAACTCGCCCGATTACAACGGTATGTGTAGTTTTTCCCTAGGCCATTCTGGTTAAGCGTTTGGAGCAGCAGAATTGCGAAAAATTTTTTGCCTTCCCAACCATGTCTTGGCTTCAGACTCCCATATCTCGCGAACGGATTGACCTAACCCAAAAATTCCTATTGCATCTGAAAGTAGAAACTCGCCCGATTACAACGGTATGTGTATTTTTTCCCTAGGCCATTCTGGTTAAGCGTTTGGAGCAGCAGAATTGCGAAAAATTTGTTGTCCTCTCAACCATTTCTTAGCTTCAAAGTCCCGTATCTCGCGAACTGATTGACCGAACCCAAAAATTCCTGCTGCGTCTGAAAGTAGTAACTTGCCCGATTACAGCGGTATGCGTATTTTTTCCCTAGGCCATTCTGGTTAAGCGTTTGGTGCAGCAGAATTGCGAAAAATTTCTTCTCTTCTCAACCATTTCTTAGGTTCAAACTCCCATATCTCGCGAACGGATTGACGTAACCCAAAAATTCCTATGCATTTGAAAGTAGAAACTCGCCCGATTACAACGGTACGTGAATTTTTCCTTAGGCCATTCTGGTTAAGCGATTGGAGCAGCAAAAGTGCGAAAAATTTATTGTCTTGTCAACCATTTCTAGGCATCAAACTGCCATATCTCGCGAACGGATTAACCTAACCCAAAAATTCCTGTTGCATCTGAAAGTAGAAACTCGCCCGATTACAACGGTATGTGTATTTCTTCCCTAGCCCATTCTGGTTAAGCGTTTGGAGCAGCAGAATTGCGAAAAATGTTTTGCCTTCTCAACCATTTCTTGGCTTCAAACTCCCATATCTCGCGAACGGATTGACCTAACCCAAAAATACCTATTGCATCTGAAAGTAGAAACTCGCCCGATTACAACGGTATGTGTATTTTTTCCCTAGGCCATTCTGGTTAAGCGTTTGGAGCAGCAGAATTGCGAAAAATTTGTTGTCTTCTCAACCATTTCTTAGCTTCAAAGTCCCATATCTCGCGAACGGATTGACCTAACCCAAAAATTCCTATTGCATCTGAAAGTAGGAGCTCGCCCGATTACAACGGTATGTGTATTTTTTCCCTAGGCCATTCTGGTTAAGCGTTTGGAGCAGCAGAATTGCGAAAAATTTTTTGCCTTCCCAACCATTTCTTGGCTTCAAACTCCCATATCTCGCGAACGGATTGAGCTAACCCAAAAATTCCTGTTGCGTGTGAAAGTAGAAAATCGCCCGATTACAACGGTATGTGTATTTCTTCCCTAGCCCATTCTGGTTAAGCGTTTGGAGCAGCAGAATTGCGAAAAATTGTATGCCTTCTCAACCATTTCTTGGCTTCAAAGTCCCATGTCTCGCGAACGGATTGACCTAACCCAAAAATTCCTATTGCATCTGAAAGTAGGAACTCGCCCGATTACAACGGTATGTGTATTTTTTCCCTAGGCCATTCTGGTTAAGCGTTTGGAGCAGCTGAATTGAGAAAAATTTTTTGCCTTCTCAACCATTTCTTGGTTTCAAACTCCCATATCTCGCGAACGGATTGACCTAACCCAAAAATTCCTGTTGCATCTGAAAGTAGAAACTCGCCCGATTACAACGGTATGTGTATTTTTTCCCTAGCCCATTCTGGTTAAGCGTTTGGAGCAGCAGAATTGCAAAAAATTTGTTGTCCTCTGAACCATTTCTTAGCTTCAAAGTCCCGTATCTCGCGAACGGATTGACCGAACCCAAAAATTCCTGCTGCGTCTGAAAGTAGTAACTTGCCCGATTACAGCGGTATGCGTATTTTTTCCCTAGGCCATTCTGGTTAAGCATTTGGAGCAGCAGAATTGCGAAAAATTGTATGGCTTCTCAACCATTTCTTGGCTTCAAACTCCCATATCTCGCGAACGGATTGACCTAACCCAAAAATTCCTATTGCATCTGAAAGTAGGAACTCGCCCGATTTCAACGGTATGTGTATTTCTTCCCTAGGCCATTCTGGTTAAGCGTTTGAAGCAGCAGAATTGCGAAAAATTTTTTGCCTTCTCAACCATTTCTTGGCTTCAAACTCCCATATCTCGCGAACGGATTGACCTAACCCAAAAATTCCTGTTGCGTGTGAAAGTAGAAAATCGCCCGATTACAACGGTATGTGTATTTTTTCCCTAGCCCATTCTGGTTAAGCGTTTGGAGCAGCAGAATTGCGAAAAATTTGTTGTCTTCTCAACCATTTCTTAGCTTCGAAGTCCCATATCTCGCGAACGGATTGACCAAACCCAAAAATTCCTGCTGCGCCAGAAAGTAGAAACTCGCCCGATTACAACGGTATGTGTATTTTTTCCCTAGCCCATTCTGGTTAAGCGTTTGGAGCAGCAGAATTGCGAAAAATTTGTTGTCTTCTCAACCATTTCTTAGCTTCAAAGTCCCATATCTCGCGAACGGATTGACCAAACCCAAAAATTCCTGCTGCGCCAGAAAGTAGAAACTCGCCCGATTACAACGGTATGCGTATTTTTTTCCCTAGGCCATTCTGGTTAAGCGTTTGGAGCAGCAGAATTGCGAAAAATGTTTTGCCTTCTCAACCATTTCTTGGCTTCAAACTCCCATATCTCGCGAACGGATTGACCTAACCCAAAAATTCCTGTTGCGTCTGAAAGTAGAATCTCGCCCGATCACAACGGTATGTGTAGTTTTTCCCTAGGCCATTCTGGTTAAGCGTTTGGAACAGCAGAATTGCGAAAAATTTTTTGCCTTCTCAACCATTTCTTGGCTTCAAATTCCCATATCTCGCGAACGGATTGACCTAACCCAAAAATTCCTATTGCATCTGAAAGTAGAAACACGCCCGATTACAACGGTATGTGTATTTTTTCCCTAGGCCATTCTGGTTAAGCGTTTGGAGCAGCAGAATTGCGAAAAATTTTTTGCCTTCCCAACCATTTCTTGGCTTCAGACTCCCATATCTCGCGAACGGATTGACCTAACCCAAAAATTCCTACTGCATCTGAAAGTAGAATCTCGCCCGATTACAACGGTATGTGTAGTTTTTCCCTAGGCCATTCTAGTTAAGCGTTTGGAGCAGCAGAATTGCGAAAAATTTTTTGCCTTCCCAACCATTTCTTGGCTTCAGACTCCCATATCTCGCGAACGGATTGACCTAACCCAAAAATTCCTATTGCATCTGAAAGTAGAAACTCGCCCGATTACAACGGTATGTGTATTTTTTCCCTAGGCCATTCTGGTTAAGCGTTTGGAGCAGCAGAATTGCGAAAAATTTTTTGCCTTCCCAACCATTTCTTGGCATCAAACTCCCATATCTCGCGAACGGACTGACCTAACCCAAAAATTCCTGTTTCGTCTGAAAGTAGAAACTCGCCCGATTACAACGGTATGTGTATTTTTTCCCTAGGCCATTCTGGTTAAGCGTTTGAAGTAGCAGAAGTGCCAAAAAATTGTTGTCTTCTCAAGCATTTCTTAGCTTCAGACTCCCATATCTCGCGAACGGATTGACCTAACCCAAAAATTCCTGTTGCGTCTGAAAGTAGAAACTCGCCCGATTACAACGGTATGTGTATTTTTTCCCTAGGCCATTCTGGTTAAGCGTTTGGAGCAGCAGAATTGCGAAAAATTTTTTGCCTTCTCAACCATTTCTTGGATTCAAACTCCCATATCTCGCGAACGGATTGACCTAACCCAAAAATTCCTGTTGCGTCTGAAAGTAGAAACTCGCCCGATTACAACGGTATGTGTAGTTTTTCCCTAGGCCATTCTGGTTAAGCGTTTGGAACAGCAGAATTGCGAAAAATTTTTTGCCTTCTCAACCATTTCTTGGCTTCAAATTCCCATATCTCGCGAACGGATTGACCTAACCCAAAAATTCCTATTGCATCTGAAAGTAGAAACACGCCCGATTACAACGGTATGTGTATTTTTTCCCTAGGCCATTCTGGTTAAGCGTTTGGAGCAGCAGAATTGCGAAAAATTTTTTGCCTTCCCAACCATTTCTTGGCTTCAGACTCCCATATCTCGCGAACGGATTGACCTAACCCAAAAATTCCTACTGCATCTGAAAGTAGAATCTCGCCCGATTACAACGGTATGTGTAGTTTTTCCCTAGGCCATTCTAGTTAAGCGTTTGGAGCAGCAGAATTGCGAAAAATTTTTTGCCTTCCCAACCATTTCTTGGCTTCAGACTCCCATATCTCGCGAACGGATTGACTTAACCCAAAAATTCCTATTGCATCTGAAAGTAGAAACTCGCCCGATTACAACGGTATGTGTATTTTTTCCCTAGGCCATTCTGGTTAAGCGTTTGGAGCAGCAGAATTGCGAAAAATTTTTTGCCTTCCCAACCATTTCTTGGCATCAAACTCCCATATCTCGCGAACGGACTGACCTAACCCAAAAATTCCTGTTGCGTCTGAAAGTAGAAACTCGCCCGATTACAACGGTATGTGTATTTTTTCCCTAGGCCATTCTGGTTAAGCGTTTGAAGCAGCAGAATTGCGAAAAATTTTCTGCCTTCTCAACCATTTCTTGGATTCAAACTCCCATATCTCGCGAACGGATTGACCTAACCCAAAAATTCCTGTTGCGTCTGAAAGTAGAAACTCGCCCGATTACAACGGTATGTGTAGTTTTTCCCTAGGCCATTCTGGTTAAGCGTTTGGAGCAGCAGAATTGCGAAAAATTTTTTGCCTTCTCAACCATTTCTTGGCTTCAAATTCCCATATCTCGCGAACGGATTGACCTAACCCAAAAATTCCTATTGCATCTGAAAGTAGAAACACGCCCGATTACAACGGTATGTGTATTTTTTCCCTAGGCCATTCTGGTTAAGCGTTTGGAGCAGCAGAATTGCGAAAAATTTTTTGCCTTCCCAACCATTTCTTGGCTTCAGACTCCCATATCTCGCGAACGGATTGACCTAACCCAAAAATTCCTACTGCATCTGAAAGTAGAAACTCGCCCGATTACAACGGTATGTGTATTTTTTCCCTAGCCCATTCTGGTTAAGCGTTTGGAGCAGCAGAATTGCGAAAAATTTGTTGTCCTCTCAACCATTTCTTAGCTTCAAAGTCCCGTATCTCGCGAACTGATTGACCGAACCCAAAAATTCCTGCTGCGTCTGAAAGTAGTAACTTGCCCGATTACAGCGGTATGCGTATTTTTTCCCTAGGCCATTCTGGTTAAGCGTTTGGAGCAGCAGAATTGCGAAAAATTTCTTCTCTTCTCAACCATTTCTTAGGTTCAAACTCCCATATCTCGCGAACGGATTGACGTAACCCAAAAATTCCTATTGCATTTGAAAGTAGAAACTCGCCCGATTACAACGGTACGTGAATTTTTCCTTAGGCCATTCTGGTTAAGCGATTGGAGCAGCAGAAGTGCGAAAAATTTATTGTCTTGTCAACCATTTCTAGGCATCAAACTGCCATATCTCGCGAACGGATTAACCTAACCCAAAAATTCCTGTTGCATCTGAAAGTAGAAACTCGCCCGATTACAACGGTATGTGTATTTCTTCCCTAGCCCATCCTGGTTAAGCGTTTGGAGCAGCAGAATTGCGAAAAATGTTTTGCCTTCTCAACCATTTCTTGGCTTCAAACTCCCATATCTCGCGAACGGATTGACCTAACCCAAAAATACCTATTGCACCTGAAAGTAGAAACTCGCCCGATTACAACGGTATGTGTATTTTTTCCCTAGGCCATTCTGGTTAAGCGTTTGGAGCAGCAGAATTGCGAAAAATTTGTTGTCTTCTCAACCATTTCTTAGCTTCAAAGTCCCATATCTCGCGAACGGATTGACCTAACCCAAAAATTCCTATTGCATCTGAAAGTACGAACTCGCCCGATTACAACGGTATGTGTATTTTTTCCCTAGGCCATTCTGGTTAAGCGTTTGGAGCAGCAGAATTGCGAAAAATTTTTAGCCTTCTCAACCATTTCTTGGCTTCAAACTCCCATATCTCGCGAACGGATTGACCTAACCCAAAAATTCCTGTTGCGTGTGAAAGTAGAAAATCGCCCGATTACAACGGTATGTGTATTTCTTCCCTAGCCCATTCTGGTTTAGCGTTTGGAGCAGCAGAATTGCGAAAAATTGTATGCCTTCTCAACCATTTCTTGGCTTCAAAGTCCCATGTCTCGCGAACGGATTGACCTAACCCAAAAATTCCTATTGCATCTGAAAGTAGGAACTCGCCCGATTACAACGGTATGTGTATTTTTTCCCTAGGCCATTCTGGTTAAGCGTTTGGAGCAGCAGAATTGCGAAAAATTTTTTGCCTTCTCAACCATTTCTTGGTTTCAAACTCCCATATCTCGCGAACGGATTGACCTAACCCAAAAATTCCTGTTGCATCTGAAAGTAGAAACTCGCCCGATTACAACGATATGTGTATTTTTTCCCTAGCCCATTCTGGTTAAGCGTTTGGAGCAGCAGAATTGCGAAAAATTTGTTGTCCTCTGAACCATTTCTTAGCTTCAAAGTCCCGTATCTCGCGAACGGATTGACCGAACACAAAAATTCCTGCTGCGTCTGAAAGTATTAACTTGCCCGATTACAGCGGTATGCGTATTTTTTCCCTAGGCCATTCTGGTTAAGCATTTGGAGCAGCAGAATTGCGAAAAATTGTATGGCTTCTCAACCATTTCTTGGCTTCAAACTCCCATATCTCGCGAACGGATTGACCTAACCCAAAAATTCCTATTGCATCTGAAAGTAGGAACTCGCCCGATTTCAACGGTATGTGTATTTCTTCCCTAGGCCATTCTGGTTAAGCGTTTTGAGCAGCAGAATTGCGAAAAATTTTTTGCCTTCTCAACCATTTCTTGGCTTCAAACTCCCATATCTCGCGAACGGATTGACCTAACCCAAAAATTCCTGTTGCGTGTGAAAGTAGAAAATCGCCCGATTACAACGGTATGTGTATTTTTTCCCTAGCCCATTCTGGTTAAGCGTTTGGAGCAGCAGAATTGCGAAAAATTTGTTGTCTTCTCAACCATTTCTTAGCTTCGAAGTCCCATATCTCGCGAACGGATTGACCAAACCCAAAAATTCCTGCTGCGCCAGAAAGTAGAAACTCGCCCGATTACAACGGTATGTGTATTTTTTCCCTAGCCCATTCTGGTTAAGCGTTTGGAGCAGCAGAATTGCGAAAAATTTGTTGTCTTCTCAACCATTTCTTAGCTTCAAAGTCCCATATCTCGCGAACGGATTGACCGAACCCAAAAATTCCTGCTGCGTCTGAAAGTAGAAACTCGCCCGATTACAACGGTATGCGTATTTTTTCCCTAGGCCATTCTGGTTAAGCGTTTGGAGCAGCAGAATTTCGAAAAATGTTTTGCCTTCTCAATCATTTCTTGGCTTCAAACTCCCATATCTCGCGAACGGATTGACCTAACCCAAAAATTCCTATTGCATCTGAAAGTAGAAACTCGCCCGATTACAACGGTATGTGTATTTTTTCCCTAGGCCATTCTGGTTAAGCGTTTGGAGCAGCAGAATTGCGAAAAATTTTTTGCCTTCTCAACCATTTCTTGGCTTCAAACTCCCATATCTCGCGAACGGATTGAGCTAACCCAAAAATTCCTGTTGCGTGTGAAAGTAGAAACTCGCCCGATTACGACGGTATGTGTGTTTTTTCCCTAGCCCATTCCGGTTAAGCGTTTGGAGCAGCAGAATTGCGAAAAATTTGTTGTCTTCTCAACCATTTCTTAGCTTCAAAGTCCCATATCTCGCGAACGGATTGACCAAACCCAAAAATTCCTGCTGCGCCAGAAAGTAGAAACTCGCCCGATTACAACGGTATGCGTATTTTTTTCTCTAGGCCATTCTGGTTAAGCGTTTGGAGCAGCAGAATTGCGAAAAATGTTTTGCCTTCTCAACCATTTCTTGGCTTCAAACTCCCATATCTCGCGAACGGATTGACCTAACCCAAAAATTCCTGTTGCATCTGAAAGTAGAAACTCGCCCGATTACAACGGTATGTGTATTTTTTCCCTAGCCCATTCCGGTTAAGCGTTTGGAGCAGCAGAATTGCGAAAAATTTGTTGTCCTCTCAACCATTTCTTAGCTTCAAAGTCCCGTATCTCGCGAACTGATTGACCGAACCCAAAAATTCCTGCTGCGTCTGAAAGTAGTAACTTGCCCGATTACAGCGGTATGCGTATTTTTTCCCTAGGCCATTCTGGTTAAGCGTTTGGAGCAGCAGAATTGCGAAAAATTTGTTGTCTTCTCAACCATTTCTTAGCTTCGAAGTCCCATATCTCGCGAACGGATTGACCAAACCCAAAAATTCCTGCTGCGCCAGAAAGTAGAAACTCGCCCGATTACAACGGTATGTGTATTTTTTCCCTAGCCCATTCTGGTTAAGCGTTTGGAGCAGCAGAATTGCGAAAAATTTGTTGTCTTCTCAACCATTTCTTAGCTTCAAAGACCCATATCTCGCGAACGGATTGAGCAAACCCAAAAATTCCTGCTGCGCCAGAAAGTAGAAACTCGCCCGATTACAACGGTATGCGTATTTTTTCCCTAGGCCATTCTGGTTAAGCGTTTGGAGCAGCAGAATTGCGAAAAATTTTTTGCCTTCTCAACCATTTCTTGGCTTCAAACACCCATATCTCGCGAACGGATTGACCTAACCCAAAAATTCCTGTTGCGTGTGAAAGTAGAAAATCGCCCGATTACAACGGTATGTGTATTTCTTCCCTAGCCCATTCTGGTTAAGCGTTTGGAGCAGCAGAATTGCGAAAAATTTGTTGTCTTCTCAACCATTTCTTAGCTTCGAAGTCCCATATCTCGCGAACGGATTGACCAAACCCAAAAATTCCTGCTGCGCCAGAAAGTAGAAACTCGCCCGATTACAACGGTATGTGTAGTTTTTCCCTAGGCCATTCTAGTTAAGCGTTTGGAGCAGCAGAATTGCGAAAAATTTTTTGCCTTCCCAACCATTTCTTGCCTTCAGACTCCCATATCTCGCGAACGGATTGACCTAACCCAAAAATTCCTATTGCATCTGAAAGTAGAAACTCGCCCGATTACAACGGTATGTGTATTTTTTCCCTAGGCCATTCTGGTTATGCGTTTGGAGCAGCAGAATTGCGAAAAATTTTTTGCCTTCCCAACCATTTCTTGGCATCAAACTCCCATATCTCGCGAACGGACTGACCTAACCCAAAAATTCCTGTTGCGTCTGAAAGTAGAAACTCGACCGATTACAACGGTATGTGTATTTTTTCCCTAGGCCATTCTGGTTAAGCGTTTGAAGCAGCAGAATTGCGAAAAATTTTTTGCCTTCTCAACCATTTCTTGGCTTCAGACTCCCATATCTCGCGAACGGATTGACCTAACCCAAAAATTCCTACTGCATCTGAAAGTAGAAACTCGCCCGATTACAACGGTATGTGTATTTTTTCCCTAGCCCATTCTGGTTAAGCGTTTGGAGCAGCAGAATTGCGAAAAATTTGTTGTCCTCTCAACCATTTCTTAGCTTCAAAGTCCCGTATCTCGCGAACTGATTGACCGAACCCAAAAATTCCTGCTGCGTCTGAAAGTAGTAACTTGCCCGATTACAGCGGTATGCGTATTTTTTCCCTAGGCCATTCTGGTTAAGCGTTTGGAGCAGCAGAATTGCGAAAAATTTCTTCTCATCTCAACCATTTCTTAGGTTCAAACTCCCATATCTCGCGAACGGATTGACGTAACCCAAAAATTCCTATTGCATTTGAAAGTAGAAACTTGCCCGATTACAACGGTACGTGAATTTTTCCTTAAGCCATTCTGGTTAAGCGATTGGAGCAGCAGAAGTGCGAAAAATTTATTGTCTTGTCAACCATATCTTAGCTTCAAACTCCCATATCTCGCGAACGGACTGACCTAACCCAAAAATTCCTGTTGCGTCTGAAAGTAGAAACTCGACCGATTACAACGGTATGTGTATTTTTTCCCTAGGCCATTCTGGTTAAGCGTTTGAAGCAGCAGAATTGCGAAAAATTTTTTGCCTTCTCAACCATTTCTTGGATTCAAACTCCCATATCTCGCGAACGGATTGACCTAACCCAAAGATTCCTGTTGCGTCTGAAAGTAGAAACTCGCCCGATTACAACGGTATGTGTAGTTTTTCCCTAGGCCATTCTGGTTAAGCGTTTGGAGCAGCAGAATTGCGAAAAATTTTTTGCCTTCTCAACCATTTCTTGGCTTCAAATTCCCATATCTCGCGAACGGATTGACCTAACCCAAAAATTCCTATTGCATCTGAAAGTAGAAACACGCCCGATTACAACGGTATGTGTATTTTTTCCCTAGGCCATTCTGGTTAAGTGTTTGGAGCAGCAGAATTGCGAAAAATTTTTTGCCTTCCCAACCATTTCTTGGCTTCAGACTCCCATATCTCGCGAACGGATTGACCTAACCCAAAAATTCCTACTGCATCTGAAAGTAGAAACTCGCCCGATTACAACGGTATGTGTATTTTTTCCCTAGCCCATTCTGGTTAAGCGTTTGGAGCAGCAGAATTGCGAAAAATTTGTTGTCCTCTCAACCATTTCTTAGCTTCAAAGTCCCGTATCTCGCGAACTGATTGACCGAACCCCAAAATTCCTGCTGCGTCTGAAAGTAGTAACTTGCCCGATTACAGCGGTATGCGTATTTTTTCCCTAGGCCATTCTGGTTAAGCGTTTGGAGCAGCAGAATTGCGAAAAATTTCTTCTCTTCTCAACCATTTCTTAGGTTCAAACTCCCATATCTCGCGAACGGATTGACGTAACCCAAAAATTCCTATTGTATTTGAAAGTAGAAACTCGCCCGATTACAACGGTACGTGAATTTTTCCTTAGGCCATTCTGGTTAAACGATTGGAGCAGCAGAAGTGCGAAAAATTTATTGCCTTCTCAACCATTTCTTGGCTTCAAACTCCCATATCTCGCGAACGGATTGACCTAACCCAAAAATTCCTGTTGCATCTGAAAGTAGAAACTCGCCCGATTACAACGGTATGTGTATTTTTTCCCTAGCCCATTCTGGTTAAGCGTTTGGAGCAGCAGAATTGCGAAAAATTTGTTGTCTTCTCAACCATTTTTTAGCTTCGAAGTCCCATATCTCGCGAACGGATTGACCAAACCCAAAAATTCCTGCTGCGCCAGAAAGTAGAAACTTGCCCGATTACAATGGTATGTGTATTTTTTCCCTAGGCCATTCTGGTTAAGCGTTTGGAGCAGCAGAATTGCGAAAAATTTTTTGCCTTCCCAACCATTTCTTGGATTCAAACTCCCATATCTCGCGAACGGATTGACCTAACCCAAAGATTCCTGTTGCGTCTGAAAGTAGAAACTCGCCCGATTACATCGGTATGTGTAGTTTTTCCCTAGGCCATTCTGGTTAAGCGTTTGGAGCAGCAGAAATGCGAAAAATTTTTTGCCTTCTCAACCATTTCTTGGCTTCAAATTCCCATATCTCGCGAACGGATTGACCTAACCCAAAAATTCCTATTGCATCTGAAAGTAGAAACACGCCCGATTACAACGGTATGTGTATTTTTTCCCTAGGCCATTCTGGTTAAGTGTTTGGAGCAGCAGAATTGCGAAAAATTTTTTGCCTTCCCAACCATTTCTTGGCTTCAGACTCCCATATCTCGCGAACGGATTGACCTAACCCAAAAATTCCTACTGCATCTGAAAGTAGAAACTCGCCCGATTACAACGGTATGTGTATTTTTTCCCTAGCCCATTCTGGTTAAGCGTTTGGAGCAGCAGAATTGCGAAAAATTTGTTGTCCTGTCAACCATTTCTTAGCTTCAAAGTCCCGTATCTCGCGAACTGATTGACCGAACCCAAAAATTCCTGCTGCGTCTGAAAGTAGTAACTTGCCCGATTACAGCGGTATGCGTATTTTTTCCCTAGGCCATTCTGGTTAAGCGTTTGGAGCAGCAGAATTGCGAAAAATTTCTTCTCTTCTCAACCATTTCTTAGGTTCAAACTCCCATATCTCGCGAACGGATTGACGTAACCCAAAAATTCCTATTGCATTTGAAAGTAGAAACTCGCCCGATTACAACGGTACGTGAATTTTTCCTTAGGCCATTCTGGTTAAGCGATTGGAGCAGCAGATGTGCGAAAAATTTATTGTCTTGTCAACCATATCTTAGCTTCAAACTCCCATATCTCGCGAACGGATTGACCTAACCCAAAAATTCCTATTGCATCTGAAAGTAGGAACTCGCCCGATTACAACGGTATGTGTATTTTTTCCCTAGGCCATTCTGGTTAAGCGTTTGGAGCAGCAGAATTGCGAAAAATTTTTTGCCTTCTCAACCATTTCTTGGCTTCAAACTCCCATATCTCGCGAACGGATCGACCTAACCCAAAAATTCCTGTTGCGTGTGAAAGTAGAAAATCGCCCGATTACAACGGTATGGGTATTTCTTCCCTAGCCCATTCTGGTTAAGCGTTTGGAGCAGCAGAATTGCGAAAAATTGTATGCCGTCTCAACCATTTCTTGGCTTCAAAGTCCCATGTCTCGCGAACGGATTGACCTAACCCAAAAATTCCTATTGCATCTGAAAGTAGGAACTCGCCCGATTACAACGGTATGTGTATTTTTTCCCTAGCCCATTCTGGTTAAGCGTTTGGAGCAGCAGAATTGCGAAAAATTTGTTGTCTTCTCAACCATTTCTTAGCTTCGAAGTCCCATATCTCGCGAACGGATTGACCAAACCCAAAAATTCCTGCTGCGCCAGAAAGTAGAAACTTGCCCGATTACAACGGTATGTGTATTTTTTCCCTAGCCCATCCTGGTTAAGCGTTTGGAGCAGCAGAATTGCGAAAAATTTGTTATCTTCTCAACCATTTCTTAGCTTCAAAGTCCCGTATCTCGCGAACGGATTGACCTAACCCAAAAATTCCTATTGCATCTGAAAGTAGGAACTCGCCAGATTTCAACGGTATGTGTATTTCTTCCCTAGGCCATTCTGGTTAAGCGTTTGGAGCAGCAGAATTGCGAAAAATGTTTTGCCTTCTCAACCATTTCTTGGCTTCAAACTCCCATATCTCGCGAACGGATTGACCTAACCCAAAAATTCCTGTTGCATCTGAAAGTAGAAACTCGCCCGATTACAACGGTATGTGTATTTTTTCCCTAGCCCATTCTGGTTAAACGTTTGGAGCAGCAGAATTGCGAAAAATTTGTTGTCCTCTGAACCATTTCTTAGCTTCAAAGTCCCGTATCTCGCGAACGGATTGACCGAACCCAAAAATTCCTGCTGCGTCTGAAAGTAGTAACTTGCCCGATTACAGCGGTATGCGTATTTTTTCCCTATGCCATTCTGGTTAAGCATTTGGAGCAGCAGAATTGCGCAAAACTGTATGGCTTCTCAACCATTTCTTGGCTTCAAACTCCCATATCTCGCGAACGGATTGACCTAACCCAAAAATTCCTATTGCATCTGAAAGTAGGAACTCGCCCGATTTCAACGGTATGTGTATTTCTTCCCTAGGCCATTCTGGTTAAGCGTTTGGAGCAGCAGAATTGCGAAAAATTTTTTGCCTTCTCAACCATTTCTTGGCTTCAAACTCCCATATCTCGCGAACGGATTGACCTAACCCAAAAATTCCTGTTGCGTGTGAAAGTAGAAAATCGCCCGATTACAACGGTATGTGTATTTCTTCCCTAGCCCATTCTGGTTAAGCGTTTGGAGCAGCAGAATTGCGAAAAATTTGTTGTCTTCTCAACCATTTCTTAGCTTCAAAGTCCCATATCTCGCGAACGGATTGACCAAACCCAAAAATTCCTGCTGCGCCAGAAAGTAGAAACTCGCCCGATTACAACGGTATGTGTATTTTTTCCCTAGGCCATTCTGGTTAAGCGTTTGGATCAACAGAATTGCGAAAAATTGTATGCCTTCTCAACCATTTCTTGGCTTCAAATTCCCATATCTCGCGAACGGAGTGACCTAACCCAAAAATTCCTGTTGCGTGTGAAAGTAGAAACTCGCCCGATTACAACGGTATGTGTATTTTTTCCCTAGCCCATTCTGGTTAAGCGTTTGGAGCAGCAGAATTGCGAAAAATTTGTTGTCTTCTCAACCATTTCTTAGCTTCGAAGTCCCATATTTCGCGAACGGATTGACCAAACCCAAAAATTCCTGCTGCGCCAGAAAGTAGAAACTCGCCCGATTACAACGGTATGTGTA
Source organism: Ptiloglossa arizonensis (assembly GCF_051014685.1). Classification (NCBI taxonomy): domain Eukaryota; kingdom Metazoa; phylum Arthropoda; class Insecta; order Hymenoptera; family Colletidae; genus Ptiloglossa; species Ptiloglossa arizonensis. Next base: position 211,415 of record NW_027478686.1, on the reverse strand, counting down.
TTTTTTCCCTAGCCCATTCTGGTTAAGCGTTTGGAGCAGCAGAATTGCGAAAAATTTGTTGTCTTCTCAACCATTTCTTAGCTTCAAAGTCCCATATCTCGCGAACGGATTGACCTAACCCAAAAATTCCTATTGCATCTGAAAGTAGAAACTCGCCCGATTACAACGGTATGTGTATTTTTTCCCTAGGCCATTCTGGTTAAGCGTTTGGAGCAGCAGAATTGCGAAAAATTTTTTGCCTTCTCAACCATTTCTTGGCTTCAAACTCCCATATCTCGCGAACGGATTGAGCTAACCCAAAAATTCCTGTTGCGCCAGAAAGTAGAAACTCGCCCGATTACAACGGTATGCGTATTTTTTTCCCTAGGCCATTCTGGTTAAGCGTTTGGAGCAGCAGAATTGCGAAAAATGTTTTGCCTTCTCAACCATTTCTTGGCTTCAAACTCCCATATCTCGCGAACGGATTGACCTAACCCAAAAATACCTGTTGCATCTGAAAGTAGAAACTCGCCCGATTACAACGGTATGTGTATTTTTTCCCTAGCCCATTCTGGTTAAGCGTTTGGAGCAGCAGAATTGCGAAAAATTTATTGTCTTGTCAACCATATCTTAGCTTCAAACTCCCATATCTCGCGAACGGATTGACCTAACCCAAAAATTCCTATTGCATCTGAAAGTAGGAACTCGCCCGATTACAACGGTATGTGTATTTTTTCCCTAGGCCATTCTGGTTAAGCGTTTGGAGCAGCAGAATTGCGAAAAATTTTTTGCCTTCTCAACCATTTCTTGGCTTCAAACTCCCATATCTCGCGAACGGATTGACCTAACCCAAAAATTCCTGTTGCGTGTGAAAGTAGAAAATCGCCCGATTACAACGGTATGGGTATTTCTTCCCTAGCCCATTCTGGTTAAGCGTTTGGAGCAGCAGAATTGCGAAAAATTGTATGCCGTCTCAACCATTTCTTGGCTTCAAAGTCCCATGTCTCGCGAACGGATTGACCTAACCCAAAAATTCCTATTGCATCTGAAAGTAGGAACTCGCCCGATTACAACGGTATGTGTATTTTTTCCCTAGCCCATTCTGGTTAAGCGTTTGGAGCAGCAGAATTGCGAAAAATTTGTTGTCTTCTCAACCATTTCTTAGCTTCGAAGTCCCATATCTCGCGAACGGATTGACCAAACCCAAAAATTCCTGCTGCGCCAGAAAGTAGAAACTTGCCCGATTACAACGGTATGTGTATTTTTTCCCTAGCCCATCCTGGTTAAGCGTTTGGAGCAGCAGAATTGCGAAAAATTTGTTATCTTCTCAACCATTTCTTAGCTTCAAAGTCCCGTATCTCGCGAACGGATTGACCTAACCCAAAAATTCCTATTGCATCTGAAAGTAGGAACTCGCCCGATTTCAACGGTATGTGTATTTCTTCCCTAGGCCATTCTGGTTAAGCGTTTGGAGCAGCAGAATTGCGAAAAATGTTTTGCCTTCTCAACCATTTCTTGGCTTCAAACTCCCATATCTCGCGAACGGATTGACCTAACCCAAAAATTCCTGTTGCATCTGAAAGTAGAAACTCGCCCGATTACAACGGTATGTGTATTTTTTCCCTAGCCCATTCTGGTTAAACGTTTGGAGCAGCAGAATTGCGAAAAATTTGTTGTCCTCTGAACCATTTCTTAGCTTCAAAGTCCCGTATCTCGCGAACGGATTGACCGAACCCAAAAATTCCTGCTGCGTCTGAAAGTAGTAACTTGCCCGATTACAGCGGTATGCGTATTTTTTCCCTAGGCCATTCTGGTTAAGCATTTGGAGCAGCAGAATTGCGCAAAATTGTATGGCTTCTCAACCATTTCTTGGCTTCAAACTCCCATATCTCGCGAACGGATTGACCTAACCCAAAAATTCCTATTGCATCTGAAAGTAGGAACTCGCCCGATTTCAACGGTATGTGTATTTCTTCCCTAGGCCATTCTGGTTAAGCGTTTGGAGCAGCAGAATTGCGAAAAATTTTTTGCCTTCTCAACCATTTCTTGGCTTCAAACTCCCATATCTCGCGAACGGATTGACCTAACCCAAAAATTCCTGTTGCGTGTGAAAGTAGAAAATCGCCCGATTACAACGGTATGTGTATTTCTTCCCTAGCCCATTCTGGTTAAGCGTTTGGAGCAGCAGAATTGCGAAAAATTTGATGTCTTCTCAACCATTTCTTAGCTTCAAAGTCCCATTTCTCGCGAACGGATTGACCAAACCCAAAAATTCCTGCTGCGCCAGAAAGTAGAAACTCGCCCGATTACAACGGTATGTGTATTTTTTCCCTAGGCCATTCTGGTTAAGCGTTTGGATCAACAGAATTGCGAAAAATTGTATGCCTTCTCAACCATTTCTTGGCTTCAAATTCCCATATCTCGCGAACGGAGTGACCTAACCCAAAAATTCCTGTTGCGTGTGAAAGTAGAAACTCGCCCGATTACAACGGTATGTGTATTTTTTCCCTAGCCCATTCTGGTTAAGCGTTTGGAGCAGCAGAATTGCGAAAAATTTGTTGTCTTCTCAACCATTTCTTAGCTTCGAAGTCCCATATTTCGCGAACGGATTGACCAAACCCAAAAATTCCTGCTGCGCCAGAAAGTAGAAACTCGCCCGATTACAACGGTATGTGTATTTTTTCCCTAGCCCATTCTGGTTAAGCGTTTGGAGCAGCAGAATTGCGAAAAATTTGTTGTCTTCTCAACCATTTCTTAGCTTCAAAGTCCCATATCTCGCGAACGGATTGACCTAACCCAAAAATTCCTATTGCATCTGAAAGTAGAAACTCGCCCGATTACAACGGTATGTGTATTTTTTCCCTAGGCCATTCTGGTTAAGCGTTTGGAGCAGCAGAATTGCGAAAAATTTTTTGCCTTCTCAACCATTTCTTGGCTTCAAACTCCCATATCTCGCGAACGGATTGAGCTAACCCAAAAATTCCTGTTGCGCCAGAAAGTAGAAACTCGCCCGATTACAACGGTATGCGTATTTTTTTCCCTAGGCCATTCTGGTTAAGCGTTTGGAGCAGCAGAATTGCGAAAAATGTTTTGCCTTCTCAACCATTTCTTGGCTTCAAACTCCCATATCTCGCGAACGGATTGACCTAACCCAAAAATACCTGTTGCATCTGAAAGTAGAAACTCGCCCGATTACAACGGTATGTGTATTTTTTCCCTAGCCCATTCTGGTTAAGCGTTTGGAGCAGCAGAATTGCGAAAAATTTGTTGTCCTCTCAACCATTTCTTAGCTTCAAAGTCCCGTATCTCGCGAACTGATTGACCGAACCCAAAAATTCCTGCTGCGTCTGAAAGTAGTAACTTGCCCGATTACAGCGGTATGCGTATTTTTTCCCTAGGCCATTCTGGTTAAACGTTTGGAGCAGCAGAATTGCGAAAAATTTGTTGTCTTCTCAACCATTTCTTAGCTTCGAAGTCCCATATCTCGCGAACGGATTGACCAAACCCAAAAATTCCTGCTGCGCCAGAAAGTAGAAACTCGCCCGATTACAACGGTATGTGTATTTTTTCCCTAGGCCATTCTGGTTAAGCGTTTGGAGCAGCAGAATTTCGAAAAATGTTTTGCCTTCTCAACCATTTCTTGGCTTCAAACTCCCATATCTCGCGAACGGATTGACCTAACCCAAAAATTCCTATTGCATTTGAAAGTAGAAACTCGCCCGATTACAACGGTATGTGTATTTTTTCCCTAGGCCATTCTGGTTAAGCGTTTGGAGCAGCAGAATTGCGAAAAATTTTTTGCCTTCTCAACCATTTCTTGGCTTCAAACTCCCATATCTCGCGAACGGATTGAGCTAACCCAAAAATTCCTGTTGCGTGTGAAAGTAGAAACTCGCCCGATTACGACGGTATGTGTGTTTTTTCCCTAGCCCATTCCGGTTAAGCGTTTGGAGCAGCAGAATTGCGAAAAATTTGTTGCCTTCTCAACCATTTCTTAGCTTCAATGTCCCATATCTCGCGAACGGATTGACCAAACCCAAAAATTCCTGCTGCGCCAGAAAGTAGAAACTCGCCCGATTACAACGGTATGCGTATTTTTTCCCTAGGCCATTCTGGTTAAGCGTTTGGAGCAGCAGAATTGCGAAAAATGTTTTGCCTTCTCAACCATTTCTTGGCTTCAAACTCCCATATCTCGCGAACGGATTGAGCTAACCCAAAAATTCCTGTTGCGTGTGAAAGTAGAAACTCGCCCGATTACGACGGTATGTGTGTTTTTTCCCTAGCCCATTCCGGTTAAGCGTTTGGAGCAGCAGAATTGCGAAAAATTTATTGTCTTCTCAACCATTTCTTAGCTTCAAAGTCCCATATCTCGCGAACGGATTGAGCAAACCCAAAAATTCCTGCTGCGCCAGAAAGTAGAAACTCGCCCGATTACAACGGTATGCGTATTTTTCCCCTAGGCCATTCTGGTTAAGCGTTTGGAGCAGCAGAATTGCGAAAAATGTTTTGCCTTCTCAACCATTTCTTGGCTTCAAACTCCCATATCTCGCGAACGGATTGAGCTAACCCAAAAATTCCTGTTGCGTGTGAAAGTAGAAACTCGCCCGATTACGACGGTATGTGTGTTTTTTCCCTAGCCCATTCCGGTTAAGCGTTTGGAGCAGCAGAATTGCGAAAAATTTATTGTCTTCTCAACCATTTCTTAGCTTCAAAGTCCCATATCTCGCGAACGGATTGAGCAAACCCAAAAATTCCTGCTGCGCCAGAAAGTAGAAACTCGCCCGATTACAACGGTATGCGTATTTTTTCCCTAGGCCATTCTGGTTAAGCGTTTGGAGCAGCAGAATTGCGAAAAATGTTTTGCCTTCTCAACCATTTCTTGGCTTCAAACTCCCACATCTCGCGAACGGATTGACCTAACCCAAAAATTCCTGTTGCATCTGAAAGTAGAAACTCGCCCGATTACAACGGTATGTGTATTTTTTCCCTAGCCCATTCTGGTTAAGCGGTTGGAGCAGCAGAATTGCGAAAAATTTGTTGTCCTCTCAACCATTTCTTAGCTTCAAAGTCCCGTATCTCGCGAACTGATTGACCGAACCCAAAAATTCCTGCTGCGTCTGAAAGTAGTAACTTGCCCGATTACAGCGGTATGCGTATTTTTTCCCTAGGCCATTCTGGTTAAACGTTTGGAGCAGCAGAATTGCGAAAAATTTGTTGTCTTCTCAACCATTTCTTAGCTTCGAAGTCCCATATCTCGCGAACGGATTGACCAAACCCAAAAATTCCTGCTGCGCCAGAAAGTAGAAACTCGCCCGATTACAACGGTATGTGTATTTTTTCCCTAGCCCATTCTGGTTAAGCGTTTGGAGCAGCAGAATTGCGAAAAATTTGTTGTCTTCTCAACCATTTCTTAGTTTCAAAGTCCCATATCTCGCGAACGGATTGAGCAAACCCAAAAATTCCTGCTGCGCCAGAAAGTAGAAACTCGCCCGATTACAACGGTATGCGTATTTTTTCCCTAGGCCATTCTGGTTAAGCGTTTGGAGCAGCAGAATTGCGAAAAATTTTTTGCCTTCTCAACCATTTCTTGGCTTCAAACACCCATATCTCGCGAACGGATTGACCTAACCCAAAAATTCCTGTTGCGTGTGAAAGTAGAAAATCGCCCGATTACAACGGTATGTGTATTTCTTCCCTAGCCCATTCTGGTTAAGCGTTTGGAGCAGCAGAATTGCGAAAAATTTGTTGTCTTCTCAACCATTTCTTAGCTTCAAAGTCCCATATCTCGCGAACGGATTGACCAAACCCAAAAATTCCTGCTGCGCCAGAAAGTAGAAACTCGCCCGATTACAACGGTATGTGTATTTTTACCCTAGCCCATTCTGGTTAAGCGTTTGGAGCAGCAGAATTGCGAAAAATTTGTTGTCTTCTCAACCATTTCTTAGCTTCGAAGTCCCATATCTCGCGAACGGATTGACCAAACCCAAAAATTCCTGCTGCGCCAGAAAGTAGAAACTCGCCCGATTACAACGGTATGTGTATTTTTTCCCTAGCCCATTCTGGTTAAGCGTTTGGAGCAGCAGAATTGCGAAAAATTTGTTGTCTTCTCAACCATTTCTTAGCTTCAAAGTCCCATATCTCGCGAACGGATTGACCTAACCCAAAAATTCCTGCTGCGTCTGAAAGTAGAAACTCGCCCGATTACAACGGTATGCGTATTTTTTCCCTAGGCCATTCTGGTTAAGCGTTTGGAGCAGCAGAATTTCGAAAAATGTTTTGCTTTCTCAACCATTTCTTGGCTTCAAACTCCCATATCTCGCGAACGGATTGACCTAGCCCAAAAATTCCTATTGCATTTGAAAGTAGAAACTCGCCCGATTACAACGGTATGTGTATTTTTTCCCTAGGCCATTCTGGTTAAGCGTTTGGAGCAGCAGAATTGCGAAAAATTTTTTGCCTTCTCAACCATTTCTTGGCTTCAAACTCCCATATCTCGCGAACGGATTGAGCTAACCCAAAAATTCCTGTTGCGTGTGAAAGTAGAAACTCGCCCGATTACGACGGTATGTGTGTTTTTTCCCTAGCCCATTCCGGTTAAGCGTTTGGAGCAGCAGAATTGCGAAAAATTTGTTGCCTTCTCAACCATTTCTTAGCTTCAATGTCCCATATCTCGCGAACGGATTGACCAAACCCAAAAATTCCTGCTGCGCCAGAAAGTAGAAACTCGCCCGATTACAACGGTATGCGTATTTTTTCCCTAGGCCATTCTGGTTAAGCGTTTGGAGCAGCAGAATTGCGAAAAATGTTTTGCCTTCTCAACCATTTCTTGGCTTCAAACTCCCATATCTCGCGAACGGATTGAGCTAACCCAAAAATTCCTGTTGCGTGTGAAAGTAGAAACTCGCCCGATTACGACGGTATGTGTGTTTTTTCCCTAGCCCATTCCGATTAAGCGTTTGGAGCAGCAGAATTGCGAAAAATTTATTGTCTTCTCAACCATTTCTTAGCTTCAAAGTCCCATATCTCGCGAACGGATTGAGCAAACCCAAAAATTCCTGCTGCGCCAGAAAGTAGAAACTCGCCCGATTACAACGGTATGCGTATTTTTTCCCTAGGCCATTCTGGTTAAGCGTTTGGAGCAGCAGAATTGCGAAAAATGTTTTGCCTTCTCAACCATTTCTTGGCTTCAAACTCCCACATCTCGCGAACGGATTGACCTAACCCAAAAATTCCTGTTGCATCTGAAAGTAGAAACTCGCCCGATTACAACGGTATATGTATTTTTTCCCTAGCCCATTCTGGTTAAGCGGTTGGAGCAGCAGGATTGCGAAAAATTTGTTGTCCTCTCAACCATTTCTTAGCTTCAAAGTCCCGTATCTCGCGAACTGATTGACCGAACCCAAAAATTCCTGCTGCGTCTGAAAGTAGTAACTTGCCCGATTACAGCGGTATGCGTATTTTTTCCCTAGGCCATTCTGGTTAAACGTTTGGAGCAGCAGAATTGCGAAAAATTTGTTGTCTTCTCAACCATTTCTTAGCTTCGAAGTCCCATATCTCGCGAACGGATTGACCAAACCCAAAAATTCCTGCTGCGCCAGAAAGTAGAAACTCGCCCGATTACAACGGTATGTGTATTTTTTCCCTAGGCCATTCTGGTTAAGCGTTTGGATCAACAGAATTGCGAAAAATTGTATGCCTTCTCAACCATTTCTTGGCTTCAAATTCCCATATCTCGCGAACGGATTGACCTAACCCAAAAATTCCTGTTGCGTGTGAAAGTAGAAACTCGCCCGATTACAACGGTATGTGTATTTTTTCCCTAGCCCATTCTGGTTAAGCGTTTGGAGCAGCAGAATTGCGAAAAATTTGTTGTCTTCTCAACCATTTCTTAGTTTCAAAGTCCCATATCTCGCGAACGGATTGAGCAAACCCAAAAATTCCTGCTGCGCCAGAAAGTAGAAACTCGCCCGATTACAACGGTATGCGTATTTTTTCCCTAGGCCATTCTGGTTAAGCGTTTGGAGCAGCAGAATTGCGAAAAATTTTTTGCCTTCTCAACCATTTCTTGGCTTCAAACACCCATATCTCGCGAACGGATTGACCTAACCCAAAAATTCCTGTTGCGTGTGAAAGTAGAAAATCGCCCGATTACAACGGTATGTGTATTTCTTCCCTAGCCCATTCTGGTTAAGCGTTTGGAGCAGCAGAATTGCGAAAAATTTGTTGTCTTCTCAACCATTTCTTAGCTTCAAAGTCCCATATCTCGCGAACGGATTGACCAAACCCAAAAATTCCTGCTGCGCCAGAAAGTAGAAACTCGCCCGATTACAACGGTATGTGTATTTTTACCCTAGCCCATTCTGGTTAAGCGTTTGGAGCAGCAGAATTGCGAAAAATTTGTTGTCTTCTCAACCATTTCTTAGCTTCGAAGTCCCATATCTCGCGAACGGATTGACCAAACCCAAAAATTCCTGCTGCGCCAGAAAGTAGAAACTCGCCCGATTACAACGGTATGTGTATTTTTTCCCTAGCCCATTCTGGTTAAGCGTTTGGAGCAGCAGAATTGCGAAAATTTGTTGTCTTCTCAACCATTTCTTAGCTTCAAAGTCCCATATCTCGCGAACGGATTGACCTAACCCAAAAATTCCTGCTGCGTCTGAAAGTAGAAACTCGCCCGATTACAACGGTATGCGTATTTTTTCCCTAGGCCATTCTGGTTAAGCGTTTGGAGCAGCAGAATTTCGAAAAATGTTTTGCTTTCTCAACCATTTCTTGGCTTCAAACTCCCATATCTCGCGAACGGATTGACCTAGCCCAAAAATTCCTATTGCATTTGAAAGTAGAAACTCGCCCGATTACAACGGTATGTGTATTTTTTCCCTAGGCCATTCTGGTTAAGCGTTTGGAGCAGCAGAATTGCGAAAAATTTTTTGCCTTCTCAACCATTTCTTGGCTTCAAACTCCCATATCTCGCGAACGGATTGAGCTAACCCAAAAATTCCTGTTGCGTGTGAAAGTAGAAACTCGCCCGATTACGACGGTATGTGTGTTTTTTCCCTAGCCCATTCCGGTTAAGCGTTTGGAGCAGCAGAATTGCGAAAAATTTGTTGCCTTCTCAACCATTTCTTAGCTTCAATGTCCCATATCTCGCGAACGGATTGACCAAACCCAAAAATTCCTGCTGCGCCAGAAAGTAGAAACTCGCCCGATTACAACGGTATGCGTATTTTTTCCCTAGGCCATTCTGGTTAAGCGTTTGGAGCAGCAGAATTGCGAAAAATGTTTTGCCTTCTCAACCATTTCTTGGCTTCAAACTCCCATATCTCGCGAACGGATTGAGCTAACCCAAAAATTCCTGTTGCGTGTGAAAGTAGAAACTCGCCCGATTACGACGGTATGTGTGTTTTTTCCCTAGCCCATTCCGATTAAGCGTTTGGAGCAGCAGAATTGCGAAAAATTTATTGTCTTCTCAACCATTTCTTAGCTTCAAAGTCCCATATCTCGCGAACGGATTGAGCAAACCCAAAAATTCCTGCTGCGCCAGAAAGTAGAAACTCGCCCGATTACAACGGTATGCGTATTTTTTCCCTAGGCCATTCTGGTTAAGCGTTTGGAGCAGCAGAATTGCGAAAAATGTTTTGCCTTCTCAACCATTTCTTGGCTTCAAACTCCCACATCTCGCGAACGGATTGACCTAACCCAAAAATTCCTGTTGCATCTGAAAGTAGAAACTCGCCCGATTACAACGGTATATGTATTTTTTCCCTAGCCCATTCTGGTTAAGCGGTTGGAGCAGCAGGATTGCGAAAAATTTGTTGTCCTCTCAACCATTTCTTAGCTTCAAAGTCCCGTATCTCGCGAACTGATTGACCGAACCCAAAAATTCCTGCTGCGTCTGAAAGTAGTAACTTGCCCGATTACAGCGGTATGCGTATTTTTTCCCTAGGCCATTCTGGTTAAACGTTTGGAGCAGCAGAATTGCGAAAAATTTGTTGTCTTCTCAACCATTTCTTAGCTTCGAAGTCCCATATCTCGCGAACGGATTGACCAAACCCAAAAATTCCTGCTGCGCCAGAAAGTAGAAACTCGCCCGATTACAACGGTATGTGTATTTTTTCCCTAGGCCATTCTGGTTAAGCGTTTGGATCAACAGAATTGCGAAAAATTGTATGCCTTCTCAACCATTTCTTGGCTTCAAATTCCCATATCTCGCGAACGGATTGACCTAACCCAAAAATTCCTGTTGCGTGTGAAAGTAGAAACTCGCCCGATTACAACGGTATGTGTATTTTTTCCCTAGCCCATTCTGGTTAAGCGTTTGGAGCAGCAGAATTGCGAAAAATTTGTTGTCTTCTCAACCATTTCTTAGCTTCGAAGTCCCATATCTCGCGAACGGATTGACCAAACCCAAAAATTCCTGCTGCGCCAGAAAGTAGAAACTCGCCCGATTACAACGGTATGTGTATTTTTTCCCTAGCCCATTCTGGTTAAGCGTTTGGAGCAGCAGAATTGCGAAAAATTTGTTGTCTTCTCAACCATTTCTTAGCTTCAAAGTCCCATATCTCGCGAACGGATTGACCTAACCCAAAAATTCCTGCTGCGTCTGAAAGTAGAAACTCGCCCGATTACAACGGTATGCGTATTTTTTCCCTAGGCCATTCTGGTTAAGCGTTTGGAGCAGCAGAATTTCGAAAAATGTTTTGCCTTCTCAACCATTTCTTGGCTTCAAACTCCCATATCTCGCGAACGGATTGACCTAACCCAAAAATTCCTATTGCATTTGAAAGTAGAAACTCGCCCGATTACAACGGTATGTGTATTTTTTCCCTAGGCCATTCTGGTTAAGCGTTTGGAGCAGCAGAATTGCGAAAAATTTTTTGCCTTCTCAACCATTTCTTGGCTTCAAACTCCCATATCTCGCGAACGGATTGAGCTAACCCAAAAATTCCTGTTGCGTGTGAAAGTAGAAACTCGCCCGATTACGACGGTATGTGTGTTTTTTCCCTAGCCCATTCCGGTTAAGCGTTTGGAGCAGCAGAATTGCGAAAAATTTGTTGCCTTCTCAACCATTTCTTAGCTTCAATGTCCCATATCTCGCGAACGGATTGACCAAACCCAAAAATTCCTGCTGCGCCAGAAAGTAGAAACTCGCCCGATTACAACGGTATGCGTATTTTTTCCCTAGGCCATTCTGGTTAAGCGTTTGGAGCAGCAGAATTGCGAAAAATGTTTTGCCTTCTCAACCATTTCTTGGCTTCAAGCTCCCATATCTCGCGAACGGATTGACCTAACCCAAAAATTCCTGTTGCATCTGAAAGTAGAAACTCGCCCGATTACAACGGTATGTGTATTTTTTCCCTAGCCCATTCTGGTTAAGCGTTTGGAGCAGCAGAATTGCGAAAAATTTGTTGTCTTCTCAACCATTTCTTAGCTTCAAAGTCCCATATCTCGCGAACGGATTGACCAAACCCAAAAATTCCTGCTGCGTCTGAAAGTAGAAACTCGCCCGATTACAACGGTATGCGTATTTTTTCCCTAGGCCATTCTGGTTAAGCGTTTGGAGCAGCAGAATTTCGAAAAATGTTTTGCCTTCTCAACCATTTCTTGGCTTCAAACTCCCATATCTCGCGAACGGATTGACCTAACCCAAAAATTCCTATTGCATTTGAAAGTAGAAACTCGCCCGATTACAACGGTATGTGTATTTTTTCCCTAGGCCATTCTGGTTAAGCGTTTGGAGCAGCAGAATTGCGAAAAATTTTTTGCCTTCTCAACCATTTCTTGGCTTCAAACTCCCATATCTCGCGAACGGATTGAGCTAACCCAAAAATTCCTGTTGCGTGTGAAAGTAGAAACTCGCCCGATTACGACGGTATGTGTGTTTTTTCCCTAGCCCATTCCGGTTAAGCGTTTGGAGCAGCAGAATTGCGAAAAATTTGTTGCCTTCTCAACCATTTCTTAGCTTCAAAGTCCCATATCTCTCGAACGGATTGACCAAACCCAAAAATTCCTGCTGCGCCAGAAAGTAGAAACTCGCCCGATTACAACGGTATGCGTATTTTTTCCCTAGGCCATTCTGGTTAAGCGTTTGGGGCAGCAGAATTGCGAAAAATGTTTTGCCTTCTCAACCATTTCTTGGCTTCAAACTCCCATATCTCGCGAACGGATTGACCTAACCCAAAAATTCCTATTGCATTTGAAAGTAGAAACTCGCCCGATTACAACGGTATGTGTATTTTTTCCCTAGGCCATTCTGGTTAAGCGTTTGGAGCAGCAGAATTGCGAAAAATTTTTTGCCTTCTCAACCATTTCTTGGCTTCAAACTCCCATATCTCGCGAACGGATTGAGCTAACCCAAAAATTCCTGTTGCGTGTGAAAGTAGAAACTCGCCCGATTACGACGGTATGTGTGTTTTTTCCCTAGCCCATTCCGGTTAAGCGTTTGGAGCAGCAGAATTGCGAAAAATTTGTTGCCTTCTCAACCATTTCTTAGCTTCAAAGTCCCATATCTCGCGAACGGATTGACCAAACCCAAAAATTCCTGCTGCGTCAGAAAGTAGAAACACGCCCGATTACAACGGTATGCGTATTTTTTCCCTAGGCCATTCTGGTTAAGCGTTTGGAGCAGCAGAATTGCGAAAAATGTTTTGCCTTCTCAACCATTTCTTGGCTTCAAACTCCCATATCTCGCGAACGGATTGAGCTAACCCAAAAATTCCTGTTGCGTGTGAAAGTAGAAACTCGCCCGATTACGACGGTATGTGTGTTTTTTCCCTAGCCCATTCCGGTTAAGCGTTTGGAGCAGCAGAATTGCGAAAAATTTATTGTCTTCTCAACCATTTCTTAGCTTCAAAGTCCCATATCTCGCGAACGGATTGAGCAAACCCAAAAATTCCTGCTGCGCCAGAAAGTAGAAACTCGCCCGATTACAACGGTATGCGTATTTTTTCCATAGGCCATTCTGGTTAAGCGTTTGGAGCAGCAGAATTGCGAAAAATGTTTTGCCTTCTCAACCATTTCTTGGCTTCAAGCTCCCATATCTCGCGAACGGATTGACCTAACCCAAAAATTCCTGTTGCATCTGAAAGTAGAAACTCGCCCGATTACAACGGTATGTGTATTTTTTCCCTAGCCCATTCTGGTTAAGCGTTTGGAGCAGCAGAATTGCGAAAAATTTGTTGTCTTCTCAACCATTTCTTAGCTTCAAAGTCCCATATCTCGCGAACGGATTGACCTAACCCAAAAATTCCTGCTGCGTCTGAAAGTAGAAACTCGCCCGATTACAACGGTATGCGTATTTTTTCCCTAGGCCATTCTGGTTAAGCGTTTGGAGCAGCAGAATTTCGAAAAATGTTTTGCCTTCTCAACCATTTCTTGGCTTCAAACTCCCATATCTCGCGAACGGATTGACCTAACCCAAAAATTCCTATTGCATTTGAAAGTAGAAACTCGCCCGATTACAACGGTATGTGTATTTTTTCCCTAGGCCATTCTGGTTAAGCGTTTGGAGCAGCAGAATTGCGAAAAATTTGTTGCCTTCTCAACCATTTCTTAGCTTCAAAGTCCCATATCTCGCGAACGGATTGACCAAACCCAAAAATTCCTGCTGCGCCAGAAAGTAGAAACTCGCCCGATTACAACGGTATGCGTATTTTTTCCCTAGGCCATTCTGGTTAAGCGTTTGGAGCAGCAGAATTGCGAAAAATGTTTTGCCTTCTCAACCATTTCTTGGCTTCAAACTCCCACATCTCGCGAACGGATTGACCTAACCCAAAAATTCCTGTTGCATCTGAAAGTAGAAACTCGCCCGATTACAACGGTATGTGTATTTTTTCCCTAGCCCATTCTGGTTAAGCGGTTGGAGCAGCAGAATTGCGAAAAATTTGTTGTCCTCTCAACCATTTCTTAGCTTCAAAGTCCCGTATCTCGCGAACTGATTGACCGAACCCAAAAATTCCTGCTGCGTCTGAAAGTAGTAACTTGCCCGATTACAGCGGTATGCGTATTTTTTCCCTAGGCCATTCTGGTTAAGCGTTTGGAGCAGCAGAATTGCGAAAAATTGTATGGCTTCTCAACCATTTCTTGGCTTCAAACTCCCATATCTCACGAACGGATTGACCTAACCCAAAAATTCCTATTGCATCTGAAAGTAGGAACTCGCCCGATTTCAACGGTATGTGTATTTTTTCCCTAGGCCATTCTGGTTAAGCGTTTGGAGCAGCAGAATTGCGAAAAATTTTTTGCCTTCTCAACCATTTCTTGGCTTCAAACACCCATATCTCGCGAACGGATTGACCTAACTCAAAAATTCCTGTTGCGTGTGAAAGTAGAAAATCGCCCGATTACAACGGTATGTGTATTTCTTCCCTAGCCCATTCTGGTTAAGCGTTTGGAGCAGCAGAATTGCGAAAAATTTGTTGTCTTCTCAACCATTTCTTAGCTTCGAAGTCCCATATCTCGCGAACGGATTGACCAAACCCAAAAATTCCTGCTGCGCCAGAAAGTAGAAACTCGCCCGATTACAACGGTATGTGTATTTTTTCCCTAGCCCATTCTGGTTAAGCGTTTGGAGCAGCAGAATTGCGAAAAATTTGTTGTCTTCTCAACCATTTCTTAGCTTCGAAGTCCCATATCTCGCGAACGGATTGACCAAACCCAAAAATTCCTGCTGCGCCACAAAGTAGAAACTCGCCCGATTACAACGGTATGCGTATTTTTTCCCTAGGCCATTCTGGTTAAGCGTTTGGAGCAGCAGAATTGCGAAAAATGTTTTGCCTTCTCAACCATTTCTTGGCTTCAAACTCCCACATCTCGCGAACGGATTGACCTAACCCAAAAATTCCTGTTGCATCTGAAAGTAGAAACTCGCCCGATTACAACGGTATGTGTATTTTTTCCCTAGCCCATTCTGGTTAAGCGGTTGGAGCAGCAGAATTGCGAAAAATTTGTTGTCCTCTCAACCATTTCTTAGCTTCAAAGTCCCGTATCTCGCGAACTGATTGACCGAACCCAAAAATTCCTGCTGCGTCTGAAAGTAGTAACTTGCCCGATTACAGCGGTATGCGTATTTTTTCCCTAGGCCATTCTGGTTAAGCGTTTGGAGCAGCAGAATTGCGAAAAATTGTATGGCTTCTCAACCATTTCTTGGCTTCAAACTCCCATATCTCACGAACGGATTGACCTAACCCAAAAATTCCTATTGCATCTGAAAGTAGGAACTCGCCCGATTTCAACGGTATGTGTATTTTTTCCCTAGGCCATTCTGGTTAAGCGTTTGGAGCAGCAGAATTGCGAAAAATTTTTTGCCTTCTCAACCATTTCTTGGCTTCAAACACCCATATCTCGCGAACGGATTGACCTAACTCAAAAATTCCTGTTGCGTGTGAAAGTAGAAAATCGCCCGATTACAACGGTATGTGTATTTCTTCCCTAGCCCATTCTGGTTAAGCGTTTGGAGCAGCAGAATTGCGAAAAATTTGTTGTCTTCTCAACCATTTCTTAGCTTCAAAGTCCCATATCTCGCGAACGGATTGACCAAACCCAAAAATTCCTGCTGCGCCAGAAAGTAGAAACTCGCCCGATTACAACGCTATGTGTATTTTTTCCCTAGGCCATTCTGGTTAAGCGTTTGGATCAACAGAATTGCGAAAAATTGTATGCCTTCTCAACCATTTCTTGGCTTCAAATTCCCATATCTCGCGAACGGATTGACCTAACCCAAAAATTCCTGCTGCGCCAGAAAGTAGAAACTCGCCCGATTACAACGGTATGTGTATTTTTTCCCTAGCCCATTCTGGTTAAGCGTTTGGAGCAGCAGAATTGCGAAAAATTTGTTGTCTTCTCAACCATTTCTTAGCTTCGAAGTCCCATATCTCGCGAACGGATTGACCAAACCCAAAAATTCCTGCTGCGCCACAAAGTAGAAACTCGCCCGATTACAACGGTATGCGTATTTTTTCCCTAGGCCATTCTGGTTAAGCGTTTGGAGCAGCAGAATTGCGAAAAATGTTTTGCCTTCTCAACCATTTCTTGGCTTCAAACTCCCACATCTCGCGAACGGATTGACCTAACCCAAAAATTCCTGTTGCATCTGAAAGTAGAAACTCGCCCGATTACAACGGTATGTGTATTTTTTCCCTAGCCCATTCTGGTTAAGCGGTTGGAGCAGCAGAATTGCGAAAAATTTGTTGTCCTCTCAACCATTTCTTAGCTTCAAAGTCCCGTATCTCGCGAACTGATTGACCGAACCCAAAAATTCCTGCTGCGTCTGAAAGTAGTAACTTGCCCGATTACAGCGGTATGCGTATTTTTTCCCTAGGCCATTCTGGTTAAGCGTTTGGAGCAGCAGAATTGCGAAAAATTGTATGGCTTCTCAACCATTTCTTGGCTTCAAACTCCCATATCTCACGAACGGATTGACCTAACCCAAAAATTCCTATTGCATCTGAAAGTAGGAACTCGCCCGATTTCAACGGTATGTGTATTTTTTCCCTAGGCCATTCTGGTTAAGCGTTTGGAGCAGCAGAATTGCGAAAAATTTTTTGCCTTCTCAACCATTTCTTGGCTTCAAACACCCATATCTCGCGAACGGATTGACCTAACTCAAAAATTCCTGTTGCGTGTGAAAGTAGAAAATCGCCCGATTACAACGGTATGTGTATTTCTTCCCTAGCCCATTCTGGTTAAGCGTTTGGAGCAGCAGAATTGCGAAAAATTTGTTGTCTTCTCAACCATTTCTTAGCTTCAAAGTCCCATATCTCGCGAACGGATTGACCAAACCCAAAAATTCCTGCTGCGCCAGAAAGTAGAAACTCGCCCGATTACAACGCTATGTGTATTTTTTCCCTAGGCCATTCTGGTTAAGCGTTTGGAGCAGCAGAATTGCGAAAAATGTTTTGCCTTCTCAACCATTTCTTGGCTTCAAACTCCCACATCTCGCGAACGGATTGACCTAACCCAAAAATTCCTGTTGCATCTGAAAGTAGAAACTCGCCCGATTACAACGGTATGTGTATTTTTTCCCTAGCCCATTCTGGTTAAGCGGTTGGAGCAGCAGAATTGCGAAAAATTTGTTGTCCTCTCAACCATTTCTTAGCTTCAAAGTCCCGTATCTCGCGAACTGATTGACCGAACCCAAAAATTCCTGCTGCGTCTGAAAGTAGTAACTTGCCCGATTACAGCGGTATGCGTATTTTTTCCCTAGGCCATTCTGGTTAAGCGTTTGGAGCAGCAGAATTGCGAAAAATTGTATGGCTTCTCAACCATTTCTTGGCTTCAAACTCCCATATCTCACGAACGGATTGACCTAACCCAAAAATTCCTATTGCATCTGAAAGTAGGAACTCGCCCGATTTCAACGGTATGTGTATTTTTTCCCTAGGCCATTCTGGTTAAGCGTTTGGAGCAGCAGAATTGCGAAAAATTTTTTGCCTTCTCAACCATTTCTTGGCTTCAAACACCCATATCTCGCGAACGGATTGACCTAACTCAAAAATTCCTGTTGCGTGTGAAAGTAGAAAATCGCCCGATTACAACGGTATGTGTATTTCTTCCCTAGCCCATTCTGGTTAAGCGTTTGGAGCAGCAGAATTGCGAAAAATTTGTTGTCTTCTCAACCATTTCTTAGCTTTAAAGTCCCATATCTCGCGAACGGATTGACCAAACCCAAAAATTCCTGCTGCGCCAGAAAGTAGAAACTCGCCCGATTACAACGCTATGTGTATTTTTTCCCTAGGCCATTCTGGTTAAGCGTTTGGATCAACAGAATTGCGAAAAATTGTATGCCTTCTCAACCATTTCTTGGCTTCAAATTCCCATATCTCGCGAACGGATTGACCTAACCCAAAAATTCCTGTTGCGTGTCAAAGTAGAAACTCGCCCGATTACAACGGTATGTGTATTTTTTCCCTAGCCCATTCTGGTTAAGCCTTTGGAGCAGCAGAATTGCGAAAAATTTGTTGTCTTCTCAACCATTTCTTAGCTTCGAAGTCCCATATCTCGCGAACGGATTGACCAAACCCAAAAATTCCTGCTGCGCCACAAAGTAGAAACTCGCCCGATTACAACGGTATGCGTATTTTTTCCCTAGGCCATTCTGGTTAAGCGTTTGGAGCAGCAGAATTGCGAAAAATGTTTTGCCTTCTCAACCATTTCTTGGCTTCAAACTCCCACATCTCGCGAACGGATTGACCTAACCCAAAAATTCCTGTTGCATCTGAAAGTAGAAACTCGCCCGATTACAACGGTATGTGTATTTTTTCCCTAGCCCATTCTGGTTAAGCGGTTGGAGCAGCAGAATTGCGAAAAATTTGTTGTCCTCTCAACCATTTCTTAGCTTCAAAGTCCCGTATCTCGCGAACTGATTGACCGAACCCAAAAATTCCTGCTGCGTCTGAAAGTAGTAACTTGCCCGATTACAGCGGTATGCGTATTTTTTCCCTAGGCCATTCTGGTTAAGCGTTTGGAGCAGCAGAATTGCGAAAAATTGTATGGCTTCTCAACCATTTCTTGGCTTCAAACTCCCATATCTCACGAACGGATTGACCTAACCCAAAAATTCCTATTGCATCTGAAAGTAGGAACTCGCCCGATTTCAACGGTATGTGTATTTTTTCCCTAGGCCATTCTGGTTAAGCGTTTGGAGCAGCAGAATTGCGAAAAATTTTTTGCCTTCTCAACCATTTCTTGGCTTCAAACACCCATATCTCGCGAACGGATTGACCTAACTCAAAAATTCCTGTTGCGTGTGAAAGTAGAAAATCGCCCGATTACAACGGTATGTGTATTTCTTCCCTAGCCCATTCTGGTTAAGCGTTTGGAGCAGCAGAATTGCGAAAAATTTGTTGTCTTCTCAACCATTTCTTAGCTTCAAAGTCCCATATCTCGCGAACGGATTGACCAAACCCAAAAATTCCTGCTGCGCCAGAAAGTAGAAACTCGCCCGATTACAACGCTATGTGTATTTTTTCCCTAGGCCATTCTGGTTAAGCGTTTGGAGCAGCAGAATTTCGAAAAATGTTTTGCCTTCTCAACCATTTCTTGGCTTCAAACTCCCATATCTCGCGAACGGATTGACCTAACACAAAAATTCCTATTGCATCTGAAAGTAGAAACTCGCCCGATTACAACGGTATGTGTATTTTTTCCCTAGGCCATTCTGGTTAAGCGTTTGGAGCAGCAGAATTGCGAAAAATTTTTTGCCTTCTCAACCATTTCTTGGCTTCAAACTCCCATATCTCGCGAACGGATTGAGCTAACCCAAAAATTCCTGTTGCGTGTGAAAGTAGAAACTCGCCCGATTACGACGGTATGTGTGTTTTTTCCCTAGCCCATTCCGGTTAAGCGTTTGGAGCAGCAGAATTGCGAAAAATTTGTTGCCTTCTCAACCATTTCTTAGCTTCAAAGTCCCATATCTCGCAAACGGATTGACCAAACCCAAAAATTCCTGCTGCGCCAGAAAGTAGAAACTCGCCCGATTACAACGGTATGCGTATTTTTTCCCTAGGCCATTCTGGTTAAGCGTTTGGAGCAGCAGAATAGCGAAAAATGTTTTGCCTTCTCAACAATTTCTTGGCTTCAAACTCCCATATCTCGCGAACGGATTGAGCTAACCCAAAAATTCCTGTTGCGTGTGAAAGTAGAAACTCGCCCGATTACGACGGTATGTGTGTTTTTTCCCTAGCCCATTCCGGTTAAGCGTTTGGAGCAGCAGAATTGCGAAAAATTTATTGTCTTCTCAACCATTTCTTAGCTTCAAAGTCCCATATCTCGCGAACGGATTGAGCAAACCCAAAAATTCCTGCTGCGCCAGAAAGTAGAAACACGCCCGATTACAACGGTATGCGTATTTTTTCCCTAGGCCATTCTGGTTAAGCGTTTGGAGCAGCAGAATTGCGAAAAATGTTTTGCCTTCTCAACCATTTCTTGGCTTCAAACTCCCATATCTCGCGAACGGATTGACCTAACCCAAAAATTCCTGTTGCATCTGAAAGTAGAAACTCGCCCGATTACAACGGTATGTGTATTTTTTCCCTAGCCCATTCTGGTTAAGCGTTTGGAGCAGCAGAAATGCGAAAAATTTGTTGTCCTCTCAACCATTTCTTAGCTTCAAAGTCCCGTATCTCGCGAACTGATTGACCGAACCCAAAAATTCCTGCTGCGTCTGAAAGTAGTAACTTGCCCGATTACAGCGGTATGCGTATTTTTTCCCTAGGCCATTCTGGTTAAGCGTTTGGAGCAGCAGAATTGCGAAAAATTGTTTGGCTTCTCAACCATTTCTTGGCTTCAAACTCCCATATCTCGCGAACGGATTGACCTAACCCAAAAATTCCTATTGCATCTGAAAGTAGGAACTCGCCCGATTTCAACGGTATGTGTATTTTTTCCCTAGGCCATTCTGGTTAAGCGTTTGGAGCAGCAGAATTGCGAAAAATTTTTTGCCTTCTCAACCATTTCTTGGCTTCAAACACCCATATCTCGCGAACGGATTGACCTAACCCAAAAATTCCTGTTGCGTGTGAAAGTAGAAAATCGCCCGATTACAACGGTATGTGTATTTCTTCCCTAGCCCATTCTGGTTAAGCGTTTGGAGCAGCAGAATTGCGAAAAATTTGTTGTTTTCTCAACCATTTCTTAGCTTCAAAGTCCCATATCTCGCGAACGGATTGACCAAACCCAAAAATTCCTGCTGCGCCAGAAAGTAGAAACTCGCCCGATTACAACGGTATGTGTATTTTTTCCCTAGGCCATTCTGGTTAAGCGTTTGGATCAACAGAATTGCGAAAAATTGTATGCCTTCTCAACCATTTCTTGGCTTCAAATTCCCATATCTCGCGAACGGATTGACCTAACCCAAAAATTCCTGTTGCGTGTGAAAGTAGAAACTCGCCCGATTACAACGGTATGTGTATTTTTTCCCTAGCCCATTCTGGTTAAGCGTTTGGAGCAGCAGAATTGCGAAAAATTTGTTGTCTTCTCAACCATTTCTTAGCTTCGAAGTCCCATATCTCGCGAACGGATTGACCAAACCCAAAAATTCCTGCTGCGCCAGAAAGTAGAAACTCGCCCGATTACAACGGTATGTGTATTTTTTCCCTAGCCCATTCTGGTTAAGGGTTTGGAGCAGCAGAATTGCGAAAAATTTGTTGCCTTCTCAACCATTTCTTAGCTTCAAAGTCCCATATCTCGCGAACGGATTGACCAAACCCAAAAATTCCTGCTGCGCCAGAAAGTAGAAACTCGCCCGATTACAACGGTATGCGTATTTTTTCCCTAGGCCATTCTGGTTAAGCGTTTGGAGCAGCAGAATTGCGAAAAATGTTTTGCCTTCTCAACCATTTCTTGGCTTCAAACTCCCACATCTCGCGAACGGATTGACCTAACCCAAAAATTCCTGTTGCATCTGAAAGTAGAAACTCGCCCGATTACAACGGTATGTGTATTTTTTCCCTAGCCCATTCTGGTTAAGCGGTTGGAGCAGCAGAATTGCGAAAAATTTGTTGTCCTCTCAACCATTTCTTAGCTTCAAAGTCCCGTATCTCGCGAACTGATTGACCGAACCCAAAAATTCCTGCTGCGTCTGAAAGTAGTAACTTGCCCGATTACAGCGGTATGTGTGTTTTTTCCCTAGCCCATTCCGGTTAAGCGTTTGGAGCAGCAGAATTGCGAAAAATTTGTTGCCTTCTCAACCATTTCTTAGCTTCAAAGTCCCATATCTCGCAAACGGATTGACCAAACCCAAAAATTCCTGCTGCGCCAGAAAGTAGAAACTCGCCCGATTACAACGGTATGCGTATTTTTTCCCTAGGCCATTCTGGTTAAGCGTTTGGAGCAGCAGAATAGCGAAAAATGTTTTGCCTTCTCAACAATTTCTTGGCTTCAAACTCCCATATCTCGCGAACGGATTGAGCTAACCCAAAAATTCCTGTTGCGTGTGAAAGTAGAAACTCGCCCGATTACGACGGTATGTGTGTTTTTTCCCTAGCCCATTCCGGTTAAGCGTTTGGAGCAGCAGAATTGCGAAAAATTTATTGTCTTCTCAACCATTTCTTAGCTTCAAAGTCCCATATCTCGCGAACGGATTGAGCAAACCCAAAAATTCCTGCTGCGCCAGAAAGTAGAAACACGCCCGATTACAACGGTATGCGTATTTTTTCCCTAGGCCATTCTGGTTAAGCGTTTGGAGCAGCAGAATTGCGAAAAATGTTTTGCCTTCTCAACCATTTCTTGGCTTCAAACTCCCATATCTCGCGAACGGATTGACCTAACCCAAAAATTCCTGTTGCATCTGAAAGTAGAAACTCGCCCGATTACAACGGTATGTGTATTTTTTCCCTAGCCCATTCTGGTTAAGCGTTTGGAGCAGCAGAAATGCGAAAAATTTGTTGTCCTCTCAACCATTTCTTAGCTTCAAAGTCCCGTATCTCGCGAACTGATTGACCGAACCCAAAAATTCCTGCTGCGTCTGAAAGTAGTAACTTGCCCGATTACAGCGGTATGCGTATTTTTTCCCTAGGCCATTCTGGTTAAGCGTTTGGAGCAGCAGAATTGCGAAAAATTGTTTGGCTTCTCAACCATTTCTTGGCTTCAAACTCCCATATCTCGCGAACGGATTGACCTAACCCAAAAATTCCTATTGCATCTGAAAGTAGGAACTCGCCCGATTTCAACGGTATGTGTATTTTTTCCCTAGGCCATTCTGGTTAAGCGTTTGGAGCAGCAGAATTGCGAAAAATTTTTTGCCTTCTCAACCATTTCTTGGCTTCAAACACCCATATCTCGCGAACGGATTGACCTAACCCAAAAATTCCTGTTGCGTGTGAAAGTAGAAAATCGCCCGATTACAACGGTATGTGTATTTCTTCCCTAGCCCATTCTGGTTAAGCGTTTGGAGCAGCAGAATTGCGAAAAATTTGTTGTTTTCTCAACCATTTCTTAGCTTCAAAGTCCCATATCTCGCGAACGGATTGACCAAACCCAAAAATTCCTGCTGCGCCAGAAAGTAGAAACTCGCCCGATTACAACGGTATGTGTATTTTTTCCCTAGGCCATTCTGGTTAAGCGTTTGGATCAACAGAATTGCGAAAAATTGTATGCCTTCTCAACCATTTCTTGGCTTCAAATTCCCATATCTCGCGAACGGATTGACCTAACCCAAAAATTCCTGTTGCGTGTGAAAGTAGAAACTCGCCCGATTACAACGGTATGTGTATTTTTTCCCTAGCCCATTCTGGTTAAGCGTTTGGAGCAGCAGAATTGCGAAAAATTTGTTGTCTTCTCAACCATTTCTTAGCTTCGAAGTCCCATATCTCGCGAACGGATTGACCAAACCCAAAAATTCCTGCTGCGCCAGAAAGTAGAAACTCGCCCGATTACAACGGTATGTGTATTTTTTCCCTAGCCCATTCTGGTTAAGGGTTTGGAGCAGCAGAATTGCGAAAAATTTGTTGCCTTCTCAACCATTTCTTAGCTTCAAAGTCCCATATCTCGCGAACGGATTGACCAAACCCAAAAATTCCTGCTGCGCCAGAAAGTAGAAACTCGCCCGATTACAACGGTATGCGTATTTTTTCCCTAGGCCATTCTGGTTAAGCGTTTGGAGCAGCAGAATTGCGAAAAATGTTTTGCCTTCTCAACCATTTCTTGGCTTCAAACTCCCACATCTCGCGAACGGATTGACCTAACCCAAAAATTCCTGTTGCATCTGAAAGTAGAAACTCGCCCGATTACAACGGTATGTGTATTTTTTCCCTAGCCCATTCTGGTTAAGCGGTTGGAGCAGCAGAATTGCGAAAAATTTGTTGTCCTCTCAACCATTTCTTAGCTTCAAAGTCCCGTATCTCGCGAACTGATTGACCGAACCCAAAAATTCCTGCTGCGTCTGAAAGTAGTAACTTGCCCGATTACAGCGGTATGCGTATTTTTTCCCTAGGCCATTCTGGTTAAGCGTTTGGAGCAGCAGAATTGCGAAAAATTGTATGGCTTCTCAACCATTTCTTGGCTTCAAACTCCCATATCTCACGAACGGATTGACCTAACCCAAAAATTCCTATTGCATCTGAAAGTAGGAACTCGCCCGATTTCAACGGTATGTGTATTTTTTCCCTAGGCCATTCTGGTTAAGCGTTTGGAGCAGCAGAATTGCGAAAAATTTTTTGCCTTCTCAACCATTTCTTGGCTTCAAACACCCATATCTCGCGAACGGATTGACCTAACTCAAAAATTCCTGTTGCGTGTGAAAGTAGAAAATCGCCCGATTACAACGGTATGTGTATTTCTTCCCTAGCCCATTCTGGTTAAGCGTTTGGAGCAGCAGAATTGCGAAAAATTTGTTGTCTTCTCAACCATTTCTTAGCTTCAAAGTCCCATATCTCGCGAACGGATTGACCAAACCCAAAAATTCCTGCTGCGCCAGAAAGTAGAAACTCGCCCGATTACAACGCTATGTGTATTTTTTCCCTAGGCCATTCTGGTTAAGCGTTTGGATCAACAGAATTGCGAAAAATTGTATGCCTTCTCAACCATTTCTTGGCTTCAAATTCCCATATCTCGCGAACGGATTGACCTAACCCAAAAATTCCTGCTGCGCCAGAAAGTAGAAACTCGCCCGATTACAACGGTATGTGTATTTTTTCCCTAGCCCATTCTGGTTAAGCGTTTGGAGCAGCAGAATTGCGAAAAATTTGTTGTCTTCTCAACCATTTCTTAGCTTCGAAGTCCCATATCTCGCGAACGGATTGACCAAACCCAAAAATTCCTGCTGCGCCACAAAGTAGAAACTCGCCCGATTACAACGGTATGCGTATTTTTTCCCTAGGCCATTCTGGTTAAGCGTTTGGAGCAGCAGAATTGCGAAAAATGTTTTGCCTTCTCAACCATTTCTTGGCTTCAAACTCCCACATCTCGCGAACGGATTGACCTAACCCAAAAATTCCTGTTGCATCTGAAAGTAGAAACTCGCCCGATTACAACGGTATGTGTATTTTTTCCCTAGCCCATTCTGGTTAAGCGGTTGGAGCAGCAGAATTGCGAAAAATTTGTTGTCCTCTCAACCATTTCTTAGCTTCAAAGTCCCGTATCTCGCGAACTGATTGACCGAACCCAAAAATTCCTGCTGCGTCTGAAAGTAGTAACTTGCCCGATTACAGCGGTATGCGTATTTTTTCCCTAGGCCATTCTGGTTAAGCGTTTGGAGCAGCAGAATTGCGAAAAATTGTATGGCTTCTCAACCATTTCTTGGCTTCAAACTCCCATATCTCACGAACGGATTGACCTAACCCAAAAATTCCTATTGCATCTGAAAGTAGGAACTCGCCCGATTTCAACGGTATGTGTATTTTTTCCCTAGGCCATTCTGGTTAAGCGTTTGGAGCAGCAGAATTGCGAAAAATTTTTTGCCTTCTCAACCATTTCTTGGCTTCAAACACCCATATCTCGCGAACGGATTGACCTAACTCAAAAATTCCTGTTGCGTGTGAAAGTAGAAAATCGCCCGATTACAACGGTATGTGTATTTCTTCCCTAGCCCATTCTGGTTAAGCGTTTGGAGCAGCAGAATTGCGAAAAATTTGTTGTCTTCTCAACCATTTCTTAGCTTCAAAGTCCCATATCTCGCGAACGGATTGACCAAACCCAAAAATTCCTGCTGCGCCAGAAAGTAGAAACTCGCCCGATTACAACGCTATGTGTATTTTTTCCCTAGGCCATTCTGGTTAAGCGTTTGGATCAACAGAATTGCGAAAAATTGTATGCCTTCTCAACCATTTCTTGGCTTCAAATTCCCATATCTCGCGAACGGATTGACCTAACCCAAAAATTCCTGTTGCGTGTGAAAGTAGAAACTCGCCCGATTACAACGGTATGTGTATTTTTTCCCTAGCCCATTCTGGTTAAGCGTTTGGAGCAGCAGAATTGCGAAAAATTTGTTGTCTTCTCAACCATTTCTTAGCTTCGAAGTCCCATATCTCGCGAACGGATTGACCAAACCCAAAAATTCCTGCTGCGCCACAAAGTAGAAACTCGCCCGATTACAACGGTATGTGTATTTTTTCCCTAGCCCATTCTGGTTAAGCGTTTGGAGCAGCAGAATTGCGAAAAATTTGTTGTCTTCTCAACCATTTCTTAGCTTCAAAGTCCCATATCTCGCGAACGGATTGACCTAACCCAAAAATTCCTGCTGCGTCTGAAAGTAGAAACTCGCCCGATTACAACGGTATGCGTATTTTTTCCGTAGGCCATTCTGGTTAAGCGTTTGGAGCAGCAGAATTTCGAAAAATGTTTTGCCTTCTCAACCATTTCTTGGCTTCAAACTCCCATATCTCGCGAACGGATTGACATAACCCAAAAATTCCTATTGCATCTGAAAGTAGAAACTCGCCCGATTACAACGGTATGTGTATTTTTTCCCTAGGCCATTCTGGTTAAGCGTTTGGAGCAGCAGAATTGCGAAAAATTTTTTGCCTTCTCAACCATTTCTTGGCTTCAAACTCCCATATCTCGCGAACGGATTGAGCTAACCCAAAAATTCCTGTTGCGTGTGAAAGTAGAAACTCGCCCGATTACGACGGTATGTGTGTTTTTTCCCTAGCCCATTCCGGTTAAGCGTTTGGAGCAGCAGAATTGCGAAAAATTTGTTGCCTTCTCAACCATTTCTTAGCTTCAAAGTCCCATATCTCGCAAACGGATTGACCAAACCCAAAAATTCCTGCTGCGCCAGAAAGTAGAAACTCGCCCGATTACAACGGTATGCGTATTTTTTCCCTAGGCCATTCTGGTTAAGCGTTTGGAGCAGCAGAATAGCGAAAAATGTTTTGCCTTCTCAACAATTTCTTGGCTTCAAACTCCCATATCTCGCGAACGGATTGAGCTAACCCAAAAATTCCTGTTGCGTGTGAAAGTAGAAACTCGCCCGATTACGACGGTATGTGTGTTTTTTCCCTAGCCCATTCCGGTTAAGCGTTTGGAGCAGCAGAATTGCGAAAAATTTATTGTCTTCTCAACCATTTCTTAGCTTCAAAGTCCCATATCTCGCGAACGGATTGAGCAAACCCAAAAATTCCTGCTGCGCCAGAAAGTAGAAACACGCCCGATTACAACGGTATGCGTATTTTTTCCCTAGGCCATTCTGGTTAAGCGTTTGGAGCAGCAGAATTGCGAAAAATGTTTTGCCTTCTCAACCATTTCTTGGCTTCAAACTCCCATATCTCGCGAACGGATTGACCTAACCCAAAAATTCCTGTTGCATCTGAAAGTAGAAACTCGCCCGATTACAACGGTATGTGTATTTTTTCCCTAGCCCATTCTGGTTAAGCGTTTGGAGCAGCAGAAATGCGAAAAATTTGTTGTCCTCTCAACCATTTCTTAGCTTCAAAGTCCCGTATCTCGCGAACTGATTGACCGAACCCAAAAATTCCTGCTGCGTCTGAAAGTAGTAACTTGCCCGATTACAGCGGTATGCGTATTTTTTCCCTAGGCCATTCTGGTTAAGCGTTTGGAGCAGCAGAATTGCGAAAAATTGTATGGCTTCTCAACCATTTCTTGGCTTCAAACTCCCATATCTCGCGAACGGATTGACCTAACCCAAAAATTCCTATTGCATCTGAAAGTAGGAACTCGCCCGATTTCAACGGTATGTGTATTTTTTCCCTAGGCCATTCTGGTTAAGCGTTTGGAGCAGCAGAATTGCGAAAAATTTTTTGCCTTCTCAACCATTTCTTGGCTTCAAACACCCATATCTCGCGAACGGATTGACCTAACCCAAAAATTCCTGTTGCGTGTGAAAGTAGAAAATCGCCCGATTACAACGGTATGTGTATTTCTTCCCTAGCCCATTCTGGTTAAGCGTTTGGAGCAGCAGAATCGCGAAAAATTTGTTGTTTTCTCAACCATTTCTTAGCTTCAAAGTCCCATATCTCGCGAACGGATTGACCAAACCCAAAAATTCCTGCTGCGCCAGAAAGTAGAAACTCGCCCGATTACAACGGTATGTGTATTTTTTCCCTAGGCCATTCTGGTTAAGCGTTTGGATCAACAGAATTGCGAAAAATTGTATGCCTTCTCAACCATTTCTTGGCTTCAAATTCCCATATCTCGCGAACGGATTGACCTAACCCAAAAATTCCTGTTGCGTGTGAAAGTAGAAACTCGCCCGATTACAACGGTATGTGTATTTTTTCCCTAGCCCATTCTGGTTAAGCGTTTGGAGCAGCAGAATTGCGAAAAATTTGTTGTCTTCTCAACCATTTCTTAGCTTCGAAGTCCCATATCTCGCGAACGGATTGACCAAACCCAAAAATTCCTGCTGCGCCAGAAAGTAGAAACTCGCCCGATTACAACGGTATGTGTATTTTTTCCCTAGCCCATTCTGGTTAAGCGTTTGGAGCAGCAGAATTGCGAAAAATTTGTTGTCTTCTCAACCATTTCTTAGCTTCAAAGTCCCATATCTCGCGAACGGATTGACCGAACCCAAAAATTCCGGCTGCGTCTGAAAGTAGAAACTCGCCCGATTACAACGGTATGCGTATTTTTTCCCTAGGCCATTCTGGTTAAGCGTTTGGAGCAGCAGAATTCCGAAAAATGTTTTGCCTTCTTAACCATTTCTTGGCTTCAAACTCCCATATCTCGCGAACGGATTGACCTAACCCAAAAATTCCTATTGCATCTGAAAGTAGAAACTCGCCCGATTACAACGGTATGTGTATTTTTTCCCTAGGCCATTCTGGTTAAGCGTTTGGAGCAGCAGAATTGCGAAAAATTTTTTCCTTCTCAACCATTTCTTGGCTTCAAACTCCCATATCTCGCGAACGGATTGAGCTAACCCAAAAATTCCTGTTGCGTGTGAAAGTAGAAACTCGCCCGATTACGACGGTATGTGTGTTTTTTCCCTAGCCCATTCCGGTTAAGCGTTTGGAGCAGCAGAATTGCGAAAAATTTGTTGCCTTCTCAACCATTTCTTAGCTTCAAAGTCCCATATCTCGCGAACGGATTGACCAAACCCGAAAATTCCTGCTGCGCCAGAAAGTAGAAACTCGCCCGATTACAACGGTATGCGTATTTTTTCCCTAGGCCATTCTGGTTAAGCGTTTGGAGCAGCAGAATTGCGAAAAATGTTTTGCCTTCTCAACAATTTCTTGGCTTCAAACTCCCATATCTCGCGAACGGATTGAGCTAACCCAAAAATTCCTGTTACGTGTGAAAGTAGAAACTCGCCCGATTACGACGGTATGTGTGTTTTTTCCCTAGCCCATTCCGGTTAAGCGTTTGGAGCAGCAGAATTGCGAAAAATTTATTGTCTTCTCAACCATTTCTTAGCTTCAAGGTCCCATATCTCGCGAACGGATTGAGCAAACCCAAAAATTCCTGCTGCGCCAGAAAGTAGAAACTCGCCCGATTACAACGGTATGCGTATTTTTTCCCTAGGCCATTCTGGTTAAGCGTTTGGAGCAGCAGAATTGCGAAAAATGTTTTGCCTTCTCAACCATTTCTTGGCTTCAAACTCCCATATCTCGCGAACGGATTGACCTAACCCAAAAATTCCTGTTGCATCTGAAAGTAGAAACTCGCCCGATTACAACGGTATGTGTATTTTTTCCCTAGCCCATTCTGGTTAAGCGTTTGGAGCAGCAGAATTGCGAAAAATTTGTTGTCCTCTCAACCATTTCTTAGCTTCAAAGTCCCGTACCTCGCGAACTGATTGACCGAACCCAAAAATTCCTGCTGCGTCTGAAAGTAGTAACTTGCCCGATTACAGCGGTATGCGTATTTTTTCCCTAGGCCATTCTGGTTAAGTGTTTGGAGCAGCAGAATTGCGAAAAATTGTATGGCTTCTCAACCATTTCTTGGCTTCAAACTCCCATATCTCGCGAACGGATTGACCTAACCCAAAAATTCCTATTGCATCTGAAAGTAGGAACTCGCCCGATTTCAACGGTATGTGTATTTTTTCCCTAGGCCATTCTGGTTAAGCGTTTGGAGCAGCAGAATTGCGAAAAATTTTTTGCCTTCTCAACCATTTCTTGGCTTCAAACACCCATATCGCGCGAACGGATTGACCTAACCCAAAAATTCCTGTTGCGTGTGAAAGTAGAAACTCGCCCGATTACAACGGTATGTATATTTTTTCCCTAGCCCATTCTGGTTAAGCGTTTGGAGCAGCAGAATTGCGAAAAATTTGTTGTCTTCTCAACCATTTCTTAGCTTCGAAGTCCCATATCTCGCGAACGGATTGACCAAACCCAAAAATTCCTGCTGCGCCACAAAGTAGAAACTCGCCCGATTACAACGGTATGTGTATTTTTTCCCTAGCCCATTGTGGTTAAGCGTTTGGAGCAGCAGAATTGCGAAAAATTTGTTGCCTTCTCAACCATTTCTTAGCTTCAAAGTCCCATATCTCGCGAACGGATTGACCTAACTCAAAAATTCCTGCTGCGTCTGAAAGTAGAAACTCGCCCGATTACAACGGTATGCGTATTTTTTCCCTAGGCCATTCTGGTTAAGCGTTTGGAGCAGCAGAATTTCGAAAAATGTTTCGCCTTCTCAACCATTTCTTGGCTTCAAACTCCCATGTCTCGCGAACGGATTGACCTAACCCAAAAATTCCTATTGCATCTGAAAGTAGAAACTCGCCCGATTACAACGGTATGTGTATTTTTTCCCTAGGCCATTCTGGTTAAGCGTTTGGAGCAGCAGAATTGCGAAAAATTTTTTGCCTTCTCAACCATTTCTTGGCTTCAAACTCCCATATCTCGCGAACGGATTGAGCTAACCCAAAAATTCCTGTTGCG
This sequence comes from Ptiloglossa arizonensis, assembly GCF_051014685.1. Classification (NCBI taxonomy): domain Eukaryota; kingdom Metazoa; phylum Arthropoda; class Insecta; order Hymenoptera; family Colletidae; genus Ptiloglossa; species Ptiloglossa arizonensis. Next base: position 180,657 of record NW_027478686.1, on the reverse strand, counting down.
TGTGAAAGTAGAAACTCGCCCGATTACGACGGTATGTGTGTTTTTTCCCTAGCCCATTCCGGTTAAGCGTTTGGAGCAGCAGAATTGCGAAAAATTTGTTGCCTTCTCAACCATTTCTTAGCTTCAAAGTCCCATATCTCGCGAACGGATTGACCTAACTCAAAAATTCCTGCTGCGTCTGAAAGTAGAAACTCGCCCGATTACGACGGTATGTGTGTTTTTTCCCTAGCCCATTCTGGTTAAGCGTTTGGAGCAGCAGAATTGCGAAAAATTTGTTGTCCTCTCAACCATTTCTTAGCTTCAAAGTCCCGTATCTCGCGAACTGATTGACCGAACCCAAAAATTCCTGCTGCGTCTGAAAGTAGTAACTTGCCCGATTACAGCGGTATGCGTATTTTTTCCCTAGGCCATTCTGGTTAAGCGTTTGGAGCAGCAGAATAGCGAAAAATTGTATGGCTTCTCAACCATTTCTTGGCTTCAAACTCCCATATCTCGCGAACGGATTGACCTAACCCAAAAATTCCTATTGCATCTGAAAGTAGGAACTCGCCCGATTTCAACGGTATGTGTATTTTTTCCCTAGGCCATTCTGGTTAAGCGTTTGGAGCAGCAGAATTGCGAAAAATTTTTTGCCTTCTCAACCATTTCTTGGCTTCAAACACCCATATCTCGCGAACGGATTGACCTAACCCAAAAATTCCTGTTGCGTGTGAAAGTAGAAACTCGCCCGATTACAACGGTATGCGTATTTTTTCCCTAGGCCATTCTGGTTAAGCGTTTGGAGCAGCAGAATTTCGTAAAATGTTTTGCCTTCTCAACCATTTCTTGGCTTCAAACTCCCATATCTCGCGAACGGATTGACCTAACCCAAAAATTCCTATTGCATCTGAAAGTAGAAACTCGCCCGATTACAACGGTATGTGTATTTTTTCCCTAGGCCATTCTGGTTAAGCGTTTGGAGCAGCAGAATTGCGAAAAATTTTTTCCTTCTCAACCATTTCTTGGCTTCAAACTCCCATATCTCGCGAACGGATTGAGCTAACCCAAAAATTCCTGTTGCGTGTGAAAGTAGAAACTCGCCCGATTACGACGGTATGTGTGTTTTTTCCCTAGCCCATTCCGGTTAAGCGTTTGGAGCAGCAGAATTGCGAAAAATTTGTTGCCTTCTCAACCATTTCTTAGCTTCAAAGTCCCATATCTCGCGAACGGATTGAACAAACCTAAAAATTCCTGTTGCATCTGAAAGTAGAAGCTCGCCGGATTACAACGGTATGTGTATTTTTTCCCTAGCCCATGCTGGTTAAGCGTTTGGAGCAGCAGAATTGCGAAAAATTTGTTGCCTTCTCAACCATTTCTTAGCCTCAAAGTCCCATAACTCGCGAACGGATTGACAAAACCCAAAAATTCCTGCTGCTTCTGAAAGTAGAAACTCGCCCGATTACAACGGTATGCGTATTTTTTCCCTAGGCCATTCTGGTTAAGCGTTTGGAGCAGCAGAATTGCGAAAAATTTCTTCTCTTCTCAACCATTTCTTAGCTTCAAACTCCCATATCTCGCGAACGGATTGACGTAACCCAAAAATTCCTATTGCATTTGAAAGTAGAAACTCGCCCGATTACAACGGTACGTGAATTTTTCCCTTAGGCCATTCTGGTTAAGCGATTGGAGCAGCAGAAGTGCGAAAAATTTATTGTCTTGTCAACCATTTCTTAGCTTCAAACTCCCATATCTAGCGAACGGATTGACCTAAGCCAAAAATTCCTGTTGCGTGTGAAAGTTGAAACTCGCCCGATTACAACGGTATGTGTATTTTTTCCCTAGCCCATTCTGGTTAAGCGTTTGGAGCAGCAGAATTGCGAAAAATTTTTTGTCTTCTCAACCATTTCTTAGCTTCAAAGTCCCATATCTCGCGAACGGATTGACCTAACCCAAAAATTCCTGCTGCGCCAGAAAGTAGAAACTCGCCCGATTACAACGGTATGTGTATTTTTTCCCTAGCCCATTCTGGTTAAGCGTTTGGAACAGCAGAATTGCGAAAAATTTGTTGTCTTCTCAACCATTTCTTAGCTTCAAAGTCCCATATCTCGCGAACGGATTGACCTAACCCAAAAATTCCTATTGCATCTGAAAGTAGGAACTCGCCCGATTACAACGGTATGTGTATTTTTTCCCTATCCCATTCTGGTTAAGCGTTTGGAACAGCAGAATTGCGAAAAATTTTTTGCCTTGGCAACCATTTCTTGGCTTCAAACTCCCATATCTCGCGAACGGATTGACCTAATCCAAAAATTCCTGTTGCGTGTGAAAGTAGAAAATCGCCCGATTACAACGGTATGTGTATTTCTTCCCTATCCCATTCTGGTTAAGCGTTTGGAGCAGCAGAATTGCGAAAAATTTGTTGTCTTCTCAACCATTTCTTAGCTTCAAAGTCCCATATCTCGCGAACGGATTGACCAAACCCAAAAATTCCTGCTGCGCCAGAAAGTAGAAACTCGCCCGATTACAACGGTATGTGTATTTTTTCCATAGGACATTCTGGTTAAGCGTTTGGAGCAGCAGAATTGCGAAAAATGTTTTGCCTTCTCAACCATTTCTTGGCTTCAAACTCCCATATCTCGCGAACGGATTAACCTAACCCAAAAAATTCCTATTGCATCTGAAAGTAGAAACTCGCCCGATTACAACGGTAGGTGTATTTTTTCCCTAGGCCATTCTGGTTAAGCGTTTGGAGCAGCAGAAGTGCGAACACTTTGTTCTCTTCTTAACCATTTCTTAGCTTCAAACTCCCATATCTCGCGAACGGATTGACCTAACCCAAAAATTCCTATTGCATCTGAAAGTAGAAACACGCCCGATTACAACGGTATGTGTATTTTTTGCCTAGCCCATTCTGGTTAAGCGTTTGGAGCAGCAGAATTGCGAAAAATGTTTTGCCTTCTCAACCATTTCTTGGCTTCAAACTCCCATATCTCGCGAACGGATTAACCTAACCCAAAAATTCCTATTGCATCTGAAAGTAGAAACTCGCCCGATTACAACGGTAGGTGTATTTTTTCCCTAGGCCATTCTGGTTAAGCGTTTGGACCAGTAGAAGTGCGAAAACTTTGTTCTCTTCTTAACCATTTCTTAGCTTCAAACTCCCATATCTCGCGAACGGATTGACCTAACCCAAAAATTCCTATTGCATCTGAAAGTAGAAACTCGCCCGATTACAACGGTAGGTGTATTTTTTCCCTAGGCCATTCTGGTTAAGCGTTTGGAGCAGTAGAAGTGCGAAAACTTTGTTCTCTTCTTAACCATTTCTTAGCTTCAAACTCCCATATCTCGCGAACGGATTGACCTAACCCAAAAATTCCTATTGCATCTGAAAGTAGAAACACGCCCGATTACAACGGTATGTGTATTTTTTGCCTAGCCCATTCTGGTTAAGCGTTTGGAGCAGCAGAATTGCGAAAAATGTTTTGCCTTCTCAACCATTTCTTGGCTTCAAACTCCCATATCTCGCGAACGGATTAACCTAACCCAAAAATTCCTATTGCATCTGAAAGTAGAAACTCGCCCGATTACAACGGTAGGTGTATTTTTTCCCTAGGCCATTCTGGTTAAGCGTTTGGACCAGTAGAAGTGCGAAAACTTTGTTCTCTTCTTAACCATTTCTTAGCTTCAAACTCCCATATCTCGCGAACGGATTGACCTAACCCAAAAATTCCTATTGCATCTGAAAGTAGAAACTCGCCCGATTACAACGGTAGGTGTATTTTTTCCCTAGGCCATTCTGGTTAAGCGTTTGGAGCAGTAGAAGTGCGAAAACTTTGTTCTCTTCTTAACCATTTCTTAGCTTCAAACTCCCATATCTCGCGAACGGATTGACCTAACCCAAAAATTCCTATTGCATCTGAAAGTAGAAACTCGCCCGATTACAACGGTAGGTGTATTTTTTCCCTAGGCCATTCTGGTTAAGCGTTTGGAGCAGTAGAAGTGCGAAAACTTTGTTCTCTTCTTAACCATTTCTTAGCTTCAAACTCCCATATCTCGCGAACGGATTGACCTAACCCAAAAATTCCTATTGCATCTGAAAGTAGAAACACGCCCGATTACAACGGTATGTGTATTTTTTCCATAGCCAATTCTGGTTAAGCGTTTGGAGCAGCAGAATTGCGAAAAATGTTTTGCCTTCTCAACCATTTCTTGGCTTCAAACTCCCATATCTCGCGAACGGATTAACCTAACCCAAAAAATTCCTATTGCATCTGAAAGTAGAAACTCGCCCGATTACAACGGTAGGTGTATTTTTTCCCTAGGCCATTCTGGTTAAGCGTTTGGAGCAGCAGAAGTGCGAAAACTTTGTTCTCTTCTTAACCATTTCTTAGCTTCAAACTCCCATATCTCGCGAACGGATTGACCTAACCCAAAAATTCCTATTGCATCTGAAAGTAGAAACACGCCCGATTACAACGGTATGTGTATTTTTTGCCTAGGCCTTTCTGGTTAAGCGTTTGAGTCAGCAGAATTGCGAAAAATTGTATGCCTTCTCAACCATTTCTTGGCTTCAAATTCCTGTATCTCGCGAACGGATTGACCTAACCCAAAAATTCCTGTTGCGTGTGAAAGTAGAAACTCGCTCGATTACAACGGTATGTGTATTTTTTCCATAGCCCATTCTGGTTAAGCGTTTGGAGCAGCAGAATTGCGAAAAATGTTTTGCCTTCTCAACCATTTCTTGGCTTCAAACTCCCATATCTCGCGAACGGATTAACCTAACCCAAAAAATTCCTATTGCATCTGAAAGTAGAAACTCGCCCGATTACAACGGTAGGTGTATTTTTTCCCTAGGCCATTCTGGTTAAGCGTTTGGAGCAGCAGAAGTGCGAAAACTTTGTTCTCTTCTTAACCATTTCTTAGCTTCAAACTCCCATATCTCGCGAACGGATTGAACTAACCCAAAAATTCCTATTGCATCTGAAAGTAGAAACACGCCCGATTACAACGGTATGTGTATTTTTTCCCTAGCCCATTCTGGTTAAGCGTTTGGAACAGCAGAATTGCGAAAAATTTGTTGTCTTCTCAACCATTTCTTAGCTTCAAAGTCCCATATCTCGCGAACGGATTGACCTAACCCAAAAATTCCTATTGCATCTGAAAGTAGGAACTCGCCCGATTACAACGGTATGTGTATTTTTTCCCTAGGACATTCTGGTTAAGCGTTTGGATCAGCAGAATTGCGAAAAATTGTATGCCTTCTCAACCATTTCTTGGCTTCAAATTCCCATATCTCGCGAACGGATTGACCTAACCCAAAAATTCCTGTTGCGTGTGAAAGTAGAAACTCGCCCGATTACAACGTTATGTGTATTTTTTCCCTAGCCCATTCTGGTTAAGCGTTTGGAGCAGCAGAATTGCGAAAAATTTGTTGTCTTCTCAACCATTTCTTAGCTTCAAAGCCCCATATCTCGCGAACGGATTGACCAAACCCAAAAATTCCTGCTGCGCCAGAAGGTAGAAACTCGCCCGATTACAACGGTATGTGTATTTTTTCCCTAGGCCATTCTGGTTAAGCGTTTGGAGCAGCAGAATTGCGAAAAATGTTTTGCCTTCTCAACCATTTCTTGGCTTCAAACTCCCATATCTCGCGAACGGATTGACCTAACCCAAAAATTCCTATTGCATCTGAAAGTAGAAACTCGCCCGATTACAACGGTATGTGTATTTTTTCCCTAGGCCTTTCTGGTTAAGCGTTTGGGTCAGCAGAATTGCGAAAAATTTTTTGCCTTCTCAACCATTTCTTGGCATCAAACTCCCATATCTCGCGAACGGATTGACCTAATCCAAAAATTCCTGTTGCATCTGAAAGTAGAAACTCGCCCGATTACAACGGTATGTGTATTTTTTCCATAGCCCATTCTGGTTAAGCGTTTGGAGCAGCAGAATTGCGAAAAATTGTATGCCTTCTCAACCATTTCTTGGCTTCAAATTCCCATATCTCGCGAACGGATTGACCTAACCCAAAAATTCCTGTTGCGTGTGAAAGTAGAAACTCGCCCGATTACAACGGTATGTGTATTTTTTCCCTAGCCCATTCTGGTTAAGCGTTTGGAGCAGCAGAATTGCGAAAAATTTGTTGTCTTCTCAACCATTTCTTAGCTTCAAAGTCCCATATCTCGCGAACGGATTGACCAAACCCAAAAATTCCTGCTGCGCCAGAAAGTAGAAACTCGCCCGATTACAACGGTATGTGTATTTTTTCCCTAGGCCATTCTGGTTAAGCGTTTGGAGCAGCAGAATTGCGAAAAATGTTTTGCCTTCTCAACCATTTCTTGGCTTCAAACTCCCATATCTCGCGAACGGATTAACCTAACCCAAAAATTCCTATTGCATCTGAAAGTAGAAACTCGCCCGATTACAACGGTAGGTGTATTTTTTCCTTAGGCCATTCTGGTTAAGCGTTTGGAGCAGCAGAAGTGCGAAAACTTTGTTCTCTTCTTAACCATTTCTTAGCTTCAAACTCCCATATCTCGCGAACGGATTGACCTAACCCAAAAATTCCTATTGCATCTGAAAGTAGAAACTCGCCCGATTACAACGGTATGTGTATTTTTTCCCTAGGCCTTTCTGGTTAAGCGTTTGAGTCAGCAGAATTGCGAAAAATTGTATGCCTTCTCAACCATTTCTTGGCTTCAAATTCCCATATCTCGCGAACGGATTGACCTAACCCAAAAATTCCTGTTGCGTGTGAAAGTAGAAACTCGCCCGATTACAACGGTATGTGTATTTTTTCCCTAGCCCATTCTGGTTAAGCGTTTGGAGCAGCAGAAATGCGAAAAATTTGTTGTCTTCTCAACCATTTCTTAGCTTCAAAGTCCCATATCTCGCGAACGGATTGACCAAACCCAAAAATTCCTGCTGCGCCAGAAAGTAGAAACTCGCCCGATTACAACGGTATGTGTATTTTTTCCCTAGGCCATTCTGGTTAAGCGTTTGGAGCAGCAGAATTGCGAAAAATGTTTTACCTTCTCAACCATTTCTTGGCTTCAAACTCCCATATCTCGCGAACGGATTAACCTAACCCAAAAATTCCTATTGCATCTGAAAGTAGAAACTCGCCCGATTACAACGGTAGGTGTATTTTTTCCCTAGGCCATTCTGGTTAAGCGTTTAGAGCAGCAGAAGTGCGAAAACTTTGTTCTCTTCTTAACCATTTCTTAGCTTCAAACTCCCATATCTCGCGAACGGATTGACCAAACCCAAAAATTCCTGCTGCGCCAGAAAGTAGAAACTCGCCCGATTACAACGGTATGTGTATTTTTTCCCTAGGCCATTCTGGTTAAGCGTTTGGAGCAGCAGAATTGCGAAAAATGTTTTGCCTTCTCATCCATTTCTTGGCTTCAAACTCCCATAACACGCGAACGGATTAACCTAACCCAAAAATTCCTATTGCATCTGAAAGTAGAAACTCGCCCGATTACAACGGTAGGTGTATTTTTTCCCTAGGCCATTCTGGTTAAGCGTTTGGAGCAGCAGAAGTGCGAAAACTTTGTTCTGTTCTTAACCATTTCTTAGCTTCAAACTCCCATATTTCGCGAACGGATTGACCTAACCCAAAAATTCCTATTGCATCTGAAAGTAGAAACTCGCCCGATTACAACGGTATGTGTATTTTTCCCTAGGCCATTCTGGTTAAGCGTTTGGAGCAGCAAAATTGCGAAAAATGTTTTGCCTTCTCAACCATTTCTTGGCTTCAAACTCCCATATCTCGCGAACGGATTAACCTAACCCAAAAATTCCTATTGCATCTGAAAGTAGAAACTCGCCCGATTACAACGGTAGGTGTATTTTTTCCCTAGGCCATTCTGGGTAAGCGTTTGGAGCAGTAGAAGTGCGAAAACTTTGATCTCTTCTTAACCATTTCTTAGCTTCAAACTCCCATATCTCGCGAACGGATTGACCTAACCCAAAAATTCCTATTGCATCTGAAAGTAGAAACTCGCCCGATTACAACGGTATGTGTATTTTTTCCATAGCCCATTCTGGTTAAGCGTTTGGAGCAGCAGAATTGCGAAAAATTTGTTGTCTTCTCAACCATTTCTTAGCTTCAAAGTCCCATATCTCGCGAACGGATTGACCGAACCCAAAAATTTCTGCTGCGTCTGAAAGTAGAAACTCGCCCGATTACAACGGTATGCGTATTTTTTCCCTAGGCCATTCTGGTTAAGCGTTTGGAGCAGCAGAATTGCGAAAAATTTTTTGCCTTCTCAACCATTTCTTGGCTTCAAACTCCCATATCTCGCGAACGGATTGAGCTATCCCAAAAATTCCTGTTGCGTGCGAAAGTAGAAACTCGCCCGATTACGACGGTCTGTGTATTTTTTCCCTGGCCCATTCCGGTTAAGCGTTTGGAGCAGCAGAATTGCGAAAAATTTGTTGCCTTCTCAACCATTTCTTAGCTTCAAAGACCCATATCTCGCGAACGGATTGAACAAACCCAAAAATTCCTGCTGCGCCAGAAAGTAGAAACTCGCCCGATTACAACGGTATGCGTATTTTTTCCCTAGGCCATTCTGGTTAAGCGTTTGGAGCAGCAGAATTGCGAAAAATGTTTTGCCTTCTCAACCATTTCTTGGCTTCAAACTCCCATATGTCGCGAACGGATTGACCTAACCCAAAAATTCCTGTTGCATCTGAAAGTAGAAACTCGCCCGATTACAACGGTATGTGTATTTTTTCCCTAGCCCTTTCTGGTTAAGCGTTTGGAGCAGCAGAATTGCGAAAAATTTGTTGTCCTCACAACCATTTCTTAGCTTCAATGTCCCGTATCTCGCGAACGGATTGACCGAACCCAAAAATTCCTGCTGCGTCTGAAAGTAGTAACTCGCCCGATTACAGCGGTATGCGTATTTTTTCCCTAGGCCATTCTGGTTAAGCGTTTGGAGCAGCAGAATTGCGAAAAATTGTATGCCTTCTCAAGCATTTCTTGGCTTCAAACTCCCATATCTCGCGAACGGATTGACCTAACCCAAAAATTCCTATTGCATCTGAAAGTAGAAACTCGCCCGATTACAACGGTATGTGTATTTTTTCCCTAGGCCATTCTGGTTAAGCGTTTGGATCAGCAGAATTGCGAAAAATTGTATGCCTTCTCAACCATTTCTTGTCTTCAAACTCCCATATCTCGCGAACGGATTGACCTAACCCAAAAATTCCTGTTGCGTGTGAAAGTAGAAACTCGCCCGATTACAACGGTATGTGTATTTTTTCCCTAGGCCATTCTGGTTAAGCGTTTGAAGCAGCAGAATTGCGAAAAATTTTTTGCCTTCTCAACCATTTCTTGGCTTCAAACTCCCATATCTCGCGAACGGATTGAGCTATCCCAAAAATTCCTGTTGCGTGCGAAAGTAGAAACTCGCCCGATTACGACGGTCTGTGTATTTTTTCCCTGGCCCATTCCGGTTAAGCGTTTGGAGCAGCAGAATTGCGAAAAATTTGTTGCCTTCTCAACCATTTCTTAGCTTCAAAGACCCATATCTCGCGAACGGATTGAACAAACCCAAAAATTCCTGCTGCGCCAGGAAGTAGAAACTCGCCCGATTACAACGGTATGCGTATTTTTTCCCTAGGCCATTCTGGTTAAGCGTTTGGAGCAGCAGAATTGCGAAAAATGTTTTGCCTTCTCAACCATTTCTTGGCTTCAAACTCCCATATGTCGCGAACGGATTGACCTAACCCAAAAATTCCTGTTGCATCTGAAAGTAGAAACTCGCCCGATTACAACGGTATGTGTATTTTTTCCCTAGCCCTTTCTGGTTAAGCGTTTGGAGCAGCAGAATTGCGAAAAATTTGTTGTCCTCACAACCATTTCTTAGCTTCAATGTCCCGTATCTCGCGAACGGATTGACCGAACCCAAAAATTCCTGCTGCGTCTGAAAGTAGTAACTCGCCCGATTACAGCGGTATGCGTATTTTTTCCCTAGGCCATTCTGGTTAAGCGTTTGGAGCAGCAGAATTGCGAAAAATTGTATGCCTTCTCAACCATTTCTTGGCTTCAAACTCCCATATATCGCGAACGGATTGACCTAACCCAAAAATTCCTATTGCATCTGAAAGTAGAAACTCGCCCGATTACAACGGTATATGTATTTTTTCCCTAGGCCATTCTGGTTAAGCGTTTGGATCAGCAGAATTGCGAAAAATTGTATGCCTTCTCAACCATTTCTTGTCTTCAAACTCCCATATCTCGCGAACGGATTGACCTAACCCAAAAATTCCTGTTGCGTGTGAAAGTAGAAACTCGCCCGATTACAACGGAATGTGTATTTTTTCCCTAGGCCATTCTGGTTAAGCGTTTGGAGCAGCAGAATTGCGAATAATGTTTTGCCTTGTCAACCATTTCTTAGCTTCAAAGTCCCATATCTCGCGAACGGATTGACCTAACCCAAAAATTCCTGTTGCATCTGAAAGTAGAAACTCGCCCGATTACAACGGTATGTGTATTTTTTCCCTAGGCCATTCTGGTTAAGCGTTTGGAGCAGCAGAATTGCGAAAAATTTTTTGCCTTCTCAACCATTTCTTGGCTTCAAACTCCCATATCTCGCGAACGGATTGACCTAACCCAAAAATTCCTGTTGCGTGTGAAAGTAGAAAATCGCCCGATTACAACGGTATGTGTATTTCTTCCCTAGCCCATTCTGGTTAAGCGTTTGGAGCAGCAGAATTGCGAAAAATTTGTTGCCTTCTCAACCATTTCTTAGCTTCAAAGGCCCATATCTCGCGAACGGATTGAACAAACCCAAAAATTCCTGCTGCGCCAGAAAGTAGAAACTCGCCCGATTACAACGGTATGCGTATTTTTTCCCTAGGCCATTCTGGTTAAGCGTTTGGAGCAGCAGAATTGCGAAAAATGTTTTGCCTTCTCAACCATTTCTTGGCTTCAAACTCCCATATGTCGCGAACGGATTGACCTAACCCAAAAATTCCTGTTGCATCTGAAAGTAGAAACTCGCCCGATTACAACGGTATGTGTATTTTTTCCCTAGCCCTTTCTGGTTAAGCGTTTGGAGCAGCAGAATTGCGAAAAATTTGTTGTCCTCACAACCATTTCTTAGCTTCAATGTCCCGTATCTCGCGAACGGATTGACCGAACCCAAAAATTCCTGCTGCGTCTGAAAGTAGTAACTCGCCCGATTACAGCGGTATGCGTATTTTTTCCCTAGGCCATTCTGGTTAAGCGTTTGGAGCAGCAGAATTGCGAAAAATTGTATGCCTTCTCAAGCATTTCTTGGCTTCAAACTCCATATCTCGCGAACGGATTGACCTAACCCAAAAATTCCTATTGCATCTGAAAGTAGAAACTCGCCCGATTACAACGGTATGTGTATTTTTTCCCTAGGCCATTCTGGTTAAGCGTTTGGATCAGCAGAATTGCGAAAAATTGTATGCCTTCTCAACCATTTCTTGTCTTCAAACTCCCATATCTCGCGAACGGATTGACCTAACCCAAAAATTCCTGTTGCGTGTGAAAGTAGAAACTCGCCCGATTACAACGGTATGTGTATTTTTTCCCTAGGCCATTCTGGTTAAGCGTTTGAAGCAGCAGAATTGCGAAAATTTTTTGCCTTCTCAACCATTTCTTGGCTTCAAACTCCCATATCTCGCGAACGGATTGAGCTATCCCAAAAATTCCTGTTGCGTGCGAAAGTAGAAACTCGCCCGATTACGACGGTCTGTGTATTTTTTCCCTGGCCCATTCCGGTTAAGCGTTTGGAGCAGCAGAATTGCGAAAAATTTGTTGCCTTCTCAACCATTTCTTAGCTTCAAAGACCCATATCTCGCGAACGGATTGAACAAACCCAAAAATTCCTGCTGCGCCAGAAAGTAGAAACTCGCCCGATTACAACGGTATGCGTATTTTTTCCCTAGGCCATTCTGGTTAAGCGTTTGGAGCAGCAGAATTGCGAAAAATGTTTTGCCTTCTCAACCATTTCTTGGCTTCAAACTCCCATATGTCGCGAACGGATTGACCTAACCCAAAAATTCCTGTTGCATCTGAAAGTAGAAACTCGCCCGATTACAACGGTATGTGTATTTTTTCCCTAGCCCTTTCTGGTTAAGCGTTTGGAGCAGCAGAATTGCGAAAAATTTGTTGTCCTCACAACCATTTCTTAGCTTCAATGTCCCGTATCTCGCGAACGGATTGACCGAACCCAAAAATTCCTGCTGCGTCTGAAAGTAGTAACTCGCCCGATTACAGCGGTATGCGTATTTTTTCCCTAGGCCATTCTGGTTAAGCGTTTGGAGCAGCAGAATTGCGAAAAATTGTATGCCTTCTCAACCATTTCTTGGCTTCAAACTCCCATATATCGCGAACGGATTGACCTAACCCAAAAATTCCTATTGCATCTGAAAGTAGAAACTCGCCCGATTACAACGGTATGTGTATTTTTTCCCTAGGCCATTCTGGTTAAGCGTTTGGATCAGCAGAATTGCGAAAAATTGTATGCCTTCTCAACCATTTCTTGTCTTCAAACTCCCATATCTCGCGAACGGATTGACCTAACCCAAAAATTCCTGTTGCGTGTGAAAGTAGAAACTCGCCCGATTACAACGGAATGTGTATTTTTTCCCTAGGCCATTCTGGTTAAGCGTTTGGAGCAGCAGAATTGCGAATAATGTTTTGCCTTGTCAACCATTTCTTAGCTTCAAAGTCCCATATCTCGCGAACGGATTGACCTAACCCAAAAATTCCTGTTGCATCTGAAAGTAGAAACTCGCCCGATTACAACGGTATGTGTATTTTTTCCCTAGGCCATTCTGGTTAAGCGTTTGGAGCAGCAGAATTGCGAAAAATTTTTTGCCTTCTCAACCATTTCTTGGCTTCAAACTCCCATATCTCGCGAACGGATTGACCTAACCCAAAAATTCCTGTTGCGTGTGAAAGTAGAAAATCGCCCGATTACAACGGTATGTGTATTTCTTCCCTAGCCCATTCTGGTTAAGCGTTTGGAGCAGCAGAATTGCGAAAAATTTGTTGTCTTCTCAACCATTTCTTAGCTTCAATGTCCCATATCTCGCGAACGGATTGACCAAACCCAAAAATTCCTGCTGCGCCAGAAAGTAGAAACTCGCCCGATTACAACGGTATGTGTATTTTTTCCCTAGGCCATTCTGGTTAAGCGTTTGGATCAACAGAATTGCGAAAAATTGTATGCCTTCTCGACCATTTCTTGGCTTCAAATTCCCATATCTCGCGAACGGATTGACCTAACGCAAAAATTCCTGTTGCGTGTGAAAGTAGAAACTCGCCCGATTACAACGGTATGTGTATTTTTTCCCTAGCCCATTCTGGTTAAGCGTTTGGAGCAGCAGAATTGCGAAAAATTTGTTGTCTTCTCAACCATTTCTTAGCTTCAAAGTCCCATATCTCGCGAACGGATTGACCGAACCCAAAAATTCCTGCTGCGTCTGAAAGTAGAAATTCGCCCGATTACAACGGTATGCGAATTTTTTCCCTAGGCTATTCTGGTTAAGCGTTTGGAGCTGCAGAATTGCGAAAAATGTTTTGCCTTCTCAACCATTTCTTGGTTTCAAACTCCCATATCTCGCGAACGGATTGACCTAACCCAAAAATTCCTATTGCATCTGAAAGTAGAAACTCGCCCGATTACAACGGTATGTGTATTTTTTCCCTAGGCCTTTCTGGTTAAGCGTTTGGGTCAGCAGAATTGCGAAAAATTTTTTGCCTTCTCAACCATTTCTTGGCATCAAACTCCCATATCTCGCGAACGGATTGACCTAATCCAAAAATTCCTGTTGCATCTGAAAGTAGAAACTCGCCCGATTACAACGGTATGTGTATTTTTTCCATAGCCCATTCTGGTTAAGCGTGTGGAGCAGCAGAATTGCGAAAAATTGTATGCCTTCTCAACCATTTCTTGGCTTCAAATTCCCATATCTCGCGAACGGATTGACCTAACCCAAAAATTCCTGTTGCGTGTGAAAGTAGAAACTCGTCCGATTACAACGGTATGTGTATTTTTTCCCTAGCCCATTCTGGTTAAGCGTTTGGAGCAGCAGAATTGCGAAAAATTTGTTGTCTTCTCAACCATTTCTTAGCTTCAAAGTCCCATATCTCGCGAACGGATTGACCAAACCCAAAAATTCCTGCTGCGCCAGAAAGTAGAAACTCGCCCGATTACAACGGTATGTGTATTTTTTCCCTAGGCCATTCTGGTTAAGCGTTTGGAGCAGCAGAATTGCGAAAAATGTTTTGCCTTCTCAACCATTTCTTGGCTTCAAACTCCCATATCTCGCGAACGGATTAACCTAACCCAAAAATTCCTATTGCATCTGAAAGTAGAAACTCGCCCGATTACAACGGTATGCGTATTTTTTCCCTAGGCCATTCTGGTTAAGCGTTTGGAGCAGCAGAATTGCGAAAAATGTTTTGCCTTCTCAACCATTTCTTGGCTTCAAACTCCCATATGTCGCGAACGGATTGACCTAACCCAAAAATTCCTGTTGCATCTGAAAGTAGAAACTCGCCCGATTACAACGGTATGTGTATTTTTTCCCTAGCCCTTTCTGGTTAAGCGTTTGGAGCAGCAGAATTGCGAAAAATTTGTTGTCCTCACAACCATTTCTTAGCTTCAATGTCCCGTATCTCGCGAACGGATTGACCGAACCCAAAAATTCCTGCTGCGTCTGAAAGTAGTAACTCGCCCGATTACAGCGGTATGCGTATTTTTTCCCTAGGCCATTCTGGTTAAGCGTTTGGAGCAGCAGAATTGCGAAAAATTGTATGCCTTCTCAACCATTTCTTGGCTTCAAACTCCCATATATCGCGAACGGATTGACCTAACCCAAAAATTCCTATTGCATCTGAAAGTAGAAACTCGCCCGATTACAACGGTATGTGTATTTTTTCCCTAGGCCATTCTGGTTAAGCGTTTGGATCAGCAGAATTGCGAAAAATTGTATGCCTTCTCAACCATTTCTTGTCTTCAAACTCCCATATCTCGCGAACGGATTGACCTAACCCAAAAATTCCTGTTGCGTGTGAAAGTAGAAACTCGCCCGATTACAACGGAATGTGTATTTTTTCCCTAGGCCATTCTGGTTAAGCGTTTGGAGCAGCAGAATTGCGAATAATGTTTTGCCTTGTCAACCATTTCTTAGCTTCAAAGTCCCATATCTCGCGAACGGATTGACCTAACCCAAAAATTCCTGTTGCATCTGAAAGTAGAAACTCGCCCGATTACAACGGTATGTGTATTTTTTCCCTAGGCCATTCTGGTTAAGCGTTTGGAGCAGCAGAATTGCGAAAAATTTTTTGCCTTCTCAACCATTTCTTGGCTTCAAACTCCCATATCTCGCGAACGGATTGACCTAACCCAAAAATTCCTGTTGCGTGTGAAAGTAGAAAATCGCCCCATTACAACGGTATGTGTATTTCTTCCCTAGCCCATTCTGGTTAAGCGTTTGGAGCAGCAGAATTGCGAAAAATTTGTTGTCTTCTCAACCATTTCTTAGCTTCAATGTCCCATATCTCGCGAACGGATTGACCAAACCCAAAAATTCCTGCTGCGCCAGAAAGTAGAAACTCGCCCGATTACAACGGTATGTGTATTTTTTCCCTAGGCCATTCTGGTTAAGCGTTTGGATCAACAGAATTGCGAAAAATTGTATGCCTTCTCGACCATTTCTTGGCTTCAAATTCCCATATCTCGCGAACGGATTGACCTAACGCAAAAATTCCTGTTGCGTGTGAAAGTAGAAACTCGCCCGATTACAACGGTATGTGTATTTTTTCCCTAGCCCATTCTGGTTAAGCGTTTGGAGCAGCAGAATTGCGAAAAATTTGTTGTCTTCTCAACCATTTCTTAGCTTCAAAGTCCCATATCTCGCGAACGGATTGACCGAACCCAAAAATTCCTGCTGCGTCTGAAAGTAGAAATTCGCCCGATTACAACGGTATGCGAATTTTTTCCCTAGGCTATTCTGGTTAAGCGTTTGGAGCTGCAGAATTGCGAAAAATGTTTTGCCTTCTCAACCATTTCTTGGTTTCAAACTCCCATATCTCGCGAACGGATTGACCTAACCCAAAAATTCCTATTGCATCTGAAAGTAGAAACTCGCCCGATTACAACGGTATGTGTATTTTTTCCCTAGGCCTTTCTGGTTAAGCGTTTGGGTCAGCAGAATTGCGAAAAATTTTTTGCCTTCTCAACCATTTCTTGGCATCAAACTCCCATATCTCGCGAACGGATTGACCTAATCCAAAAATTCCTGTTGCATCTGAAAGTAGAAACTCGCCCGATTACAACGGTATGTGTATTTTTTCCATAGCCCATTCTGGTTAAGCGTGTGGAGCAGCAGAATTGCGAAAAATTGTATGCCTTCTCAACCATTTCTTGGCTTCAAATTCCCATATCTCGCGAACGGATTGACCTAACCCAAAAATTCCTGTTGCGTGTGAAAGTAGAAACTCGTCCGATTACAACGGTATGTGTATTTTTTCCCTAGCCCATTCTGGTTAAGCGTTTGGAGCAGCAGAATTGCGAAAAATTTGTTGTCTTCTCAACCATTTCTTAGCTTCAAAGTCCCATATCTCGCGAACGGATTGACCAAACCCAAAAATTCCTGCTGCGCCAGAAAGTAGAAACTCGCCCGATTACAACGGTATGTGTATTTTTTCCCTAGGCCATTCTGGTTAAGCGTTTGGAGCAGCAGAATTGCGAAAAATGTTTTGCCTTCTCAACCATTTCTTGGCTTCAAACTCCCATATCTCGCGAACGGATTAACCTAACCCAAAAATTCCTATTGCATCTGAAAGTAGAAACTCGCCCGATTACAACGGTAGGTGTATTTTTTCCCTAGGCCATTCTGGTTAAGCGTTTGGAGCAGCAGAAGTGCGAAAACTTTGTTCTCTTCTTAACCATTTCTTAGCTTCAAACTCCCATATCTCGCGAACGGATTGACCTAACCCAAAAATTCCTATTGCATCTGAAAGTAGAAACTCGCCCGATTACAACGGTATGTGTATTTTTTCCCTAGGCCATTCTGGTTAAGCGTTTGGAGCAGTAGAAGTGCGAAAACTTTGTTCCCTTCTTAACCATTTCTTAGCTTCAAACTCCCATATCTCGCGAACGGATTGACCTAACCCAAAAATTCCTATTGCATCTGAAAGTAGAAACTCGCCCGATTACAACCGTATGTGTATTTTTTCCCTAGGCCTTTCTGGTTAAGCGTTTGGGTCAGCAGAATTGCGAAAAATGTTTTGCCTTCTCAACCATTTCTTGGCTTCAAACTCCCATATCTCGCGAACGGATTAACCTAACCCAAAAATTCCTATTGCATCTGAAAGTAGAAACACGCCCGATTACAACGGTATGTGTATTTTTTGCCTAGGCCTTTCTGGTTAAGCGTTTGAGTCAGCAGAATTGCGAAAAATTGTATGCCTTCTCAACCATTTCTTGGCTTCAAATTCCCATATCTCGCGAACGGATTGACCTAACCCAAAAATTCCTGCTGCGCCAGAAAGTAGAAACTCGCCCGATTACAACGGTATGTGTATTTTTTCCCTAGGCCATTCTGGTTAAGCGTTTAGAGCAGCAGAAGTGCGAAAACTTTGTTCTCTTCTTAACCATTTCTTAGCTTCAAACTCCCATATCTCGCGAACGGATTGACCTAACCCAAAAATTCCTGTTGCGTGTGAAAGTAGAAACTCGCCCGATTACAACGGTATGTGTATTTTTTCCCTAGCCCATTCTGGTTAAGCGTTTGGAACAGCAGAATTGCGAAAAATTTGTTGTCTTCTCAACCATTTCTTAGCTTCAAAGTCCCATATCTCGCGAACGGATTGACCTAACCCAAACATTCCTATTGCATCTGAAAGTAGGAACTCGCCCGATTACAACGGTATGTGTATTTTTTCCCTAGGACATTCTGGTTAAGCGTTTGGATCAGCAGAATTGCGAAAAATTGTATGCCTTCTCAACCATTTCTTGGCTTCAAATTCCCATATCTC
Source organism: Ptiloglossa arizonensis (assembly GCF_051014685.1). Classification (NCBI taxonomy): domain Eukaryota; kingdom Metazoa; phylum Arthropoda; class Insecta; order Hymenoptera; family Colletidae; genus Ptiloglossa; species Ptiloglossa arizonensis. The sequence goes on along the minus strand of NW_027478686.1, from coordinate 162,641 downwards.
GCGAACGGATTGACCTAACCCAAAAATTCCTGTTGCGTGTGAAAGTAGAAACTCGCCCGATTACAACGTTATGTGTATTTTTTCCCTAGCCCATTCTGGTTAAGCGTTTGGAGCAGCAGAATTGCGAAAAATTTGTTGTCTTCTCAACCATTTCTTAGCTTCAAAGTCCCATATCTCGCGAACGGATTGACCAAACCCAAAAATTCCTGCTGCGCCAGAAGGTAGAAACTCGCCCGATTACAACGGTATGTGTATTTTTTCCCTAGGCCATTCTGGTTAAGCGTTTGGAGCAGCAGAATTGCGAAAAATGTTTTGCCTTCTCAACCATTTCTTGGCTTCAAACTCCCATATCTCGCGAACGGATTGACCTAACCCAAAAATTCCTATTGCATCTGAAAGTAGAAACTCGCCCGATTACAACGGTATGTGTATTTTTTCCCTAGGCCTTTCTGGTTAAGCGTTTGGGTCAGCAGAATTGCGAAAAATTTTTTGCCTTCTCAACCATTTCTTGGCATCAAACTCCCATATCTCGCGAACGGATTGACCTAATCCAAAAATTCCTGTTGCATCTGAAAGTAGAAACTCGCCCGATTACAACGGTATGTGTATTTTTTCCATAGCCCATTCTGGTTAAGCGTTTGGAGCAGCAGAATTGCGAAAAATTTTATGCCTTCTCAACCATTTCTTGGCTTCAAATTCCCATATCTCGCGAACGGATTGACCTAACCCAAAAATTCCTGTTGCGTGTGAAAGTAGAAACTCGCCCGATTACAACGGTATGTGTATTTTTTCCCTAGCCCATTCTGGTTAAGCGTTTGGAGCAGCAGAATTGCGAAAAATTTGTTGTCTTCTCAACCATTTCTTAGCTTCAAAGTCCCATATCTCGCGAACGGATTGACCAAACCCAAAAATTCCTGCTGCGCCAGAAAGTAGAAACTCGCCCGATTACAACGGTATGTGTATTTTTTCCCTAGGCCATTCTGGTTAAGCGTTTGGAGCAGCAGAATTGCGAAAAATGTTTTGCCTTCTCAACCATTTCTTGGCTTCAAACTCCCATATCTCGCGAACGGATTAACCTAACCCAAAAATTCCTATTGCATCTGAAAGTAGAAACTCGCCCGATTACAACGGTAGGTGTATTTTTTCCTTAGGCCATTCTGGTAAGCGTTTGGAGCAGCAGAAGTGCGAAAACTTTGTTCTCTTCTTAACCATTTCTTAGCTTCAAACTCCCATATCTCGCGAACGGATTGACCTAACCCAAAAATTCCTATTGCATCTGAAAGTAGAAACTCGCCCGATTACAACGGTATGTGTATTTTTTCCCTAGGCCTTTCTGGTTAAGCGTTTGAGTCAGCAGAAATGCGAAAAATTTGTTGTCTTCTCAACCATTTCTTAGCTTCAAAGTCCCATATCTCGCGAACGGATTGACCAAACCCAAAAATTCCTGCTGCGCCAAAAAGTAGAAACTCGCCCGATTACAACGGTATGTGTATTTTTTCCCTAGGCCATTCTGGTTAAGCGTTTGGAGCAGCAGAATTGCGAAAAATGTTTTACCTTCTCAACCATTTCTTGGCTTCAAACTTCCATATCTCGCGAACGGATTAACCTAACCCAAAAATTCCTATTGCATCTGAAAGTAGAAACTCGCCCGATTACAACGGTAGGTGTATTTTTTCCCTAGGCCATTCTGGTTAAGCGTTTAGAGCAGCAGAAGTGCGAAAACTTTGTTCTCTTCTTAACCATTTCTTAGTTCAAACTCCCATATCTCGCGAACGGATTGTCCTAACCCAAAAATTCCTGTTGCGTGTGAAAGTAGAAACTCGCCCGATGACAACGGTATGTGTATTTTTTCCCTAGCCCATTCTGGTTAAGCGTTTGGAACAGCAGAATTGCGAAAAATTGTATGCCTTCTCAACCATTTCTTGGCTTCAAATTCCCATATCTCGCGAACGGATTGACCTAATCCAAAGATTCCTGTTATATCTGAAAGTAGAAACTCGCCCGATTACAACGGTATGTGTATTTTTTCCATAGCCCATTCTGGTTAAGCGTTTGGAGCAGCAGAATTGCGAAAAATTGTATGCCTTCTCAACCATTTCTTGGCTTCAAATTCCCATATCTCGCGAACGGATTGACCTAACCCAAAAATTCCTGTTGCGTGTGAAAGTAGAAACTCGCCCGATTACAACGGTATGTGTATTTTTTCCCTAGCCCATTCTGGTTAAGCGTTTGGAGCAGCAGAATTGCGAAAAATTTGTTGTCTTCTCAACCATTTCTTAGCTTCAAAGTCCCATATCTCGCGAACGGATTGACCAAACCCAAAAATTCCTGCTGCGCCAGAAAGTAGAAACTCGCCCGATTACAACGGTATGTGTATTTTTTCCCTAGGCCATTCTGGTTAAGCGTTTGGAGCAGCAGAATTGCGAAAAATGTTTTGCCTTCTCAACCATTTCTTGGCTTCAAACTCCCATATCTCGCGAACGGATTAACCTAACCCAAAAATTCCTATTGCATCTGAAAGTAGAAACTCGCCCGATTACAACGGTAGGTGTATTTTTTCCCTAGGCCATTCTGGTTAAGCGTTTGGAGCAGCAAAATTGCGAAAAATGTTTTGCCTTCTCAACCATTTCTTGGCTTCAAACTCCCATATCTCGCGAACGGATTAACCTAACCCAAAAATTCCTATTGCATCTGAAAGTAGAAACTCGCCCGATTACAACGGTAGGTGTATTTTTTCCCTAGGCCATTCTGGGTAAGCGTTTGGAGCAGTAGAAGTGCGAAAACTTTGTTCTCTTCTTAACCATTTCTTAGCTTCAAACTCCCATATCTCGCGAACGGATTGACCTAACCCAAAAATTCCTATTGCATCTGAAAGTAGAAACTCGCCCGATTACAACGGTATGTGTATTTTTTCCATAGCCCATTCTGGTTAAGCGTTTGGAGCAGCAGAATTGCGAAAAATTTGTTGTCTTCTCAACCATTTCTTAGCTTCAAAGTCCCATATCTCGCGAACGGATTGACCGAACCCAAAAATTTCTGCTGCGTCTGAAAGTAGAAACTCGCCCGATTACAACGGTATGCGTATGTTTTCCCTAGGCCATTCTGGTTAAGCGTTTGGAGCAGCAGAATTGCGAAAAATGTTTTGCCTTCTCAACCATTTCTTGGCTTCAAGCTCCCATATCTCGCGAACGGATTGACCTAACCCAAAAATTCCTATTGCATCTGAAAGTAGAAACTCGCCCGATTACAACGGTATGTGTATTTTTTCCCTAGCCCATTCTGGTTAAGCGTTTGAAGCAGCAGAATTGCGAAAAATTTTTTGCCTTCTCAACCATTTCTTGGCTTCAAACTCCCATATCTCGCGAACGGATTGAGCTATCCCAAAAATTCCTGTTGCGTGCGAAAGTAGAAACTCGCCCGATTACGACGGTCTGTGTATTTTTTCCCTGGCCCATTCCGGTTAAGCGTTTGGAGCAGCAGAATTGCGAAAAATTTGTTGCCTTCTCAACCATTTCTTAGCTTCAAAGTCCCATATCTCGCGAACGGATTGAACAAACCCAAAAATTCCTGCTGCGCCAGAAAGTAGAAACTCGCCCGATTACAACGGTATGCGTATTTTTTCCCTAGGCCATTCTGGTTAAGCGTTTGGAGCAGCAGAATTGCGAAAAATGTTTTGCCTTCTCAACCATTTCTTGGCTTCAAACTCCCATATGTCGCGAACGGATTGACCTAACCCAAAAATTCCTGTTGCATCTGAAAGTAGAAACTCGCCCGATTACAACGGTATGTGTATTTTTTCCCTAGCCCTTTCTGGTTAAGCGTTTGGAGCAGCAGAATTGCGAAAAATTTGTTGCCCTCTCAACCATTTCTTAGCTTCAATGTCCCGTATCTCGCGAACGGATTGACCGAACCCAAAAATTCCTGCTGCGTCTGAAAGTAGTAACTCGCCCGATTACAGCGGTATGCGTATTTTTTCCCTAGGCCATTCTGGTTAAGCGTTTGGAGCAGCAGAATTGCGAAAAATTGTATGCCTTCTCAACCATTTCTTGGCTTCAAACTCCCATATCTCGCGAACGGATTGACCTAACCCAAAAATTCCTATTGCATCTGAAAGTAGAAACTCGCCCGATTACAACGGTATGTGTATTTTTTCCCTAGGCCATTCTGGTTAAGCGTTTGGATCAGCAGAATTGCGAAAAATTGTATGCCTTCTCAACCATTTCTTGTCTTCAAACTCCCATATCTCGCGAACGGATTGACCTAACCCAAAAATTCCTGTTGCGTGTGAAAGTAGAAACTCGCCCGATTACAACGGAATGTGTATTTTTTCCCTAGGCCATTCTGGTTAAGCGTTTGGAGCAGCAGAATTGCGAAAAATGTTTTGCCTTCTCAACCATTTCTTAGCTTCAAAGTCCCATATCTCGCGAACGGATTGACCTAACCCAAAAATTCCTATTGCATCTGAAAGTAGAAACTCGCCCGATTACAACGGTATGTGTATTTTTTCCCTAGGCCATTCTGGTTAAGCGTTTGGAGCAGCAGAATTGCGAAAAATTTTTTGCCTTCTCAACCATTTCTTGGCTTCAAACTCCCATATCTCGCGAACGGATTGACCTAATCCAAAAATTCCTGTTGCATCTGAAAGTAGAAACTCGCCCGATTACAACGGTATGTGTATTTTTTCCATAGCCCATTCTGGTTAAACGTGTGGAGCAGCAGAATTGCGAAAAATTGTATGCCTTCTCAACCATTTCTTGGCTTCAAATTCCCATATCTCGCGAACGGATTGACCTAACCCAAAAATTCCTGTTGCGTGTGAAAGTAGAAACTCGTCCGATTACAACGGTATGTGTATTTTTTCCCTAGGCCATTCTGGTTAAGCGTTTGGAGCAGCAGAATTGCGAAAAATGTTTTGCCTTCTCAACCATTTCTTGGCTTCAAACTCCCATACCTCGCGAACGGATTAACCTAACCCAAAAATTCCTATTGCATCTGAAAGTAGAAACTCGCCCGATTGCAACGGTAGGTGTATTTTTTCCCTAGGCCATTCTGGTTAAGCGTTTGGAGCAGCAGAAGTGCGAAAACTTTGTTCTCTTCTTAACCATTTCTTAGCTTCAAACTCCCATATCTCGCGAACGGATTGACCTAACCCAAAGATTCCTATTGCATCTGAAAGTAGAAACTCGCCCGATTACAACGGTATGTGTATTTTTTCCCTAGCCCATTCTGGTTAAGCGTTTGGAGCAGCAGAATTGCGAAAAATTTGTTGTCTTCTCAACCATTTCTTAGCTTCAAAGTCCCATATCTCGCGAACGGATGGACCGAACCCAAAAATTCCTGCTGCGTCTGAAAGTAGAAATTCGCCCGATTACAACGGTATGCGAATTTTTTCGCTAGGCCATTCTGGTTAAGCGTTTGGAGCTGCAGAATTGCGAAATATGTTTTGCCTTCTCAACCATTTCTTGGTTTCAAAGTCCCATATCTCGCGAACGGATTGACCTAACCCAAAAATTCCTATTGCATCTGAAAGTAGAAACTCGCCCGATTACAACGGTATGTGTATTTTTTCCCTAGGCCTTTCTGGTTAAGCGTTTGGGTCATCAGAATTGCGAAAAATTTTTTGCCTTCTCAACCATTTCTTGGCATCAAACTCCCATATCTCGCGAACGGATTGACCTAATCCAAAAATTCCTGTTGCATCTGAAAGTAGAAACTCGCCCGATTACAACGGTATGTGTATTTTTTCCATAGCCCATTCTGGTTAAGCGTGTGGAGCAGCAGAATTGCGAAAAATTGTATGCCTTCTCAACCATTTCTTGGCTTCAAATTCCCATATCTCGCGAACGGATTGACCTAACCCAAAAATTCCTGTTGCGTGTGAAAGTAGAAACTCGTCCGATTACAACGGTATGTGTATTTTTTCCCTAGGCCATTCTGGTTAAGCGTTTGGAGCAGCAGAATTGCGAAAAATGTTTTGCCTTCTCAACCATTTCTTGGCTTCAAACTCCCATATCTCGCGAACGGATTAACCTAACCCAAAAATTCCTATTGCATCTGAAAGTAGAAACTCGCCCGATTGCAACGGTAGGTGTATTTTTTCCCTAGGCCATTCTGGTTAAGCGTTTGGAGCAGCAGAAGTGCGAAAACTTTGTTCTCTTCTTAACCATTTCTTAGCTTCAAACTCCCATATCTCGCGAACGGATTGACCTAACCCAAAGATTCCTATTGCATCTGAAAGTAGAAACTCGCCCGATTACAACGGTATGTGTATTTTTTCCCTAGGCCATTCTGGTTAAGCGTTTGGAGCAGCAAAATTGCGAAAAATTTTTTGCCTTCTCAACCATTTCTTGGCTTCAAACTCCCATATCTCGCGAACGGATTAACCTAACCCAAAAATTCCTAATGCATCTGAAAGTAGAAACTCGCCCGATTACAACGGTAGGTGTATTTTTTCCCTAGGCCATTCTGGGTAAGCGTTTGGAGCGGTAGAAGTGCGAAAACTTTGTTCTCTTCTTAACCATTTCTTAGCTTCAAACTCCCATAACTCGCGAACGGATTGACCGAACCCAAAAATTCCTGCTATGTCTGAAAGTAGAAACTCGCCCGATTACAACGGTATGCGTATTTTTTCCCTAGGCCATTCTCGTTAAGCGTTTGGAGCAGCAGAATTGCGAAAAATGTTTTGCCTTCTCAACCATTTCTTGGCTTCAAGCTCCCATATCTCGCGAACGGATTGACCTAACCCAAAAATTCCTATTGCATCTGAAAGTAGAAACTCGCCCGATTACAACGGTATGTGTATTTTTTCCCTAGGCCATTCTGGTTAAGCGTTTGAAGCAGCAGAATTGCGAAAAATTTTTTGCCTTCTCAACCATTTCTTGGCTTCAAACTCCCATATCTCGCGAACGGATTGAGCTATCCCAAAAATTCCTGTTGCGTGTGAAAGTAGAAACTCGCCCGATTACGACGGTCTGTGTATTTTTTCCCTGGCCCATTCCGGTTAAGCGTTTGGAGCAGCAGAATTGCGAAAAATTGTATGCCTTCCCAACCATTTCTTGGATTCAAACTCCCATATCTCGCGAACGGATTGACCTAACCCAAAAATTCCTATTGCATCTGAAAGTAGAAACTCGCCCGATTACAACGGTATGCGTATTTCTTCCCTAGGCCATTCTGGTTAAGCGTTTGGAGCAGCAGAATTGCGAAAAATTTGTTGTCTTCTCAACCATTTCTTAGCTTCAAAGTCCCATATCTCGCGAACGGATTGACCAAACCCAAAAATTCCTGCTGCGCCAGAAAGTAGAAACTCGCCCGATTACAACGGTATGTGTATTTTTTCCCTAGGCCATTCTGGTTAAGCGTTTGGATCAACAGAATTGCGAAAAATTGTATGCCTTCTCAACCATTTCTTGGCTTCAAATTCCCATATCTCGCGAACGGATTGACCTAACGCAAAAATTCCTGTTGCGTGTGAAAGTAGAAACTCGCCCGATTACAACGGTATGTGTATTTTTTCCCTAGCCCATTCTGGTTAAGCGTTTGGAGCTGCAGAATTGCGAAAAATGTTTTGCCTTCTCAACCATTTCTTGGATTCAAACTTCATATCTCGCGAACGGATTGACCTAACCCAAAAATTCCTATTGCATCTGAAAGTAGAAACTCGCCCGATTACAACGGTATGCGTATTTCTTCCCTAGGCCATTCTGGTTAAGCGTTTGGATCAACAGAATTGCGAAAAATTGTATGCCTTCTCAACCATTTCTTGTCTTCAAACTCCCATATCTCGCGAACGGATTGACCTAACCCAAAGATTCCTATTGCATCTGAAAGTAGAAACTCGCCCGATTACAACGTTATGTGTATTTTTTCCCTAGCCCATTCTGGTTAAGCGTTTGGAGCAGCAGAATTGCGAAAAATTTGTTGTCTTCTCAACCATTTCTTAGCTTCAAAGTCCCATATCTCGCGAACGGATGGACCGAACCCAAAAATTCCTGCTGCGTCTGAAAGTAGAAATTCGCCCGATTACAACGGTATGCGAATTTTTTCGCTAGGCCATTCTGGTTAAGCGTTTGGAGCTGCAGAATTGCGAAATATGTTTTGCCTTCTCAACCATTTCTTGGTTTCAAAGTCCCATATCTCGCGAACGGATTGACCTAACCCAAAAATTCCTATTGCATCTGAAAGTAGAAACTCGCCCGATTACAACGGTATGTGTATTTTTTCCCTAGGCCTTTCTGGTTAAGCGTTTGGGTCATCAGAATTGCGAAAAATTTTTTGCCTTCTCAACCATTTCTTGGCATCAAACTCCCATATCTCGCGAACGGATTGACCTAATCCAAAAATTCCTGTTGCATCTGAAAGTAGAAACTCGCCCGATTACAACGGTATGTGTATTTTTTCCATAGCCCATTCTGGTTAAGCGTGTGGAGCAGCAGAATTGCGAAAAATTGTATGCCTTCTCAACCATTTCTTGGCTTCAAATTCCCATATCTCGCGAACGGATTGACCTAACCCAAAAATTCCTGTTGCGTGTGAAAGTAGAAACTCGTCCGATTACAACGGTATGTGTATTTTTTCCCTAGGCCATTCTGGTTAAGCGTTTGGAGCAGCAGAATTGCGAAAAATGTTTTGCCTTCTCAACCATTTCTTGGCTTCAAACTCCCATATCTCGCGAACGGATTAACCTAACCCAAAAATTCCTATTGCATCTGAAAGTAGAAACTCGCCCGATTACAACGGTAGGTGTATTTTTTCCCTAGGCCATTCTGGGTAAGCGTTTGGAGCGGTAGAAGTGCGAAAACTTTGTTCTCTTCTTAACCATTTCTTAGCTTCAAACTCCCATAACTCGCGAACGGATTGACCTAACCCAAAAATTCCTATTGCATCTGAAAGTAGAAACTCGCCCGATTACAACGGTATGTGTATTTTTTCCATAGCCCATTCTGGTTAAGCGTTTGGAGCAGCAGAATTGCGAAAAATTTGTTGTCTTCTCAACCATTTCTTAGCTTCAAAGTCCCATATCTCGCGAACGGATTGACCGAACCCAAAAATTCCTGCTGCGTCTGAAAGTAGAAACTCGCCCGATTACAACGGTATGCGTATTTTTTCCCTAGGCCATTCTCGTTAAGCGTTTGGAGCAGCAGAATTGCGAAAAATGTTTTGCCTTCTCAACCATTTCTTGGCTTCAAGCTCCCATATCTCGCGAACGGATTGACCTAACCCAAAAATTCCTATTGCATCTGAAAGTAGAAACTCGCCCGATTACAACGGTATGTGTATTTTTTCCCTAGGCCATTCTGGTTAAGCGTTTGAAGCAGCAGAATTGCGAAAAATTTTTTGCCTTCTCAACCATTTCTTGGCTTCAAACTCCCATATCTCGCGAACGGATTGAGCTATCCCAAAAATTCCTGTTGCGTGTGAAAGTAGAAACTCGCCCGATTACGACGGTCTGTGTATTTTTTCCCTGGCCCATTCCGGTTAAGCGTTTGGAGCAGCAGAATTGCGAAAAATTGTATGCCTTCCCAACCATTTCTTGGATTCAAACTCCCATATCTCGCGAACGGATTGACCTAACCCAAAAATTCCTATTGCATCTGAAAGTAGAAACTCGCCCGATTACAACGGTATGCGTATTTCTTCCCTAGGCCATTCTGGTTAAGCGTTTGGATCAACAGAATTGCGAAAAATTGTATGCCTTCTCAACCATTTCTTGTCTTCAAACTCCCATATCTCGCGAACGGATTGACCTAACCCAAAAATTCCTGTTGCGTGTGAAAGTAGAAACTCGCCCGATTACAGCGGAATGTGTATTTTTTCCCTAGGCCATTCTGGTTAAGCGTTTGGAGCAGCAGAATTGCGAAAAATGTTTTGCCTTCTCAACCATTCCTTAGCTTCAAAGTCCCATATCTCGCGAACGGATTGACCTAACCCAAAAATTCCTATTGCATCTGAAAGTAGAAACTCGCCCGATTACAACGGTATGTGTATTTTTTCTCTAGGCCATTCTGGTTAAGCGTTTGGAGCAGCAGAATTGCGAAAAATTTTTTGCCTTCTCAACCATTTCTTGGCTTCAAACTCCCATATCTCGCGAACGGATTGACCTAACCCAAAAATTCCTGTTGCGTGTGAAAGTAGAAAATCGCCCGATTACAACGGTATGTGTATTTCTTCCCTAGCCCATTCTGGTTAAGCGTTTGGAGCAGCAGAATTGCGAAAAATTTGTTGTCTTCTCAACCATTTCTTAGCTTCAAAGTCCCATATCTCGCGAACGGATTGACCAAACCCAAAAATTCCTGCTGCGCCAGAAAGTAGAAACTCGCCCGATTACAACGGTATGTGTATTTTTTCCCTAGGCCATTCTGGTTAAGCGTTTGGATCAACAGAATTGCGAAAAATTGTATGCCTTCTCAACCATTTCTTGGCTTCAAATTCCCATATCTCGCGAACGGATTGACCTAACGCAAAAATTCCTGTTGCGTGTGAAAGTAGAAACTCGCCCGATTACAACGGTATGTGTATTTTTTCCCTAGCCCATTCTGGTTAAGCGTTTGGAGCTGCAGAATTGCGAAAAATGTTTTGCCTTCTCAACCATTTCTTGGTTTCAAACTCCCATATCTCGCGAACGGATTGACCTAACCCAAAAATTCCTATTGCATCTGAAAGTAGAAACTCGCCCGATTACGACGGTATGTGTATTTTTTCCCTAGCCCATTCCGGTTAAGCGTTTGGAGCAGCAGAATTGCGAAAAATTTGTTGCCTTCTCAACCATTTCTTAGCTTCAAAGTCCCATATCTCGCGAACGGATTGACCAAACCCAAAAATTCCTGCTGCGCCAGAAAGTAGAAACTCGCCCGATTACACCGGTATGCGTATTTTTTCCCAAGGCCATTCTGGTTAAGCGTTTGGAGCAGCAGAATTGCGAAAAATGTTTTGCCTTCTCAACCATTTCTTGGCTTCAAACTCCCATATCTCCCGAACGGATTGACCTAACCCAAAAATTCCTGTTGCATCTGAAAGTAGAAACTCGCCCGATTACAACGGTATGTGTATTTTTTCCCTAGCCCACTCTGGTTAAGCGTTTGGAGCAGCAGAATTGCGAAAAATGTTTTGCCTTCTCAACCATTTCTTGGCTTCAAACTCCCATATGTCGCGAACGGATTGACCTAACCCAAAAATTCCTGTTGCATCTGAAAGTAGAAACTCGCCCGATTACAACGGTATGTGTATTTTTTCCCTAGCCCTTTCTGGTTAAGCGTTTGGAGCAGCAGAATTGCGAAAAATTTGTTGTCCTCTCAACCATTTCTTAGCTTCAATGTCCCGTATCTCGCGAACGGATTGACCGAACCCAAAAATTCCTGCTGCGTCTGAAAGTAGTAACTCGCCCGATTACAGCGGTATGCGTATTTTTTCCCTAGGCCATTCTGGTTAAGTGTTTGGAGCAGCAGAATTGCGAAAAATTGTATGCCTTCTCAACCATATCTTGGCTTCAAACTCCCATATCTCGCGAACGGATTGACCTAACCCAAAAATTCCTATTGCATCTGAAAGTAGAAACTCGCCCGATTACAACGGTATGTGTATTTTTTCCCTAGGCCATTCTGGTTAAGCGTTTGGATCAGCAGAATTGCGAAAAATTGTATGCCTTCTCAACCATTTCTTGTCTTCAAACTCCAATATCTCGCGAACGGATTGACCTAACCCAAAAATTCCTGTTGCGTGTGAAAGTAGAAACACGCCCGATTACAACGGAATGTGTATTTTTTCCCTAGGCCATTCTGGTTAAGCGTTTGGAGCAGCAGAATTGCGAAAAATGTTTTGCCTTCTCAACCATTTCTTAGCTTCAAAGTCCCATATCTCGCGAACGGATTGACCTAACCCAAAAATTCCTATTGCATCTGAAAGTAGAAACTCGCCCGATTACAACGGTATGTGTATTTTTTCCCTAGGCCATCCTGGTTAAGCGTTTGGAGCAGCAGAATTGCGAAAAATTTTTTGCCTTCTCAACCATTTCTTGGCTTCAAACTCCCATATCTCGCGAACGGATTGACCTAACCCAAAAATTCCTGTTGCGTGTGAACGTACAAATCGCCCGATTACAACGGTATGTGTATTTCTTCCCTAGGCCAATCTGGTTAAGCGTTTGGAGCTGCAGAATTGCGAAAAATGTTTTGCCTTCTCAACCATTTCTTGGTTTCAAACTCCCATATCTCGCGAACGGATTGACCTAACCCAAAAATTCCTATTGCATCTGAAAGTAGAAACTCGCCCGATTACGACGGTATGTGTATTTTTTCCCTAGCCCATTCCGGTTAAGCGTTTGGAGCAGCAGAATTGCGAAAAATTTGTTGCCTTCTCAACCATTTCTTAGCTTCAAAGTCCCATATCTCGCGAACGGATTGACCAAACCCAAAAATTCCTGCTGCGCCAGAAAGTAGAAACTCGCCCGATTACAACGGTATGCGTATTTTTTCCCTAGGCCATTCTGGTTAAGCGTTTGGAGCAGCAGAATTGCGAAAAATGTTTTGCCTTCTCAACCATTTCTTGGCTTCAAACTCCCATATCTCCCGAACGGATTGACCTAACCCAAAAATTCCTGTTGCATCTGAAAGTAGAAACTCGCCCGATTACAACGGTATGTGTATTTTTTCCCTAGCCCACTCTGGTTAAGCGTTTGGAGCAGCAGAATTGCGAAAAATTTGTTGCCTTCTCAACCATTTCTTAGCTTCAAAGTCCCATATCTCGCGAACGGATTGACCAAACCCAAAAATTCCTGCTGCGCCAGAAAGTAGAAACTCGCCCGATTACAACGGTATGCGTATTTTTTCCCTAGGCCATTCTGGTTAAGCGTTTGGAGCTGCAGAATTGCGAAAAATGTTTGGCTTCTCAACCATTTCTTGGCTTCAAACTCCCATATCTCCCGAACGGATTGACCTAACCCAAAAATTCCTGTTGCATCTGAAAGTAGTAACTCGCCCGATTACAACGGTATGTGTATTTTTTCCCTAGGCCATTCTGGTTAAGCGTTTGGAGCAGCAGAATTGCGAAAAATATTTTGCCTTCTCAACCATTTCTTGGCTTCAAACTCCCATATCTCACGAACGGATTGAGCTAACCCAAAAATTCCTGTTGCGTGTGAAAGTAGAAACTCGCCCGATTACAACGGTATGTGTATTTTTTCCCTAGCCCATTCCGGTTAAGCGTTTGGAGCAGCAGAATTGCGAAAAATTTGTTGTCTTCTCAACCATTTCTTAGCTTCAACGTCCCATATCTCGCGAACGGATTGTGCAAACCCAAAAATTCCTGCTGCGCCAGAAAGTAGTAACTCGCCCGATTACATTGGTATGTGTATTTTTTCCATAGGCCATTCTGGTTAAGCGTTTGGAGCAGCAGAATTGCGAAAAATTTTTTGCCTTCTCAACCATTTCTTAGCTTCAAACTCCCATATCTCGCGAACGGATTGACTTAACCGAAAAATTCCTATTGCGTCTGAAAGTAGAGCCTCGCCCGATTTCAACGGTACGTGTATTTTTCCCCTAGGCCATTCTGGTTAAGCGATTGGATCAGCAGAAGTGCGAAAAATTTGTTGTCTTGTCAACCATTTCTTAGCTTGAAAGTCCCATATCTAGCGAACGGATTGACCAGACCCAAAAATTCCTATTGTAACTGAAAGTAGAAACTCGCCCGATTACAACGGTATGTGTATTTCTTCCCTAGGCCATTCTGGTTAAGCGTTTGAAGCAGCAGAATTGCGAAAAATTTTTTGCCTTCTCTACCATTTCTTGGCTTCAAACTCCCATATCTCGCGAAGAGATTGACCTAACCCAAAAATTCCCATTGCATCTGAAAGTAGAAACTCGCCCGATTACAACGGTATGTGTATTTTTTCCCTAGGCCATTCTGGTTAAGCGTTTGGAGCAGCAGAATTGCGAAAAATTGTTTGCCTTCTCAACCATTTCTTGGCTTCAAACTCCCATATCTCGCGAACGGATTGACCGAACCCAAAAATTCCTATTGCATCTGAAAGTAGACACTCGCCCGACTACAGCGGTATGTGTATTTTTTCCCTAGGCCATTCTGGTTAAGCGTTTGGATCAGCAGAATTGCGAAAAATTTTATGCCTTCTCAACCATTTCTTGGCTTCAAACTCCCATATCTCGCGAACGGATTAACCGAACCCAACAATTCCTATTGTACCTGAAAGTAGAAACTCGCCCGATTACAACGGTATGCGTATTTTTTCCCTAGGCCATTCTGGTTAAGCGTTTGGAGCAGCAGAATTGCGAAAAATTTGTTGTCTTGTCAACCATTTCTTAGCTTCAAAGTCCCATATCTCGCGAACGGATTGACCGAACCCAACAATTCCTATTGTACCTGAAAGTAGAAACTCGCCCGATTACAACGGTATGCGTATTTTTTTCCCTAGGCCATTCTGGTTAAGCGTTTGGAGCAGCAGATTTGCGAAAAATTTTTTGCCTTCTCAACCATTTCTTGGCTTCAAACTCCCATATCTCGCGAACGGATTGACCTAACCCAAAAATTCCTATTGCATCTGAAAGAAGAAACTCGCCCGACTACAGCGGTATGTGTATTTTTTCCCTAGGTCATTCTGGTTAAGCGTTTGGATCAGCAGAATTGCGAAAAATTTTATGCCTCCTCAACCATTTCTTGGCTTCAAACTCCCATATCTCGCGAACGGATTGACCAAACCCAAAAATTCCTGTTGCTTGTGAAAGTAGAAACTCTCCCGATTACAACTGTATGTGTATTTTTTCCCTAGCCCATTCTGGTTAAGCGTTTGGAGCAGCAGAATTGCGAAAAATTTGTTGTCTTCTCAACCATTTCTTAGCTTCAAAGTCCCATATCTCGCGAACAGATGGACCAAACCCAAAAATTCCTGCTGCGTCTGAAAGTAGAAACTTGCCCGATTACAACGGTATGTGTATTTTTCCCCTAGGGCATTCTGGTTAAGCGATTGGAGCAGCAGAATTGCGAAAAATTTGTTGTCTTGTCAACCATTTCTTAGCTTCAAAGCCCTATATCTCGCGAACGGATTGACTTAACCGAAAAATTCCTATTGCGTCTGGAAGTAGAGCCTCGCCCGATTACAACGGTACGTGTATTTTTCCCCTGGGCCATTCTGGTTAAGCGATTGGAGCAGCAGAAGTGCGAAAAATTTGTTGGCTTGTCAACCATTTCTTAGCTTGAAAGTCCCATATCTCGCGAACGGATTGAGCAGACCCAAAAATTCCTATTGTAACTGAAAGTAGAAACTCGCCCGATTACAACGGTATGCGTATTTTTTCCCTAGGCCATTCTGGTTAAGCGTTTGGAGCAGCAGAATTGCGAAAAATTTTATGCCTTCTCAACCATTTCTTGGCTTCAAACTCCCATATCTCGCGAACGGATTAACCTAACCCAAAAATTCCTGTCGCGTCTGAAAGTAGAAACTCGCCCGATTACAATAGTATGTGTATTTTTTCCCTAGGCCATTCTGGTTAAGCGATTGGAGCAGCAGAAGTGCGAAAAATTTGTTGTCTTGTCAACCATTCCTTAGCTTCAAAGTCCCATGTCTCGCGTACGGATTGACCGAACCCAAAAATTCCTATTGTAACTGAAAGTAGAAACTCGCCCGATTACAACGGTATGTGTATTCTTTCCCTAGGGCATTCTGGTTAAGCGTTTGGAGCAGCAGAATTGCGAAAAATTTTTTGCCTTCTCAACCATTTCTTGGCTTCAAACTCCCATATCTCGCGAACGGATTAACCTAACCCAAAAATTCCTGTCGCGTCTGAAAGTAGAAACTCGCCCGATTACAACGGTATGTGTATTTTTTCCCTAGGCCATTCTGGTTAAGCGTTTGGAGCAGCAGAATTGCGAAAAATTTGTTGTCTTGTCAACCATTTCTTAGCTTCAAAGTCCCATATCTCGCGAACGGATTGACCGAACCCAACAATTCCTATTGTAATTGAAAGTAGAAACCCGCCCGATTACAACGGTATGCGTATTTTTTCCCTAGGCCATTCTGGTTAAGCGTTTGGAGCAGCAGATTTGGGAAAAATTTGTTGTCTTCTCAACCATTTCTTAGCTTCAAACTCCCATATCTCGCGAACGGATTGACCTAACCCAAAAATTCCTATTGCATCTGAAAGTAGAAACTCGCCCGACTACAGCGGTATGTGTATTTTTTCCCTAGGCCATTCTGGTTAAGCGTTTGGAGCAGCAGAATTGCGAAAAATTTGTTGTCTTGTCAACCATTTCTTAGCTTCAAAGTCCCATATCTCGCGAACGGATTGACCGAACCCAACAATTCCTATTGTACCTGAAAGTAGAAACTCGCCCGATTACAACGGTATGCGTATTTTTTCCCTAGGCCATTCTGGTTAAGCGTTTGGAGCAGCAGAATTGCGAAAAATTTGTTGTCTTGTCAACCATTTCTTAGCTTCAAAGTCCCATATCTCGCGAACGGATTGACCGAACCCAACAATTCCTATTGTACCTGAAAGTAGAAACTCGCCCGATTACAACGGTATGCGTATTTTTTTCCCTAGGCCATTCTGGTTAAGCGTTTGGAGCAGCAGATTTGCGAAAAATTTTACGCCTCCTCAACCATTTCTTGGCTTCAAACTCCCATATCTCGCGAACGGATTGACCAAACCCAAAAATTCCTGTTGCTTGTGAAAGTAGAAACTCTCCCGATTACAACTGTATGTGTATTTTTTCCCTAGCCCATTCTGGTTAAGCGTTTGGAGCAGCAGAATTGCGAAAAATTTGTTGTTTTCTCATCCATTTCTTAGCTTCAAAGACCCATATCTCGCGAACGGATTGACCAAACCCAAAAATTCCTTCTGCGTCTGAAAGTAGAAACTCGCCCGATTACAACGGTATGCGTATTTTTTCCCTAGGCCATTCTAGTTAAGCGTTTGGAGCAGCAGAAGTGCGAAAAATTTGTTGTCTTCTCAACCATTTCTTAGCTTCGAACTCTCATATCTCGCGAACGGATTGTCCTAACCCAAAAATTCCTATTGCATCTGAAAGTAGAAACGCGCCCGATTACAAAGGTATGTGTATTTTTTCCCTAGGGCATTCTGGTTAAGCGATTGGAGCAGCAGAAGTGCGAAAAATTTGTTTTCTTGTCAACCATTTCTTAACTTCAAAGTCCCATATCTCGCGAACGGATTGACCGAACCCAAAAATTCCTATTGTAACTGAAAGTAGAAACTCGCCCGATTACAACGGTATGTGTATTTTGTCCCTAGGGCATTCTGGTTAAGCGTTTGGAGCAGCAGAATTGCGAAAAATTTTTTGCCTTCTCAACCATTTCTTGGCTTCAAACTCCCATATCTCGCGAACGGATTGACGTAACCCAAAAATTCCTGTTGCGTCTGAAAGTAGAAACTCGCCCGATTACAACGGTATGTGTATTTTTTCCCTAGGCCATTCTGGTTAAGCGATTGGAGCTGCAGAAGGGCGAAAAATTTGTTGTCTTGTCAACCATTTCCTAGCTTGAAAGTCCCATTTCTCGCGAACGGATTGACCAGACCCAAAAATTCCTATTGTAACTGAAAGTAGAAACTCGCCCGATTTCAACGGTATGTGTATTTTTTCCCTAGGCCATTCTGGTTAAGCGTTTGAAGCAGCAGAATTGCGAAAAATTTCTTGCCTTCTCAACCATTTCTTGGCTTCAAACTGCCATATCTCGCGAACAGATTGACCTAACCCAAAAATTCCTATTGCATCTGAAAGAAGAAACTCGCCCGATTACAACTGTATGTGTATTTTTTCCCTAGGCCATTCTGGTTAAGCGTTTGGAGCAGCAGAATTGCGAAAAATTTGTTGTCTTGTCAACCATTTCTTAGCTTCAAAGTCCCATATCTCGCGAACGGATTGACCGTACCCAACAATTCCTATTGTAACTGAAAGTAGAAACTCGACCGATTACAACGGTATGCGTATTTTTTCCCTAGGCCATTCTGGTTAAGCGTTTGGAGCAGCAGAATTGCGAAAAATTTTTTGCCTTCTCAACCATTTCTTAGCTTCAAAGTCCCATATCTCGCGAACGGATTGTCCTAACCCAAAAATTCCTATTGCATTTGAAAGTAGAAATTCGCCCGATTACAACGGTACGTGTATTTTTCCCCTAGGGCATTCTGGTTAAGCGATTGGAGCAGCAGAATTGCGAAAAATTTGTTGCCTTGTCAACCATTTCTTAGCTTCAAACTCCCATATCTCGCGAACGGATTGACTTAACCGGAAAATTCCTATTGCGTCTGAAAGTAGAGCCTCGCCCGATTACAACGGTACGTGTATTTTTCCCCTAGGCCATTCTGGTTAAGCGATTGGAGCAGCAGAAGTGCGAAAAATTTGTTGTCTTGTCAACCATTTCTTAGCTTGAATGTCCCATATCTCGCGAACGGATTGACCAGACCCAAAAATTCCTATTGTAGCTGAAAGTAGAAACTCGCCCGATTACAACGGTATGTGTATTTTTTCCCTAGGCCATTCTGGTTAAGCGTTTGAAGCAGCAGAATTGCGAAAAATTTCTTGCCTTCTCAACCATTTCTTGGCTTCAAACTGCCATATCTCGCGAACAGATTGACCTAACCCAAAAATTCCTATTGCATCTGAAAGAAGAAACTCGCCCGATTACAACTGTATGTGTATTTTTTCCCTAGGCCATTCTGGTTAAGCGTTTGGAGCAGCAGAATTGTGAAAAATTTTTTGCCTTCTCTACCATTTCTTGGCTTCAAACTCCCTTATCTCGCGAACCGTTTGACCTAACCCAAAAATTCCTATTGCATCTGAAAGTAGAAACTCGCCCGATTACAACGGTATGTGTATTTCTTCCCTAGGCCATTCTGGTTAAGCGTTTGGAGCAGCAGAATTGCGAAAAATTTGTTGTCTTGTCAACCATTTCTTAGCTTCAAAGTCCCATATCTCGCGAACGGATTGTCCTAACCCAAAAATTCGTATCGCATTTGAAAGCAGACACTCGCCCGATTACAACGGTACGTGTATTTTTCCCCTGGGCCATTCTGGTTAAGCGTTTGGATCAGCAGAATTGCGAAAAATTTTATGCCTTCTCAACCATTCCTTGGCTTCAAACTCCCATATCTCGCTAACGGATTGACCAAACCCAAAAATTCCTGTTGCTTGTGAAAGTAGAAACTCTCCCGATTACAACGGTATGTGTATTTTTACCCTACGCCATTCTGGTTAAGCGTTTGGAGCAGCAGAATTGCGAAAAATTTTTTGCCTTCTCAACCATTTCTTAGCTTCAAACTCCCATATCTCGCGAACGGATTGACCTAGCCCAAAAATTCCTATTGCATCTGAAAGAAGAAACTCGCCCGATTACAACGGTATGTGTATTTTTTCCCTAGGCCATTCTGGTTAAGCGTTTGGAGCAGCAGAATTGTGAAAAATTTTTTGCCTTCTCTACCATTTCTTGGCTTCAAACTCCCATATCTCGCGAAGAGATTGACCTAACCCAAAAATTCCTATTGCATCTGAAAGTAGAAACTCGCCCGATTACAACGGTATGTGTATTTTTTCCCTAGGCCATTCTGGTTAAGCGTTTGGAGCAGCAGAATTGCGAAAAATTTTTTGCCTTCTCAAGCATTTCTTGGCTTCAAACTCCCATATCTCGCGAACGGATTGACCGAACCCAAAAATTCCTATTGCATCTGAAAGTAGACACTCGCCCGACTACAGCGGCATGTGTATTTTTTCCCTAGGCCATTCTGGTTAAGCGTTTGGATCAGCAGAATTGCGAAAAATTTTATGCCTTCTCAACCATTTCTTGGCTTCAAACTCCCATATCTCGCGAACGGATTGACCAAACCCAAAAATTCCTGTTGCTTGTGAAAGTAGAAACTCGCCCGATTACAATAGTATGTGTATTTTTTCCCTAGGCCATTCTGGTTAAGCGATTGGAGCAGCAGAAGTGGGAAAAATTTGTTGTCTTGTCAACCATTCCTTAGCTTCAAAGTCCCATATCTCGCGTACGGATTGACCGAACCCAAAAATTCCTATTGCAACTGAAAGTAGAAACTCGCCCGATTACAACGGTATGTGTATTCTTTCCCTAGGGCATTCTGGTTAAGCGTTTGGAGCAGCAGAATTGCGAAAAATTTTTTGCCTTCTCAACCATTTCTTGGCTTCAAACTCCCATATCTCGCGAATGGATTAACCTAACCCAAAAATTCCTGTCGCGTCTGAAAGTAGAAACTCGCCCGATTACAACGGTATGTGTATTTTTTCCCTAGGCCATTCTGGTTAAGCGTTTGGAGCAGCAGAATTGCGAAAAATTTGTTGTCTTGTCAACCATTTCTTAGCTTCAAAGTCCCACATCTCGCGAACGGATTGACCGAACCCAAAAATTCCTATTGTAACTGAAAGTAGAAACTCGCCCGATTTCAACGGTATGTGTATTTTTTCCCTAGGCCATTCTGGTTAAGCGTTTGAAGCAGCAGAATTGCGAAAAATTTCTTGCCTTCTCAACCATTTCTTGGCTTCAAACTGCCATATCTCGCGAACAGATTGACCTAACCCAAAAATTCCTATTGCATCTGAAAGAAGAAACTCGCCCGATTACAACTGTATGTGTATTTTTTCCCTAGGCCATTCTGGTTAGCGTTTGGAGCAGCAGAATTGCGAAAAATTTGTTGTCTTGTCAACCATTTCTTAGCTTCAAAGTCCCATATCTCGCGAACGGATTGACCGAACCCAACAATTCCTATTGTAACTGAAAGTAGAAACTCGACCGATTACAACGGTATGCGTATTTTTTCCCTAGGCCATTCTGGTTAAGCGTTTGGAGCAGCAGAATTGCGAAAAATTTTTTGCCTTCTCAACCATTTCTTAGCTTCAAACTCCCATATCTCGCGAACGGATTGACCTAGCCCAAAAATTCCTATTGCATCTGAATGAAGAAACTCGCCCGATTACAACGGTATGTGTATTTTTTCCCTAGGCCATTCTGGTTAAGCGTTTGGAGCAGCAGAATTGTGAAAAATTTTTTGCCTTCTCTACCATTTCTTGGCTTCAAACTCCCATATCTCGCGAAGAGATTGACCTAACCCAAAAATTCCTATTGCATCTGAAAGTAGAAACTCGCCCGATTACAACGGTATGTGTATTTTTTCCCTAGGGCATTCTGGTTAAGCGTTTGGAGCAGCAGAATTGCGAAAAATTTTTTGCCTTCTCAAGCATTTCTTGGCTTCAAACTCCCATATCTCGCGAACGGATTGACCGAACCCAAAAATTCCTATTGCATCTGAAAGTAGACACTCGCCCGACTACAGCGGCATGTGTATTTTTTCCCTAGGCCATTCTGGTTAAGCGTTTGGATCAGCAGAATTGCGAAAAATTTTATGCCTTCTCAACCATTTCTTGGCTTCAAACTCCCATATCTCGCGAACGGATTGACCAAACCCAAAAATTCCTGTTGCTTGTGAAAGTAGAAACTCGCCCGATTACAATAGTATGTGTATTTTTTCCCTAGGCCATTCTGGTTAAGCGATTGGAGCAGCAGAAGTGGGAAAAATTTGTTGTCTTGTCAACCATTCCTTAGCTTCAAAGTCCCATATCTCGCGTACGGATTGACCGAACCCAAAAATTCCTATTGCAACTGAAAGTAGAAACTCGCCCGATTACAACGGTATGTGTATTCTTTCCCTAGGGCATTCTGGTTAAGCGTTTGGAGCAGCAGAATTGCGAAAAATTTTTTGCCTTCTCAACCATTTCTTGGCTTCAAACTCCCATATCTCGCGAATGGATTAACCTAACCCAAAAATTCCTGTCGCGTCTGAAAGTAGAAACTCGCCCGATTACAACGGTATGTGTATTTTTTCCCTAGGCCATTCTGGTTAAGCGTTTGGAGCAGCAGAATTGCGAAAAATTTGTTGTCTTGTCAACCATTTCTTAGCTTCAAAGTCCCACATCTCGCGAACGGATTGACCGAACCCAAAAATTCCTATTGTAACTGAATGTAGAAACTCGCCCGATTAGAACGGTATGTGTATTTTTTCCCTAGCCCATTCTGGTTAAGCGTTTGGAGCAGCAGAATTGCGAAAAATTTGTTGTCTTCTGAACCATTTCTTAGCTTCAAACTCTCATATCTCGCGAACGGATTGTCCTAACCCAAAAATTCCTATTGCATCTGAAAGTAGAAACTCGCCCGATTACAACGGTATGTGTATTTTTTCCCTAGGGCATTCTGGTTAAGCGTTTGGAGCAGCAGAATTGCGAAAAATTTTTTGCCTTCTCAACCATTTCTTGGCTTCAAACTCCCATATCTCGCGAACGGATTGACCTGACCCAAAAATTCCTGTTGCGTCTGAAAGTAGAAACTCGCCCGATTACAACGGTAGGTGTATTTTTTCCCTAGCCCTTTCTGGTTAAGCGTTTGGAGCAGCAGAATTGCGAAAAATTTGTTGTCTTCTCATCCATTTCTTAGCTTCAAAGTCCCACATCTCGCGAACGGATTGACCAAACCCAAAAATTCCTTCTGCGTCTGAAAGTAGAAACTCGCCCGATTACAACGGTACGTGTATTTTTCCCTTAGGCCATTCTGGTTAAGCGATTGGAGCAGCAGAAGTGCGAAAAATTTGTTGTCTTGTCAACCATTTCTTAGCTTGAAAGTCCCATATCTCGCGAACGGATTGACCAGACCCAAAAATTCCTATTGTAACTGAAAGTAGAAACTCGCCCGATTACAACGGTATGTGTATTTTTTCCCTAGGCCATTCTGGTTAAGCGTTTGAAGCAGCAGAATTGCGAAAAATTTCTTGCCTTCTCAACCATTTCTTGGCTTCAAACTGCCATATCTCGCGAACAGATTGACCTAACCCAAAAATTCCTATTGCATCTGAAAGAAGAAACTCGCCCGATTACAACTGTATGTGTATTTTTTCCCTAGGCCATTCTGGTTAAGCGTTTGGAGCAGCAGAATTGTGAAAAATTTTTTGCCTTCTCTACCATTTCTTGGCTTCAAACTCCCTTATCTCGCGAACCGTTTGACCTAACCCAAAAATTCCTATTGCATCTGAAAGTAGAAACTCGCCCGATTACAACGGTATGTGTATTTCTTCCCTAGGCCATTCTGGTTAAGCGTTTGGAGCAGCAGAATTGCGAAAAATTTGTTGTCTTGTCAACCATTTCTTAGCTTCAAAGTCCCATATCTCGCGAACGGATTGTCCTAACCCAAAAATTCGTATCGCATTTGAAAGCAGACACTCGCCCGATTACAACGGTACGTGTATTTTTCCCCTGGGCCATTCTGGTTAAGCGTTTGGATCAGCAGAATTGCGAAAAATTTTATGCCTTCTCAACCATTTCTTGGCTTCAAACTCCCATATCTCGCGAACGGATTGACCAAACCCAAAAGTTCCTGTTGCTTGTGAAAGTAGAAACTCTCCCGATTACAACGGTATGTGTATTTTTACCCTACGCCATTCTGGTTAAGCGTTTGGAGCAGCAGAATTGCGGAAAATTTTTTGCCTTCTCAACAATTTCTTAGCTTCAAACTCCCATATCTCGCGAACGGATTGACCTAGCCCAAAAATTCCTATTGCATCTGAAAGAAGAAACTCGCCCGATTACAACGGTATGTGTATTTTTTCCCTAGGCCATTCTGGTTAAGCGTTTGGAGCAGCAGAATTGTGAAAAATTTTTTGCCTTCTCTACCATTTCTTGGCTTCAAACTCCCATATCTCGCGAAGAGATTGACCTAACCCAAAAATTCCTGTCGCGTCTGAAAGTAGAAACTCGCCCGATTACAACGGTATGTGTATTTTTTCCCTAGGCCATTCTGGTTAAGCGTTTGGAGCAGCAGAATTGCGAAAAATTTGTTGTCTTGTCAACCATTTCTTAGCTTCAAAGTCCCACATCTCGCGAACGGATTGACCGAACCCAAAAATTCCTATTGTAACTGAAAGTAGAAACTCGCCCGATTTCAACGGTATGTGTATTTTTTCCCTAGGCCATTCTGGTTAAGCGTTTGAAGCAGCAGAATTGCGAAAAATTTCTTGCCTTCTCAACCATTTCTTGGCTTCAAACTGCCATATCTCGCGAACAGATTGACCTAACCCAAAAATTCCTATTGCATCTGAAAGAAGAAACTCGCCCGATTACAACTGTATGTGTATTTTTTCCCTAGGCCATTCTGGTTAGCGTTTGGAGCAGCAGAATTGCGAAAAATTTGTTGTCTTGTCAACCATTTCTTAGCTTCAAAGTCCCATATCTCGCGAACGGATTGACCGAACCCAACAATTCCTATTGTAACTGAAAGTAGAAACTCGACCGATTACAACGGTATGCGTATTTTTTCCCTAGGCCATTCTGGTTAAGCGTTTGGAGCAGCAGAATTGCGAAAAATTTTTTGCCTTCTCAACCATTTCTTAGCTTCAAACTCCCATATCTCGCGAACGGATTGACCTAGCCCAAAAATTCCTATTGCATCTGAATGAAGAAACTCGCCCGATTACAACGGTATGTGTATTTTTTCCCTAGGCCATTCTGGTTAAGCGTTTGGAGCAGCAGAATTGTGAAAAATTTTTTGCCTTCTCTACCATTTCTTGGCTTCAAACTCCCATATCTCGCGAAGAGATTGACCTAACCCAAAAATTCCTATTGCATCTGAAAGTAGAAACTCGCCCGATTACAACGGTATGTGTATTTTTTCCCTAGGCCATTCTGGTTAAGCGTTTGGAGCAGCAGAATTGCGAAAAATTTTTTGCCTTCTCAAGCATTTCTTGGCTTCAAACTCCCATATCTCGCGAACGGATTGACCGAACCCAAAAATTCCTATTGCATCTGAAAGTAGACACTCGCCCGACTACAGCGGCATGTGTATTTTTTCCCTAGGCCATTCTGGTTAAGCGTTTGGATCAGCAGAATTGCGAAAAATTTTATGCCTTCTCAACCATTTCTTGGCTTCAAACTCCCATATCTCGCGAACGGATTGACCAAACCCAAAAATTCCTGTTGCTTGTGAAAGTAGAAACTCGCCCGATTACAATAGTATGTGTATTTTTTCCCTAGGCCATTCTGGTTAAGCGATTGGAGCAGCAGAAGTGGGAAAAATTTGTTGTCTTGTCAACCATTCCTTAGCTTCAAAGTCCCATATCTCGCGTACGGATTGACCGAACCCAAAAATTCCTATTGCAACTGAAAGTAGAAACTCGCCCGATTACAACGGTATGTGTATTCTTTCCCTAGGGCATTCTGGTTAAGCGTTTGGAGCAGCAGAATTGCGAAAAATTTTTTGCCTTCTCAACCATTTCTTGGCTTCAAACTCCCATATCTCGCGAATGGATTAACCTAACCCAAAAATTCCTGTCGCGTCTGAAAGTAGAAACTCGCCCGTTTACAACGGTATGTGTATTTTTTCCCTAGGCCATTCTGGTTAAGCGTTTGGAGCAGCAGAATTGCGAAAAATTTGTTGTCTTGTCAACCATTTCTTAGCTTCAAAGTCCCACATCTCGCGAACGGATTGACCGAACCCAAAAATTCCTATTGTAACTGAATGTAGAAACTCGCCCGATTAGAACGGTATGTGTATTTTTTCCCTAGCCCATTCTGGTTAAGCGTTTGGAGCAGCAGAATTGCGAAAAATTTGTTGTCTTCTGAACCATTTCTTAGCTTCAAACTCTCATATCTCGCGAACGGATTGTCCTAACCCAAAAATTCCTATTGCATCTGAAAGTAGAAACTCGCCCGATTACAACGGTATGTGTATTTTTTCCCTAGGGCATTCTGGTTAAGCGTTTGGAGCAGCAGAATTGCGAAAAATTGTTTGCCTTCTCAACCATTTCTTGGCTTCAAACTCCCATATCTCGCGAACGGATTGACCTGACCCAAAAATTCCTGTTGCGTCTGAAAGTAGAAACTCGCCCGATTACAACGGTAGGTGTATTTTTTCCCTAGCCCTTTCTGGTTAAGCGTTTGGAGCAGCAGAATTGCGAAAAATTTGTTGTCTTCTCATCCATTTCTTAGCTTCAAAGTCCCACATCTCGCGAACGGATTGACCAAACCCAAAAATTCCTTCTGCGTCTGAAAGTAGAAACTCGCCCGATTACAACGGTACGTGTATTTTTCCCTTAGGCCATTCTGGTTAAGCGATTGGAGCAGCAGAAGTGCGAAAAATTTGTTGTCTTGTCAACCATTTCTTAGCTTGAAAGTCCCATATCTCGCGAACGGATTGACCAGACCCAAAAATTCCTATTGTAACTGAAAGTAGAAACTCGCCCGATTACAACGGTATGTGTATTTTTTCCCTAGGCCATTCTGGTTAAGCGTTTGAAGCAGCAGAATTGCGAAAAATTTCTTGCCTTCTCAACCATTTCTTGGCTTCAAACTGCCATATCTCGCGAACAGATTGACCTAACCCAAAAATTCCTATTGCATCTGAAAGAAGAAACTCGCCCGATTACAACTGTATGTGTATTTTTTCCCTAGGCCATTCTGGTTAAGCGTTTGGAGCAGCAGAATTGTGAAAAATTTTTTGCCTTCTCTACCATTTCTTGGCTTCAAACTCCCTTATCTCGCGAACCGTTTGACCTAACCCAAAAATTCCTATTGCATCTGAAAGTAGAAACTCGCCCGATTACAACGGTATGTGTATTTCTTCCCTAGGCCATTCTGGTTAAGCGTTTGGAGCAGCAGAATTGCGAAAAATTTGTTGTCTTGTCAACCATTTCTCAGCTTCAAAGTCCCATATCTCGCGAACGGATTGTCCTAACCCAAAAATTCGTATCGCATTTGAAAGCAGACACTCGCCCGATTACAACGGTATGTGTATTTTTTCCCTAGGCCATTCTGGTTAAGCGTTTGGAGCAGCAGAATTGTGAAAAATTTTTTGCCTTCTCTACCATTTC
This sequence comes from Ptiloglossa arizonensis, assembly GCF_051014685.1. Taxonomy (NCBI): domain Eukaryota; kingdom Metazoa; phylum Arthropoda; class Insecta; order Hymenoptera; family Colletidae; genus Ptiloglossa; species Ptiloglossa arizonensis. Next base: position 135,765 of record NW_027478686.1, on the reverse strand, counting down.
TTGGCTTCAAACTCCCATATCTCGCGAAGAGATTGACCTAACCCAAAAATTCCTATTGCACCTGAAAGTAGAAACTCGCCCGATTACAACGGTATGTGTATTTTTTCCCTAGGCCATTCTAGTTAAGCGTTTGGAGCAGCAGAATTGCGAAAAATTTTTTGCCTTCTCAAGCATTTCTTGGCTTCAAACTCCCATATCTCGCGAACGGATTGACCGAACCCAAAAATTCCTATTGCATCTGAAAGTAGACACTCGCCCGACTACAGCGGTATGTGTATTTTTTCCCTAGGCCATTCTGGTTAAGCGTTTGGATCAGCAGAATTGCGAAAAATTTTATGCCTTCTCAACCATTTCTTGGCTTCAAACTCCCATATCTCGCGAACGGATTGACCAAACCCAAAAATTCCTGTTGCTTGTGAAAGTAGAAACTCGCCCGATTACAATAGTATGTGTATTTTTTCCCTAGGCCATTCTGGTTAAGCGATTGGAGCAGCAGAAGTGGGAAAAATTTGTTGTCTTGTCAACCATGCCTTAGCTTCAAAGTCCCATATCTCGCGTACGGATTGACCGAACCCAAAAATTCCTATTGTAACTGAAAGTAGAAACTCGCCCGATTACAACGGTATGTGTATTCTTTCCCTAGGGCATTCTGGTTAAGCGTTTGGAGCAGCAGAATTGCGAAAAATTTTTTGCCTTCTCAACCATTTCTTGGCTTCAAACTCCCATATCTCGCGAACGGATTAACCTAACCCAAAAATTCCTGTCGCGTCTGAAAGTAGAAACTCGCCCGATTACAACGGTATGTGTATTTTTTCCCTAGGCCATTCTGGTTAAGCGTTTGGAGCAGCAGAATTGCGAAAAATTTGTTGTCTTGTCAACCATTTCTTAGCTTCAAAGTCCCACATCTCGCGAACGGATTGACCGAACCCAACAATTCCTATTGTAACTGAAAGTAGAAACACGCCCGATTACAACGGTATGCGTATTTTTTCCCTAGGCCATTCTGGTTAAGCGTTTGGAGCAGCAGATTTGCGAAAAATTTGTTGTCTTCTCAACCATTTCTTAGCTTCAAACTCCCATATCTCGCGAACGGATTGACCTAACCCAAAAATTCCTATTGCATCTGAAAGTAGAAACTCGCCCGACTACAGCGGTATGTGTATTTTTTCCCTAGGCCATTCTGGTTAAGCGTTTGGAGCAGCAGAATTGCGAAAAATTTGTTGTCTTGTCAACCATTTCTTAGCTTCAAAGTCACATATCTCGCGAACGGATTGACCGAACCCAACAATTCCTATTGTGCCTGAAAGTAGAAACTCGCCCGATTACAACGGTATGCGTATTTTTTCCCTAGGCCATTCTGGTTAAGCGTTTGGAGCAGCAGATTTGCGAAAAATTTTTTGCCTTCTCAACCATTTCTTGGCTTCAAACTCCCATATCTCGCGAACGGATTGACCTAACCCAAAAATACCTGTTGCGTCTGAAAGTAGAAACTCGCCCGATTACAACGGTGTGTGTATTTCTTCCCTAGGCCATTCTGGTTAAGCGTTTGGAGCAGCAGAATTGCGAAAAATTTGTTGTCTTCTCAACCATTTCTTAGCTTCAAAGTCCCATATCTCGCGAACGGATTGTCCTAACCCAAAAATTCCTATTGCATTTGAAAGTAGAAACTCGCCCGATTACAACGGTGCGTGTATTTTTCCCCTAGGCCATTCTGGTTAAGCGTTTGGATCAGCAGAATTGCGAAAAATTTTATGCCTTCTCAACCATTTCTTGGCTTCAAACTCCCATATCTCGCGAACGGATTGACCTAACCCAAAAATACCTGTTGCGTCTGAAAGTAGAAACTCGCCCGATTACAACGGTGTGTGTATTTCTTCCCTAGGCCATTCTAGTTAAGCGTTTGGAGCAGCAGAAGTGCGCAAAATTTGTTGTCTTCTGAACCATTTCTTAGCTTCAAACTCTCATATCTCGCGAACGGATTGAGCTAACCCAAAAATTCCTGTTGCATCTGAAAGAAGAAACTCGCCCGATTACAACGGTATGTGTATTTTTTCCCTAGGCCATTCTGGTTAAGCGTTTGGAGCAGCAGAATTGTGAAAAATTTTTTGCCTTCTCTACCATTTCTTGGCTTCAAACTCCCATATCTCGCGAAGAGATTGACCTAACCCAAAAATTCCTATTGCATCTGAAAGTAGAAACTCGCCCGATTACAACGGTATGTGTATTTTTTCCCTAGGCCATTCTGGTTAAGCGTTTGGAGCAGCAGAATTGCGAAAAATTTTTTGCCTTCTCAAGCATTTCTTGGCTTCAAACTCCCATATCTCGCGAACGGATTGACCGAACCCAAAAATTCCTATTGCATCTGAAAGTAGACACTCGCCCGACTACAGCGGTATGTGTATTTTTTCCCTAGGCCATTCTGGTTAAGCGTTTGGATCAGCAGAATTTCGAAAAATTTTATGCCTTCTCAACCATTTCTTGGCTTCAAACTCCCATATCTCGCGAACGGATTGACCAAACCCAAAAATTCCTGTTGCTTGTGAAAGTAGAAACTCGCCCGATTACAATAGTATGTGTATTTTTTCCCTAGGCCATTCTGGTTAAGCGATTGGAGCAGCAGAAGTGGGAAAAATTTGTTGTCTTGTCAACCATGCCTTAGCTTCAAAGTCCCATATCTCGCGTACGGATTGACCGAACCCAAAAATTCCTATTGTAACTGAAAGTAGAAACTCGCCCGATTACAACGGTAGGTGTATTCTTTCCCTAGGGCATTCTGGTTAAGCGTTTGGAGCAGCAGAATTGCGAAAAATTTTTTGCCTTCTCAACCATTTCTTGGCTTCAAACTCCCATATCTCGCGAACGGATTAACCTAACCCAAAAATTCCTATTGCATTTGAAAGTAGAAACTCGCCCGATTACAACGGTGCGTGTATTTTTCCCCTAGGCCATTCTGGTTAAGCGTTTGGATCAGCAGAATTGCGAAAAATTTTATGCCTTCTCAACCATTTCTTGGATTCAAACTCCCATATCTCGCGAACGGATTGACCAAACCCAAAAATTCCTGTTGCTTGTGAAAGTAGAAACTCTCCCGATTACAACGGTATGTGTATTTTTTCACTAGCCCATTGTGGTCAAGCGTTTGGAGCTGCAGAATTGCGAAAAATTTGTTTTCTTCTCATCCATTTCTTAGCTTCAAAGCCCCATATCTCGCGAACGGATTGACCAAACCCAAAAATTCCTTCTGCGTCTGAAAGTAGAAACTCGCCCGATTACAACGGTATGCGTATTTTTTCCCTAGGCCATTCTAGTTAAGCGTTTGGAGCAGCAGAAGTGCGAAAAATTTGTTGTCTTCTCAACCATTTCTTAGCTTCAAAGTCCCATATCTCGCGAACAGATGGACCAAACCCAAAAATTCCTGCTGCGTCTGAAAGTAGAAACTTGCCCGATTACAACGGTATGCGTATTTTTCCTTACGCCATTCTGGTTAAGCGTTTGGAGCAGCAGAATTGCGAAAAATTTGTTGTCTTCTCATCCATTTCTTAGCTTCAAAGCCCCATATCTCGCGAACGGATTGACCAAACCCAAAAATTCCTTCTGCGTCTGAAAGTAGAAACTCGCCCGATTACAACGGTATGCGTATTTTTTCCCTAGGCCATTCTAGTTAAGCGTTTGGAGCAGCAGAAGTGCGAAAAATTTGTTGTCTTTTCAACCATTTCTTAGCTTCAAACTCTCATATCTCGCGAACGGATTGTCCTAACCCAAAAATTCCTATTGCATCTGAAAGTAGAAACGCGCCCGATTACAAAGGTATGTGTATTTTTTTCCTAGGGCATTCTGGTTAAGCAATTGGAGCAGCAGAAGTGCGAAAAATTTGTTGTCTTGTCAACCATTTCTTAACTTCAAAGTCCCATATCTCGCGAACGGATTTACCGAACCCAAAAATTCCTGTTGCGTCTGAAAGTAGAAACTCGCCCGATTACAACGGTATGCGTATTTTTTCCCTACGCCATTCTGGTTAAGCGTTTGGAGCAGCAGAATTGCGATAAATTTTTTGCCGTCTCAACCATTTCTTGGCTTCAGACTCCCATATCTCGCGAACGGATTGACCTAACGCAAAAATTCCTATTGCATCTGAAGGTAGAAACTCGCCCGATTACAACGGTATGTGTATTTTTTCCCTAGGCCATTCTGATTAAGCGTTTGGAGCAGCAGAAGTGCGAAAAATTTGTTGTCTTCTCAACCATTTCTTAGCTTCAAACTCCCATATCTCCCGAACGGATTGACAAAACCCAAAAATTCCTTCTGCGTCTGAAAGTAGAAACTCGCCCGATTACAACGGTATGCGTATTTTTTCCCTAGGCCATTCTGGTTAAGCGTTTGGTGCAGCAGAATTGCGAAAAATTTGTTGTCTTCTCAACCATTTCTCAGCTTCAAACTCTCATATCTCGCGAACGGATTGTCCTAACCCAAAAATTCCTGTTGCGTCTGAAAGTAGAAACTCGCCCGATTACAACGGTATGCGTATTTTTTCCCTAGGCCATTCTGTTTAAGCGTTTGGAGCAGCAGAGTTGCGAAAAATTTGTTGTCTTCTCGACCATTTCTTAGCTTCAAAGTCCCATATCTCGCGAACGGATTGACCAAACCCAAAAATTCCTTATGCGTCTGAAAGTAGAAACTCGCCCGATTACAACGGTATGCGTATTTTTTCCCTAGGCCATTCTGGTTAAGCGTTTGGAGCAGCAGAACTGCGAAAAATTTGTTGTCTTCTCAAGCATTTCTTAGCTTCAAACTCTCATATCTCGCGAACGGATTGACCTAACCCAAAAATTCCTGTTGCGTCTGAAAGTAGAAACTCGCCCGATTACAACGGTATGCGTATTTTTTCCCTAGGCCATTCTAGTTAAGCGTTTGGAGCAGCAGAAGTGCGAAAAATTTTTTGTCTTCTCAACCATTTCTTAGCTTCAAACTCCCATATCTCCCGAACGGATTGACAAAACCCAAAAATTCCTTCTGCGTCTGAAAGTAGAAACTCGCCCGATTACAACGGTATGCGTATTTTTTCCCTAGGCCATTCTGTTTAAGCGTTTGGAGCAGCAGAGCTGCGAAAAATTTGTTGTCTTCTCGACCATTTCTTAGCTTCAAAGTCCCATATCTCGCGAACGGATTGACCAAACCCAAAAATTCCTTATGCGTCTGAAAGTAGAAACTCGCCCGATTACAACGGTATGCGTATTTTTTCCCTAGGCCATTCTGGTTAAGCGTTTGGAGCAGCAGAACTGCGAAAAATTTGTTGTCTTCTCAACCATTTCTTAGCTTCAATCTCTCATATCGCGCGAACGGATTGATCTAACCCAAAAATTTCTATTGAATTTGAAAGTAGAAACTCGCCCGATTACAACGGTATGTGTATTTTTTCCCTAGCCCATTTTGGTTAAGCGTTTGGAGCAGCAGAGTTGCGAAAAATTTGTTGTCTTCTCGACCATTTCTTAGCTTCAAAGTCCCATATCTCGCGAACGGATTGTCCTAACCCAAAAATTCCTGTTGCGTCTGAAAGTAGAAACTCGCCCGATTACAATAGTATGTGTATTTTTTCCCTAGGCCATTCTGGTTAAGAGTTTGGAGCAGCAGATTTGCGAAAACTTTGTTGCCTTCTCAACCATTTTTTAGCTTCAAACTCCCATATCTCGCGAACGGATTTACCGAACCCAAAAATTCCTATTGTAACTGAAAGTAGAAACTCGCCCGATTACAACGGTATGCGTATTTTTTCCCTAGGCCATTCTGGTTAAGCGTTTGGAGCAGCAGATTTGCGAAAAATTTGTTGTCTTCTCGACCATTTCTTAGCTTCAAAGTCCCATATCTCGCGAACGGATTGACCAAATCCAAAAATTCCTTCTGCGTTTGAAAGTAGAAGCTCGCCCGATTACAACGGTACGTATATTTTTCTCCTAGGCCATTCTGGTTAAGCGATTGGAGCAGCTGAAGTACGAAAAATTTGTTGTCTTCTAAACCATTTCTTAGCTTCAAACTCCCATATCTCGCGAACGGATTGACTTAACCGAAAAATTCCTATTGCGTCTGAAAGTAGAAATTCTCCCGATTACAACGGTATGTGTATTTTTCCCCTAGACCATTCTGGTTAAGCGTTTGGAGCAGCAGATTTGCGAAAAATTTGTTGTCCACTCAACCATTTCTTAGCTTCAAACGCTCATATCTCGCGAACGGATTGACCTGACCCAAAAATTCCTATTGCATCTGAAAGTAGAAACTCGCCCGATTACAACGGTATGTGTATTTTTTCCCCAGGCCATTCTGGTTAAGCGTTTGGAGCAGCAGAATTGCGAAAAATTTGTTGTCTTCTCAAGCATTTCTTAGATTCAAGCTCTCATATCTCGCGAACGGATTGACCTAACCCAAAGATTCCTGTTGCGTCTGATAGTAGAAACTCGCCCGATTACAACGGTATGTGTATTTTGTCCCTAGGACATTCTGGTTAAGCGTTTGGAGCAGCAGAATTGCGAAAAATTTTTTGCCTTCTCAACCATTTCTTGGATTCAAACTCCCATATCTCGCGAACGGATTGTCCTAACCCAGAAATTCCTGTTGCGTCTGAAAGTAGAAACTCGCCCGATTACAATAGTATGTGTATTTTTTCCCTAGGCCATTCTGGTTCAGCGTTTGGATCAGCAGAATTGCGAAAAATGTTATGCCTTCTCAACCATTTCTTGGCTTCAAACTCCCATATCGCGCGAATGGATTGACCAAACCCAAAAATTCCTGTTGCTAGTGAAAGTAGAAACTCTCCCGATTACAACGGTATGTGTATTTTTTCACTAGCCCATTCTGGTTAAGCGTTTGGAGCAGCAGAATTGCGAAAAATTTGTTGCCTTCTCATCCATTTCTTAGCTTCAAAGCCCCATATCTCGCGAACGGATTGACCAAACCCAAAAATTCCTTCTGCGTCTGAAAGTAGAATCTCGCCCGATTACAACGGTATGCGTATTTTTTCCCTAGGCCATTCTAGTTAAGCGTTTGGAGCAGCAGAAGTGCGAAAAATTTGTTGTCTTCTCAACCATTTCTTAGCTTCAAACTCTCATATCTCGTGAACGGGTTGTCCTAACCCAAAAATTCCTATTGCATCTGAAAGTAGAAACTCGCCCGATTACAACGGTATGTGTATTTTTTCCCTAGGGCATTCTGGTTAAGCGTTTGGAGCAGCAGAATTGCGAAAAATTTTTTGCCCTCTCAACCATTTCTTGGCTTCAAACTCCCATATCTCGCTAACGGATTGACCTAACCCAACAATTCCTGTTGCATTTGAAAGTAGAAACTCGCCCGATTACAACGGTACGTATATTTTTCCCCTAGGCCATTCTTGTTAAGCGATTGGAGCAGCTGAAGTGCGAAAAATTTGTTGTCTCCTAAACCATTTCTTAGCTTCAAACTCCCATATCTCGCTAACGGATTGACTTAACCGAAAAATTCCTATTGCGTCTGAAAGTAGAAACTCTCCCGATTACAACGGTATGTGTATTTTTCCCCTAGACCATTCTGGTTAAGCGTTTGGAGCAGCAGAATTGCGAAAAATTTGTTGTCTTGTCAACCATTTCTTAGCTTCAAAGTCCCTTATCTCGCGAACGGATTGACCAAACCCAAAAATTCCTTCTGCGTCTGAAAGTAGAAACTCGCCCGATTACAACGGTACGCGCATTTTTTCCCTAGGCCATTCTGGTTAAGCGTTTGGAGCAGCAGATTTGCGAAAAATTTGTTGCCTCCTCAACCATTTCTTAGCTTCAAACTCCCATATCTCGCGAACGGATTGACCTAACCCAAAAATTCCTATTGCATCTGAAAGTAGAAACTCGCCCGATTACAACGGTATGTGTATTTTTTCCCTAGGCCATTCTGGTTAAGCGTTTGGAGTAGCAGAATTGCGAAAAATTTGTTGTCTTCTCAACCATTTCTTAGCTTCAAAGTCCCATATCTCACGAACGGATTGACCAAACCCAAAAATTCCTGCTGCATTTGAAAGTAGAAACTCGCCCGATTACAACGGTATGCGTATTTTTTCCCTAGGCCATTCTGGTTAAGCGTTTGGAGCAGCAGATTTGCGAAAAATTTGTTGTCTTCTCGACCATTTCTTAGCTTCAAACTCCCATATCTCGCGAACGGATTGACCTAACGCAAAAATTCCTTCTGCGTCTGAAAGTAGAAACTCGCCCGATTACAACGGTATGTGTATTTTTTCCCTAGGGCATTCTGGTTAAGCGTTTGGAGCAGCAGAAGTGCGAAAAATTTGTTGTCTTCTCGACCATTTCTTAGCTTCAAAGTCCCATATCTCGCGAACGGATTGACCAAACCCAAAAATTCCTTCTGCGTCTGAAAGTAGAAACTAGCCCGATTACAACGGTATGTGTATTTTTTCCCTAGGGCATTCTGGTTAAGCGTTTGGAGCAGCAGAAGTGCGAAAAATTTGTTGTCTTGTCAACCATTTCTTAGCTTCAAAGACCCTTATCTCGCGAACGGATTGACGAAACCCAAAAATTCCTTCTGCGTCTGAAAGTAGAAACTCGCCCGATTACAACGGTATGCGCATTTTTTGCCTAGGCCATTCTGGTTAAGCGTTTGGAGCAGCAGATTTGCGAAAAATTTGTTGCCTCCTCAACCATTTCTTAGCTTCAAACTCCCATATCTCGCGAACGGATTGACCTAACCCAAAAATTCCTATTGCATCTGAAAGTAGAAACTCGCCCGATTACAACGGTATGTGTATTTTCTCCCTAGGCCATTCTGGTTAAGCGTTTGGAGTAGCAGAATTGCGAAAAATTTGTTGTCTTCTCAACCATTTCTTAGCTTCAAAGTCCCATATCTCACGAACGGATTGACCAAACCCAAAAATTCCTGCTGCGTCTGAAAGTAGAAACTCGCCCGATTCCAACGGTATGCGTATTTTTTCCCTAGGCCATTCTGGTTAAGCGTTTGGAGTAGCAGAATTGCGAAAAATTTGTTGTCTTCTCAACCATTTCTTAGCTTCAAACTCCCATATCTCCCGAACGGATTGACAAAACCCAAAAATTCCTTCTGCGTCTGAAAGTAGAAACTCGCCCGATTACAACAGTATGCGTATTTTTTCCCTAGGCCATTCTGTTTAAGCGTTTGGAGCAGCAGAGCTGCGAAAAATTTGTTGTCTTCTCGACCATTTCTTAGCTTCAAAGTCCCATATCTCGCGAACGGATTGACCAAACCCAAAAATTCCTTATGCGTCTGAAAGTAGAAACTCGCCCGATTACAACGGTATGCGTATTTTTTCCCTAGGCCATTCTGGTTAAGCGTTTGGAGCAGCAGAACTGCGAAAAATTTGTTGTCTTCTCAACCATTTCTTAGCTTCAATCTCTCATATCGCGCGAACGGATTGATCTAACCCAAAAATTTCTATTGAATTTGAAAGTAGAAACTCGCCCGATTACAACGGTATGTGTATTTTTTCCCTAGCCCATTTTGGTTAAGCGTTTGGAGCAGCAGAGTTGCGAAAAATTTGTTGTCTTCTCGACCATTTCTTAGCTTCAAAGTCCCATATCTCGCGAACGGATTGTCCTAACCCAAAAATTCCTGTTGCGTCTGAAAGTAGAAACTCGCCCGATTACAATAGTATGTGTATTTTTTCCCTAGGCCATTCTGGTTAAGAGTTTGGAGCAGCAGATTTGCGAAAACTTTGTTGCCTTCTCAACCATTTTTTAGCTTCAAACTCCCATATCTCGCGAACGGATTTACCGAACCCAAAAATTCCTATTGTAACTGAAAGTAGAAACTCGCCCGATTACAACGGTATGCGTATTTTTTCCCTAGGCCATTCTGGTTAAGCGTTTGGAGCAGCAGATTTGCGAAAAATTTGTTGTCTTCTCGACCATTTCTTAGCTTCAAAGTCCCATATCTCGCGAACGGATTGACCAAATTCAAAAATTCCTTCTGCGTTTGAAAGTAGAAACTCGCCCGATTACAACGGTACGTATATTTTTCTCCTAGGCCATTCTGGTTAAGCGATTGGAGCAGCTGAAGTACGAAAAATTTGTTGTCTTCTAAACCATTTCTTAGCTTCAAACTCCCATATCTCGCGAACGGATTGACTTAACCGAAAAATTCCTATTGCGTCTGAAAGTAGAAATTCTCCCGATTACAACGGTATGTGTATTTTTCCCCTAGACCATTCTGGTTAAGCGTTTGGAGCAGCAGATTTGCGAAAAATTTGTTGTCCACTCAACCATTTCTTAGCTTCAAACGCTCATATCTCGCGAACGGATTGACCTAACCCAAAGATTCCTGTTGCGTCTGATAGTAGAAACTCGCCCGATTACAACGGTATGTGTATTTTGTCCCTAGGACATTCTGGTTAAGCGTTTGGAGCAGCAGAATTGCGAAAAATTTTTTGCCTTCTCAACCATTTCTTGGATTCAAACTCCCATATCTCGCGAACGGATTGTCCTAACCCAGAAATTCCTGTTGCGTCTGAAAGTAGAAACTCGCCCGATTACAATAGTATGTGTATTTTTTCCCTAGGCCATTCTGGTTCAGCGTTTGGATCAGCAGAATTGCGAAAAATGTTATGCCTTCTCAACCATTTCTTGGCTTCAAACTCCCATATCGCGCGAATGGATTGACCAAACCCAAAAATTCCTGTTGCTAGTGAAAGTAGAAACTCTCCCGATTACAACGGTATGTGTATTTTTTCACTAGCCCATTCTGGTTAAGCGTTTGGAGCAGCAGAATTGCGAAAAATTTGTTGCCTTCTCATCCATTTCTTAGCTTCAAAGCCCCATATCTCGCGAACGGATTGACCAAACCCAAAAATTCCTTCTGCGTCTGAAAGTAGAATCTCGCCCGATTACAACGGTATGCGTATTTTTTCCCTAGGCCATTCTAGTTAAGCGTTTGGAGCAGCAGAAGTGCGAAAAATTTGTTGTCTTCTCAACCATTTCTTAGCTTCAAACTCTCATATCTCGTGAACGGGTTGTCCTAACCCAAAAATTCCTATTGCATCTGAAAGTAGAAACTCGCCCGATTACAACGGTATGTGTATTTTTTCCCTAGGGCATTCTGGTTAAGCGTTTGGAGCAGCAGAATTGCGAAAAATTTTTTGCCCTCTCAACCATTTCTTGGCTTCAAACTCCCATATCTCGCTAACGGATTGACCTAACCCAACAATTCCTGTTGCATTTGAAAGTAGAAACTCGCCCGATTACAACGGTACGTATATTTTTCCCCTAGGCCATTCTTGTTAAGCGATTGGAGCAGCTGAAGTGCGAAAAATTTGTTGTCTCCTAAACCATTTCTTAGCTTCAAACTCCCATATCTCGCTAACGGATTGACTTAACCGAAAAATTCCTATTGCGTCTGAAAGTAGAAACTCTCCCGATTACAACGGTATGTGTATTTTTCCCCTAGACCATTCTGGTTAAGCGTTTGGAGCAGCAGAATTGCGAAAAATTTGTTGTCTTGTCAACCATTTCTTAGCTTCAAAGTCCCTTATCTCGCGAACGGATTGACCAAACCCAAAAATTCCTTCTGCGTCTGAAAGTAGAAACTCGCCCGATTACAACGGTACGCGCATTTTTTCCCTAGGCCATTCTGGTTAAGCGTTTGGAGCAGCAGATTTGCGAAAAATTTGTTGCCTCCTCAACCATTTCTTAGCTTCAAACTCCCATATCTCGCGAACGGATTGACCTAACCCAAAAATTCCTATTGCATCTGAAAGTAGAAACTCGCCCGATTACAACGGTATGTGTATTTTTTCCCTAGGCCATTCTGGTTAAGCGTTTGGAGTAGCAGAATTGCGAAAAATTTGTTGTCTTCTCAACCATTTCTTAGCTTCAAAGTCCCATATCTCACGAACGGATTGACCAAACCCAAAAATTCCTGCTGCATTTGAAAGTAGAAACTCGCCCGATTACAACGGTATGCGTATTTTTTCCCTAGGCCATTCTGGTTAAGCGTTTGGAGCAGCAGATTTGCGAAAAATTTGTTGTCTTCTCGACCATTTCTTAGCTTCAAACTCCCATATCTCGCGAACGGATTGACCTAACGCAAAAATTCCTTCTGCGTCTGAAAGTAGAAACTCGCCCGATTACAACGGTATGTGTATTTTTTCCCTAGGGCATTCTGGTTAAGCGTTTGGAGCAGCAGAAGTGCGAAAAATTTGTTGTCTCCTCGACCATTTCTTAGCTTCAAAGTCCCATATCTCGCGAACGGATTGACCAAACCCAAAAATTCCTTCTGCGTCTGAAAGTAGAAACTCGCCCGATTACAACGGTATGTGTATTTTTTCCCTAGGGCATTCTGGTTAAGCGTTTGGAGCAGCAGAAGTGCGAAAAATTTGTTGTCTTGTCAACCATTTCTTAGCTTCAAAGTCCCTTATCTCGCGAACGGATTGACGAAACCCAAAAATTCCTTCTGCGTCTGAAAGTAGAAACTCGCCCGATTACAACGGTATGCGCATTTTTTCCCTAGGCCATTCTGGTTAAGCGTTTGGAGCAGCAGATTTGCGAAAAATTTGTTGCCTCCTCAACCATTTCTTAGCTTCAAACTCCCATATCTCGCGAACGGATTGACCTAACCCAAAAATTCCTATTGCATCTGAAAGTAGAAACTCGCCCGATTACAACGGTATGTGTATTTGTTCCCTAGGCCATTCTGGTTAAGCGTTTGGAGTAGCAGAATTGCGAAAAATTTGTTGTCTTCTCAACCATTTCTTAGCTTCAAAGTCCCATATCTCACGAACGGATTGACCAAACCCAAAAATTCCTGCTGCGTCTGAAAGTAGAAACTCGCCCGATTCCAACGGTATGCGTATTTTTTCCCTAGGCCATTCTGGTTAAGCGTTTGGAGCAGCAGAATTGTGAAAAATTTTTTGCCTTCTCAACCATTTCTTGGCTTCAAACTCCCATATTTCACGAACGGAGTGACCTAACCCAAAAATTGCTATTGCATCTGAAAGTAGAAACTCGCCCGACTACAGCGGTATGTTTATTTTTTCCCTAGGCCATTCTGGTTAAGCGTTTGGAGCAGCAGATTTGCGAAAAATTTGTTGCCTCCTCAACCATTTCTTAGCTTCAAACTCCCATATCTCGCGAACGGATTGACCTAACCCAAAAATTCCTATTGCATCTGAAAGTAGAAACTCGCCCGATTACAACGGTATGTGTATTTTTTCCCTAGGCCATTCTGGTTAAGCGTTTGGAGTAGCAGAATTGCGAAAAATTTGTTGTCTTCTCAACCATTTCTTAGCTTCAAAGTCCCATATCTCACGAACGGATTGACCAAACCCAAAAATTCCTTCTGCATTTGAAAGTAGAAACTCGCCCGATTACAACGGTATGCGTATTTTTTCCCTAGGCCATTCTGGTTAAGCGTTTGGAGCAGCAGATTTGCGAAAAATTTGTTGTCTTCTCGACCGTTTCTTAGCTTCAAACTCCCATATCTCGCGAACGGATTGACCTAACGCAAAAATTCCTTCTGCGTCTGAAAGTAGAAACTCGCCCGATTACAACGGTATGTGTATTTTTTCCCTAGGGCATTCTGGTTAAGCGTTTGGAGCAGCAGAAGTGCGAAAAATTTGTTGTCTTCTCGACCATTTCTTAGCTTCAAAGTCCCATATCTCGCGAACGGATTGACCAAACCCAAAAATTCCTTCTGCGTCTGAAAGTAGAAACTCGCCAGATTACAACGGTATGTGTATTTTTTCCCTAGGGCATTCTGGTTAAGCGTTTGGAGCAGCAGAAGTGCGAAAAATTTGTTGTCTTGTCAACCATTTCTTAGCTTCAAAGTCCCTTATCTCGCGAACGGATTGACGAAACCCAAAAATTCCTTCTGCGTCTGAAAGTAGAAACTCGCCCGATTACAACGGTATGCGCATTTTTTCCCTAGGCCATTCTGGTTAAGCGTTTGGAGCAGCAGATTTGCGAAAAATTTGTTGCCTCCTCAACCATTTCTTAGCTTCAAACTCCCATATCTCGCGAACGGATTGACCTAACCCAAAAATTCCTATTGCATCTGAAAGTAGAAACTCGCCCGATTACAACGGTATGTGTATTTTTTCCCTAGGCCATTCTGGTTAAGCGTTTGGAGTAGCAGAATTGCGAAAAATTTGTTGTCTTCTCAACCATTTCTTAGCTTCAAAGTCCCATATCTCACGAACGGATTGACCAAACCCAAAAATTCCTGCTGCGTCTGAAAGTAGAAACTCGCCCGATTCCAACGGTTTGCGTATTTTTTCCCTAGGCCATTCTGGTTAAGCGTTTGGAGCAGCAGAATTGTGAAAAATTTTTTGCCTTCTCAACCATTTCTTGGCTTCAAACTCCCATATTTCACGAACGGAGTGACCTAACCCAAAAATTGCTATTGCATCTGAAAGTAGAAACTCGCCCGACTACAGCGGTATGTTTATTTTTTCCCTAGGCCATTCTGGTTAAGCGTTTGGAGCAGCAGATTTGCGAAAAATTTGTTGCCTCCTCAACCATTTCTTAGCTTCAAACTCCCATATCTCGCGAACGGATTGACCTAACCCAAAAATTCCTATTGCATCTGAAAGTAGAAACTCGCCCGATTACAACGGTATGTGTATTTTTTCCCTAGGCCATTCTGGTTAAGCGTTTGGAGTAGCAGAATTGCGAAAAATTTGTTGTCTTCTCAACCATTTCTTAGCTTCAAAGTCCCATATCTCACGAACGGATTGACCAAACCCAAAAATTCCTGCTGCATTTGAAAGTAGAAACTCGCCCGATTACAACGGTGTGCGTATTTTTTCCTTAGGCCATTCTGGTTAAGCGTTTGGAGCAGCAGAAGTGCGAAAAATTTGTTGTCTTGTCAACCATTTCTTAGCTTCAAAGTCCCTTATCTCGCGAACGGATTGACGAAACCCAAAAATTCCTTCTGCGTCTGAAAGTAGAAACTCGCCCGATTACAACGGTATGCGCATTTTTTCCCTAGGCCATTCTGGTTAAGCGTTTGGAGCAGCAGATTTGCGAAAAATTTGTTGCCTCCTCAACCATTTCTTAGCTTCAAACTCCCATATCTCGCGAACGGATTGACCTAACCCAAAAATTCCTATTGCATCTGAAAGTAGAAACTCGCCCGATTACAACGGTATGTGTATTTTTTCCCTAGGCCATTCTGGTTAAGCGTTTGGAGTAGCAGAATTGCGAAAAATTTGTTGTCTTCTCAACCATTTCTTAGCTTCAATGTCCCATATCTCACGAACGGATTGACCAAACCCAAAAATTCCTGCTGCGTCTGAAAGTAGAAACTCGCCCGATTCCAACGGTATGCGTATTTTTTCCCTAGGGCATTCTGGTTAAGCGTTTGGAGCAGCAGAAATGCGAAAAATTTTTTGCCTTCTCAACCACTTCTTGGATTCAAACTCCCATATCTCGCGAACGGATTGTCCTAACCCACAAATTCCTGTTGCGTCTGAAAATAGAAACTCGCCCGATTACAATAGTATGTGTATTTTTAACCCTAGGCCATTCTGGTTAAGCGTTCGGAGCAGCAGATTTGCGAAAAATTTGTTGTCCTCTCAACCATTTCTTAGCTTCAAACTCTCATATCTCGCGAACGGATTGACCTGACCCAAAAACTCCTATTGCATTTGAAAGTAGAAACTCGCCCGATTTCAACGGTATGTGTATTTTTTCCCTAGGCCATTCTGGTTAAGCGTTTCGAGCAGCAGTATTGCGAAAAATTTTTTGCCTTCTCAACCATTTCTTGGCTTCAAACTACCATATCTCGCGAACGGATTGACCTAACCCAAAAATTCCTGTTGCGTCTGAAAGTAGAAACTCGCCCGATTACAACGGTATGTGTATTTTTTCCCTAGGCCATTCTGGTTAAGCGTTTGGAGCAGCAGAATTGTGAAAAATTTTTTGCCTTCTCAACCATTTCTTGGCTTCAAACTCCCATATTTCACGAACGGAGTGACCTAACCCAAAAATTGCTATTGCATCTGAAAGTAGAAACTCGCCCGACTACAGCGGTATGTTTATTTTTTCCCTAGGCCATTCTGGTTAAGCGTTTGGAGCAGCAGATTTGCGAAAAATTTGTTGCCTCCTCAACCATTTCTTAGCTTCAAACTCCCATATCTCGCGAACGGATTGACCTAACCCAAAAATTCCTATTGCATCTGAAAGTAGAAACTCGCCCGATTACAACGGTATGTGTATTTTTTCCCTAGGCCATTCTGGTTAAGCGTTTGGAGTAGCAGAATTGCGAAAAATTTGTTGTCTTCTCAACCATTTCTTAGCTTCAAAGTCCCATATCTCACGAACGGATTGACCAAACCCAAAAATTCCTGCTGCATTTGAAAGTAGAAACTCGCCCGATTACAACGGTGTGCGTATTTTTTCCTTAGGCCATTCTGGTTAAGCGTTTGGAGTAGCAGATTTGCGAAAAATTTGTTGTCTTCTCGACCATTTCTTAGCTTCAAACTCCCACATCTCGCGAACGGATTGACCTAACGCAAAAATTCCTTCTGCGTCTGAAAGTAGAAACTCGCCCGATTACAACGGTATGTGGATTTTTTCCCTAGGGCATTCTGGTTAAGCGTTTGGAGCAGCAGAAGTGCGAAAAATTTGTTGTCTTGTCAACCATTTCTTAGCTTCAAAGTCCCTTATCTCGCGAACGGATTGACGAAACCCAAAAATTCCTTCTGCGTCTGAAAGTAGAAACTCGCCCGATTACAACGGTATGCGCATTTTTTCCCTAGGCCATTCTGGTTAAGCGTTTGGAGCAGCAGATTTGCGAAAAATTTGTTGCCTCCTCAACCATTTCTTAGCTTCAAACTCCCATATCTCGCGAACGGATTGACCTAACCCAAAAATTCCTATTGCATCTGAAAGTAGAAACTCGCCCGATTACAACGGTATGTGTATTTTTTCCCTAGGCCATTCTGGTTAAGCGTTTGGAGTAGCAGAATTGCGAAAAATTTGTTGTCTTCTCAACCATTTCTTAGCTTCAATGTCCCATATCTCACGAACGGATTGACCAAACCCAAAAATTCCTGCTGCGTCTGAAAGTAGAAACTCGCCCGATTCCAACGGTATGCGTATTTTTTCCCTAGGGCATTCTGGTTAAGCGTTTGGAGCAGCAGAAATGCGAAAAATTTTTTGCCTTCTCAACCACTTCTTGGATTCAAACTCCCATATCTCGCGAACGGATTGTCCTAACCCACAAATTCCTGTTGCGTCTGAAAATAGAAACTCGCCCGATTACAATAGTATGTGTATTTTTAACCCTAGGCCATTCTGGTTAAGCGTTCGGAGCAGCAGATTTGCGAAAAATTTGTTGTCCTCTCAACCATTTCTTAGCTTCAAACTCTCATATCTCGCGAACGGATTGACCTGACCCAAAAACTCCTATTGCATTTGAAAGTAGAAACTCGCCCGATTTCAACGGTATGTGTATTTTTTCCCTAGGCCATTCTGGTTAAGCGTTTCGAGCAGCAGTATTGCGAAAAATTTTTTGCCTTCTCAACCATTTCTTGGCTTCAAACTACCATATCTCGCGAACGGATTGACCTAACCCAAAAATTCCTGTTGCGTCTGAAAGTAGAAACTCGCCCGATTACAACGGTATGTGTATGTTTTCCCTAGCCCATTCTGGTTAAGCGTTTGGTGCAGCAGAATTGCGAAAAATTTGTTGTCTTCTAAACAATTTCTTAGCTTCAAACTCCCATATCTCGCGAACGGATTGACTTAACCGAAAAATTCCTATTGCATCTGAAAGTAGAAACTCGCCCTATTACAACGGTATGTGTATTTTGTCCCTAGGGCATTCTGGTTAAGCGTTTGGAGCAGCAGAAGTGCGAAAAATTTGTTGTCTTGTCAACCATTTCTTAGCTTCAAAGTCCCTTATCTCGCGAACGGATTGACGAAACCCAAAAATTCCTTCTGCGTCTGAAAGTAGAAACTCGCCCGATTACAACGGTATGCGCATTTTTTCCCTAGGCCATTCTGGTTAAGCGTTTGGAGCAGCAGATTTGCGAAAAATTTGTTGCCTCCTCAACCATTTCTTAGCTTCAAACTCCCATATCTCGCGAACGGATTGACCTAACCCAAAAATTCCTATTGCATCTGAAAGTAGAAACTCGCCCGATTACAACGGTATGTGTATTTTTTCCCTAGGCCATTCTGGTTAAGCGTTTGGAGTAGCAGAATTGCGAAAAATTTGTTGTCTTCTCAACCATTTCTTAGCTTCAAAGTCCCATATTTCACGAACGGAGTGACCTAACCCAAAAATTGCTATTGCATCTGAAAGTAGAAACTCGCCCGACTACAGCGGTATGTTTATTTTTTCCCTAGGCCATTCTGGTTAAGCGTTTGGAGCAGCAGATTTGCGAAAAATTTGTTGCCTCCTCAACCATTTCTTAGCTTCAAACTCCCATATCTCGCGAACGGATTGACCTAACCCAAAAATTCCTATTGCATCTGAAAGTAGAAACTCGCCCGATTACAACGGTATGTGTATTTTTTCCCTAGGCCATTCTGGTTAAGCGTTTGGAGTAGCAGAATTGCGAAAAATTTGTTGTCTTCTCAACCATTTCTTAGCTTCAAAGTCCCATATCTCACGAACGGATTGACCAAACCAAGAATTCCTATTGCATTTGAAAGTAGAAACTAGCCAGATTACAAGGGTACGTGTATTTTTCCCCTAGGGCATTCTGGTTAAGCGATTGGAGCAGCAGAGTTGCGAAAAATTTGTTGTCTTGTCAACCATTTCTTAGCTTCAAAGTCCCATATCTCGCGAACGGATTTACCGAACCCAAAAATTCCTATTGTAACTGAAAGTAGAAACTCGCCCGATTACAACGGTATGCGTATTTTTTCCCTAGGCCATTCTGGTTAAGCGTTTGGAGCAGCAGAATTGTGAAAAATTTTTTGCCTTCTCAACCATTTCTTGGCTTCAAACTCCCATATTTCACGAACGGAGTGACCTAACCCAAAAATTGCTATTGCATCTGAAAGTAGAAACTCGCCCGACTACAGCGGTATGTTTATTTTTTCCTAGGCCATTCTGGTTAAGCGTTTGGAGCAGCAGATTTGCGAAAAATTTGTTGCCTCCTCAACCATTTCTTAGCTTCAAACTCCCATATCTCGCGAACGGATTGACCTAACCCAAAAATTCCTATTGCATCTGAAAGTAGAAACTCGCCCGATTACAACGGTATGTGTATTTTTTCCCTAGGCCATTCTGGTTAAGCGTTTGGAGTAGCAGAATTGCGAAAAATTTGTTGTCTTCTCAACCATTTCTTAGCTTCAAAGTCCCATACCTCACGAACGGATTGACCAAACCCAAAAATTCCTGCTGCGTCTGAAAGTAGAAACTCGCCCGATTCCAACGGTATGCGTATTTTTTCCCTAGGCCATTCTGGTTAAGCGTTTGGAGCAGCAGAATTGCGAAAAATTTGTTGTCTTCTCAACCATTTCTTAGCTTCAAACTCTCATATCTCGCGAACGGATTGACCTAACCCAAAAATTCTTGTTGCGTCTGAAAGTAGAAACTCGCCCGATTACAACGGTATGTGTACTATATTTTTCCCCTAGGGCATTCTGGTTAAGCGTTTGGAGCAGCAGAATTGCGAAAAATTTTTTGCCTTCTCAACCACTTCTTGGCTTCAAACTCCCATATCTCGCGAACGGATTGTCCTAACCCACAAATTCCTGTTGCGTCTGAAAATAGAAACTCGCCCGATTACAATAGTATGTGTATTTTTAACCCTAGGCCTTTCTGGTTAAGCGTTCGGAGCAGCAGATTTGCGAAAAATTTGTTGTCCTCTCAACCATTTCTTAGCTTCAAACTCTCATATCTCGCGAACGGATTGACCTGACCCAAAAACTCCTATTGCATTTGAAAGTAGAAACTCGCCCGATTTCAACGGTATGTGTATTTTTTCCCTAGGCCATTCTGGTTAAGCGTTTCGAGCAGCAGTATTGCGAAAAATTTTTTGCCTTCTCAACCATTTCTTGGCTTCAAACTCCCATATCTCGCGAACGGATTGACCTAACCCAAAAATTCCTGTTGCGTCTGAAAGTAGAAACTCGACCGATTACAACGGTATGTGTATGTTTTCCCTAGCCCATTCTGGTTAAGCGTTTGGTGCAGCAGAATTGCGAAAAATTTGTTGTCTTCTAAACAATTTCTTAGCTTCAAACTCCCATATCTCGCGAACGGATTGACCTAACCCAAAAATTCCTGTTGCGTCTGAAAGTAGAAACACGCCCGATTACAACAGTATGTGTATGTTTTCCCTAGCCCATTCTGGTTAAGCGTTTGGTGCAGCAGAATTGCGAAAAATTTGTTGTCTTCTAAACAATTTCTTAGCTTCAAACTCCCATATCTCGCGAACGGATTGACTTAACCGAAAAATTCCTATTGCGTCTGAAAGTAGAAACTCGCCCTATTACAACGGTATGTGTATTTTGTCCCTAGGGCATTCTGGTTAAGCGTTTGGAGCAGCAGAATTGCGAAAAATTTTTTGCCTTCTCAACCATTTCTTGGCTTCAAACTCCCATATCTCGCGAACGGATTGTCCTAACCCAAAAATTCCTGTTGCGTCTGAAAGTAGAAACTCGCCCGATTACAACGGTATGTGTACTACCTTGATCAAAAAGTTTTAGGGCTTTATTCATAAAATCAAAAATACCATTTTATTCGTCCAAATCGATATGGTCCCCTTCAAAGTAGTCCCCATTGACTGCAATGCACTTGCGCCAGCGCTTGATCCAATCCTCGAAACACCGCTGGTACTCAATTTTCGGTATGTCCATCAGAGCCGTCTTCGATTTTGTCATGACCTCCTCTCGGGTACTGTAACGCGTCCCGCGAAGCGGTTTTTTAATTCGGTTGAACAGAAAAAAGTCGCAGGGAGCCAGATCTGGTGAATTGAAGGCTGCTGGATAGTGTTCGTGTTGTTTTTCGTCAAAAACTCGCGGATAAGGATCGCATTGTGCGCCGGTGCGTTATCGTGGTGCAAAATCCACGAGTTGTTTGCCCACAAATCTGGCCTTTTTTGACGAATTCACTAACCAAAACGTCTTGAACGGATCCATAAGCAATGTTCAAGTCCTCTGCCAGCTCTCTGATGGCCAATTTGCGGTTTTCGGACAACATTTCTTGAATTTTATCGATGTTTTCATCGGTTTTCGACGTTGTCGGCCTGCCACTGCGTTTGTCATTCTCGACCGACTCACGACCACTTCTGAAGCGTTCGTGCCATCGAAAAACATTTGATCGCGAAAGAGTATCGTTGCCGAAACACTTCTCCAACATATCCAAGGTCTGCGGACCGTTAAATCCGTTTTTTACACAAAATTTAATGCAAACTCGTTGATGCTCAAATGATGCCATTTTCGAAATCGAAGACACGAACAAAGGAGATGTGCTCAGTACAACGTAACTTTTACAAATATCAAGCTATGATGCTGAAATTGGAAGGAAGTGTTAATGACAGATATGGTAACCTAACAAAAAAAAAAAAGAAACAATCGGGTGATTGAAAGCGACACACGGGGGACAGTCATAGAACTTTTTGATCAAGGTAGTATTTTCTCCCTAGGGCATTCTGGTTAAGCGTTTGGAGCAGCAGAAATGCGAAAAATTTTTTGCCTTCTCAACCACTTCTTGGCTTCAAACTCCCATATCTCGCGAACGGATTGTCCTAACCCACAAATTCCTGTTGCGTCTGAAAATAGAAACTCGCCCGATTACAATAGTATGTGTATTTTTAACCCTAGGCCATTCTGGTTAAGCGTTCGGAGCAGCAGATTTGCGAAAAATTTGTTGTCCTCTCAACCATTTCTTAGCTTCAAACTCTCATATCTCGCGAACGGATTGACCAGACCCAAAAACTCCTATTGCATTTGAAAGTAGAAACTCGCCCGATTTCAACGGTATGTGTATTTTTTCCCTAGGCCATTCTGTTTAAGCGTTTCGAGCAGCAGTATTGCGAAAAATTTTTTGCCTTCTCAACCATTTCTTGGTTTCAAACTCCCATATCTCGCGAACGGATTGACCTAACCCAAAAATTCCTGTTGCGTCTGAAAGTAGAAACTCGCCCGATTACAACGGTATGTGTATGTTTTCCCTAGCCCATTCTGGTTAAGCGTTTGGTGCAGCAGAATTGCGAAAAATTTGTTGTCTTCTAAACAATTTCTTAGCTTCAAACTCCCATATCTCGCGAACGGATTGACCTAACCCAAAAATTCCTGTTGCGTCTGAAAGTAGAAACTCGCCCGATTACAACAGTATGTGTATGTTTTCCCTAGCCCATTCTGGTTAAGCGTTTGGTGCAGCAGAATTGCGAAAAATTTGTTGTCTTCTAAACAATTTCTTAGCTTCAAACTCCCATATCTCGCGAACGGATTGACTTAACCGAAAAATTCCTATTGCGTCTGAAAGTAGAAACTCGCCCTATTACAACGGTATGTGTATTTTGTCCCTAGGGCATTCTGGTTAAGCGTTTGGAGCAGCAGAATTGCGAAAAATTTTTTGCCTTCTCAACCATTTCTTGGCTTCAAACTCCCATATCTCGCGAACGGATTGTCCTAACCCAAAAATTCCTGTTGCGTCTGAAAGTAGAAACTCGCCCGATTACAACGGTATGTGTATTTTGTCCCTAGGGCATTCTGGTTAAGCGTTTGGAGCAGCAGAATTGCGAAAAATTTTTTGCCTTCTCAACCATTTCTTGGCTTCAAACTCCCATATCTCGCGAACGGATTGTCCTAACCCAAAAATTCCTGTTGCGTCTGAAAGTAGAAACTCGCCCGATTACAACAGTATGTGTATGTTTTCCCTAGCCCATTCTGGTTAAGCGTTTGGTGCAGCAGAATTGCGAAAAATTTGTTGTCTTCTAAACAATTTCTTAGCTTCAAACTCCCATATCTCGCGAACGGATTGACTTAACCGAAAAATTCCTATTGCGTCTGAAAGTAGAAACTCGCCCTATTACAACGGTATGTGTATTTTGTCCCTAGGGTATTCTGGTTAAGCGTTTGGAGCAGCAGAATTGCGAAAAATTTTTTGCCTTCTCAACTATTTCTTGGCTTCAAACTCCCATATCTCGCGAACGGATTGTCCTAACCCAAAAATTCCTGTTGCGTCTGAAAGTATAAACTCGCCCGATTACAACGGTATGTGTATTTTTTCCCTAGGCCACTCTGGTTAAGCGTTTGGAGCAGCAGAACTGCGAAAAATTTGTTGTCTTCTCAACCATTTCTTAGCTTCAAACTCCCATATCTCGCGAACGGATTGTCCTAACCCAAAAATTCCTATTGCATTTGAAAGTAGAAACTCGCCCGATTACAACGGTACGTATATTTTTCCCCTAGGCCATTCTGGTTAAGCGATTGGAGCAGCTGAAGTGCGAAAAATTTGTTGTCTTCTAAACCATTTCTTAGCTTCAAACTCCCATATCTCGCGAACGGATTGACTTAACCGAAAAATTCCTATTGCGTCTGAGAGTAGAAACTCGCCCGATTACAACGGTATGTGTACTACCTTGATCAAAAAGTTTTAGGACTTTATTCATAAAATCAAAAATACAAATTTATTCGTCCAAATCGATATTGTCCCCTTCAAAGTAGTCCCCATTGACTGCAATGCACTTGCGCCAGCGCTTGATCCAATCCTCGAAACACCGCTGGTACTCAATTTTCGGTATGTCCATCAGAGCCGTCTTCGATTTTGTCATGACCTCCTCTCGGGTACTGTAACGCGTTCCGCGAAGCGGTTTTTTAATTCGGTTGAACAGAAAAAAGTCGCAGGGAGCCAGATCTGGTGAATTTGAAGGCTGCTGGATAGTGTTCGTGTTGTTTTTCGTCAAAAACTCGCGGATAAGGATCGCATTGTGCGCCGGTGCGTTATCGTGGTGCAAAATCCACGAGTTGTTTGCCCACAAATCTGGCCTTTTTTGACGAATTCACTAACCAAAACGTCTTGAACGGATCCATAAGCAATGTTCAAGTCCTCTGCCAGCTCTCTGATGGTCAATTTGCGGTTTTCGGACAACATTTCTTGAATTTTATCGATGTTTTCATCGGTTTTCGACGTTGTCGGCCTGCCACTGCGTTTGTCATTCTCGACCGACTCACGACCACTTCTGAAGCGTTCGTGCCATCGAAAAACATTTGATCTCGAAAGAGTATCGTTGCCGAAACACTTCTCCAACATATCCAAGGTCTGCGGACCGTTAAATCCGTTTTTTACACAAAATTTAATGCAAACTCGTTGATGCTCAAATGATGCCATTTTCAAAATCGAAGACACGAACAAAGGAGATGTGCTCAGTACAACGTAACTTTTACAAATATCAAGCTATGATGCTGAAATTGGAAGGAAGTGTTAATGACAGATATGGTAACCTAACAAAAAAAAAAAGAAACAATCGGGTGATTGACAGCGACACACGGGGGACAGTCATAGAACTTTTTGATCAAGGTAGTATTTTCTCCCTAGGGCATTCTGGTTAAGCGTTTGGAGCAGCAGAAATGCGAAAAATTTTTTGCCTTCTCAACCACTTCTTGGCTTCAAACTCCCATATCTCGCGAACGGATTGTCCTAACCCACAAATTCCTGTTGCGTCTGAAAATAGAAACTCGCCCGATTACAATAGTATGTGTATTTTTAACCCTAGGCCATTCTGGTTAAACGTTCGGAGCAGCAGATTTGCGAAAAATTTGTTGTCCTCTCAACCATTTCTTAGCTTCAAACTCTCATATCTCGCGAACGGATTGACCTGACCCAAAAACTCCTATTGCATTTGAAAGTAGAAACTCGCCCGATTTCAACGGTATGTGTATTTTTTCCCTAGGCCATTCTGGTTAAGCGTTTCGAGCAGCAGTATTGCGAAAAATTTTTTGCCTTCTCAACCATTTCTTGGCTTCAAACTCCCATATCTCGCGAACGGATTGACCTAACCCAAAAATTCCTGTTGCGTCTGAAAGTAGAAACTCGCCCGATTACAACGGTATGTGTATGTTTTCCCTAGCCCATTCTGGTTAAGCGTTTGGTGCAGCAGAATTGCGAAAAATTTGTTGTCTTCTAAACAATTTCTTAGCTTCAAACTCCCATATCTCGCGAACGGATTGACCTAACCCAAAAATTCCTGTTGCGTCTGAAAGTAGAAACTCGCCCGATTACAACAGTATGTGTATGTTTTCCCTAGCCCATTCTGGTTAAGCGTTTGGTGCAGCAGAATTGCGAAAAATTTGTTGTCTTCTAAACAATTTCTTAGCTTCAAACTCCCATATCTCGCGAACGGATTGACTTAACCGAAAAATTCCTATTGCGTCTGAAAGTAGAAACTCGCCCTATTACAACGGTATGTGTATTTTGTCCCTAGGGTATTCTGGTTAAGCGTTTGGAGCAGCAGAATTGCGAAAAATTTTTTGCCTTCTCAACCATTTCTTGGCTTCAAACTCCCATATCTCGCGAACGGATTGTCCTAACCCAAAAATTCCTGTTGCGTCTGAAAGTGGAAACTCGCCCGATTACAACGGTATGTGTATTTTTTCCCTAGGCCACTCTGGTTAAGCGTTTGGAGCAGCAGAACTGCGAAAAATTTGTTGTCTTCTCAACCATTTCTTAGCTTCAAACTCCCATATCTCGCGAACGGATTGTCCTAACCCAAAAATTCCTATTGCATTTGAAAGTAGAAACTCGCCCGATTACAACGGTACGTATATTTTTCCCCTAGGCCATTCTGGTTAAGCGATTGGAGCAGCTGAATTGCGAAAAATTTGTTGTCTTCTAAACCATTTCTTAGCTTCAAACTCCCATATCTCGCGAACGGATTGACCTAACCAAAAATTCCTGTTGCGTCTGAAAGTAGAAACTCGCCCGATTACAACGGTATGTGTATGTTTTCCCTAGCCCATTCTGGTTAAGCGTTTGGTGCAGCAGAATTGCGAAAAATTTGTTGTCTTCTAAACAATTTCTTAGCTTCAAACTCCCATATCTCGCGAACGGATTGACCTAACCCAAAAATTCCTGTTGCGTCTGAAAGTAGAAACTCGCCCGATTACAACAGTATGTGTATGTTTTCCCTAGCCCATTCTGGTTAAGCGTTTGGTGCAGCAGAATTGCGAAAAATTTGTTGTCTTCTAAACAATTTCTTAGCTTCAAACTCCCATATCTCGCGAACGGATTGACTTAACCGAAAAATTCCTATTGCGTCTGAAAGTAGAAACTCGCCCTATTACAACGGTATGTGTATTTTGTCCCTAGGGCATTCTGGTTAAGCGTTTGGAGCAGCAGAATTGCGAAAAATTTTTTGCCTTCTCAACCATTTCTTGGCTTCAAACTCCCATATCTCGCGAACGGATTGTCCTAACCCAAAAATTCCTGTTGCGTCTGAAAGTAGAAACTCGCCCGATTACAACGGTATGTGTATTTTTTCCCTAGGCCACTCTGGTTAAGCGTTTGGAGCAGCAGAAGTGCGAAAAATTTGTTGTCTTCTCAACCATTTCTTAGCTTCAAACTCCCATATCTCGCGAACGGATTGTCCTAACCCAAAAATTCCTATTGCATTTGAAAGTAGAAACTCGCCCGATTACAACGGTACGTATATTTTTCCCCTAGGCTATTCTGGTTAAGCGATTGGAGCAGCTGAAGTGCGAAAAATTTGTTGTCTTCTAAACCATTTCTTAGCTTCAAACTCCCATATCTCGCGAATGGATTGACTTAACCGAAAAATTCCTATTGCGTCTGAAAGTAGAAACTCTCCCGATTACAACGGTATGTGTATTTTTCCCCTAGGCCATTCTGGTTAAGCGATTGGAGCAGCAGAAGTGCGAAAAATTTATTGCCTTCTCAACCATTTCTTGGCTTCAAACTCCCATATCTCGCGAACGGATTGTCCTAACCCAAAAATTCCTGTTGCGTCTGAAAGTAGAAACTCGCCCGATTACAACGGTATGTGTATTTTTTCCCTAGGCCACTCTGGTTAAGCGTTTGGAGCAGCAGAAGTGCGAAAAATTTGTTGTCTTCTCAACCATTTCTTAGCTTCAAACTCCCATATCTCGCGAACGGATTGTCCTAACCCAAAAATTCCTATTGTAACTGAATGTAGAAACGCGCCCGATTACAACGGTATGTGTATTTTTTCCCTAGGCCATTCTTGTTAGGAGCTTGGAGCAGCCGAATTGCGAAAAATTTGTTGTCTTCTCAACCATTTCTTGGCTTCAAACTCCCATATCTCGCGAACGGATTGACCTAACCCAAAAATTCCTGTTGCGTCTGAAAGTAGAAACTCGCCCGATTACAAAGGCATGTGTATTTTTTCCCTAGCCCATTCTGGTTAAGCGTTTGGAGCAGCAGAATTGCGAAAAATTTGTTGTCTTGTCAACCATTTCCTAGCTTCAAAGTCCCATATCTCGCGAACGGATTGACCAATCCCAAAGATTCCTTCTGCGTCTGAAAGTAGAAACTCGCCCGATTACAACGGTATGCGTATTTTTCCCTAGGCCATTCTGGTTAAGCGTTTGGAGCAGCAGAATTGCGAAAAATTTGTTGTCTTCTCAACCATTTCTTAGCTTCAAAGTCTCATATCTCGCGAACGGATTGTCCTAACCCAAAAATTCCTATTGCATTTGAAAGTAGAAACTCGCCAGATTACAACGGTTCGTGTATTTTTCCCCTAGGGCATTCTGGTTAAGCGATTGGAGCAGCAGAAGTGCGAAAAATTTGTTGTCTTGTCAACCATTTCTTAGCTTCAAAGTCCCATATCTCGCGAACGGATTTACCGAACCCAAAAATTCCTAATGTAACTGAAAGTAGAAACTCGCCCGATTACAACGGTATGCGTATTTTTTCCCTAGGCCATTCTGGTTAAGCGTTTGGAGCAGCCGAATTGCGAAAAATTTGTTGTCTTCTCAAGCATTTCTTAGCTTCAAACTCTCATATCTCGCGAACGGATTGACCTAACCCAAAAATTCCT
Source organism: Ptiloglossa arizonensis (assembly GCF_051014685.1). NCBI lineage: Eukaryota > Metazoa > Arthropoda > Insecta > Hymenoptera > Colletidae > Ptiloglossa > Ptiloglossa arizonensis. Next base: position 107,789 of record NW_027478686.1, on the reverse strand, counting down.
GTTGCGTCTGAAAGTAGAAACTCGCCCGATTACAAAGGCATGTGTATTTTTTCCCTAGCCCATTCTGGTTAAGCGTTTGGAGCAGCAGAATTGCGAAAAATTTGTTGTCTTGTCAACCATTTCCTAGCTTCAAAGTCCCATATCTCGCGAACGGATTGACCAATCCCAAAAATTCCTTCTGCGTCTGAAAGTAGAAACTCGCCCGATTACAACGGTATGCGTATTTTTCCCTAGGCCATTCTGGTTAAGCGTTTGGAGCAGCAGAATTGCGAAAAATTTGTTGTCTTCTCAACCATTTCTTAGCTTCAAAGTCTCATATCTCGCGAACGGATTGTCCTAACCCAAAAATTCCTATTGCATTTGAAAGTAGAAACTCGCCAGATTACAACGGTTCGTGTATTTTTCCCCTAGGGCATTCTGGTTAAGCGATTGGAGCAGCAGAAGTGCGAAAAATTTGTTGTCTTGTCAACCATTTCTTAGCTTCAAAGTCCCATATCTCGCGAACGGATTTACCGAACCCAAAAATTCCTAATGTAACTGAAAGTAGAAACTCGCCCGATTACAACGGTATGCGTATTTTTTCCCTAGGCCATTCTGGTTAAGCGTTTGGAGCAGCAGAATTGCGAAAAATTTGTTGTCTTCTCAAGCATTTCTTAGCTTCAAACTCTCATATCTCGCGAACGGATTGACCTAACCCAAAAATACCTGTTGCGTCTGAAAGTAGAAACTCGCCCGATTACAACAGTATGTGTATTTTCTCCCTAGGGCATTCTGGTTAAGCGTTTGGAGCAGCAGAAATGCGAAAAATTTTTTGCCTTCTCAACCATTTCTTGGCTTCAAACTCCCATATCTCGCGAACGGATTGTCCTAACCCAAAAATTCCTATTGCATTTGAAAGTAGAAACTCGCCAGATTACAACGGTTCGTGTATTTTTCCCCTAGGGCATTTTGGTTAAGCGATTGGAGCAGCAGAATTGCGAAAAATTTGTTGTCTTGTCAACCATTTCTTAGCTTCAAAGTCCCATATCTCGCGAACGGATTGACCGAACCCAAAAATTTCTATTGTAACTGAATGTAGAAACTCGCCCGATTACAACCGTATGTGTATTTTTTCCCTAGGCCATTCTTGTTAAGAGTTTGGAGCAGCAGAATTGCGAAAAATTTGTTGTCTTCTCAACCATTTCTTGGCTTCAAACTCCCATATCTCGCGAACGGATTGACCTAACCCAAAAATTCCTGTTGCGTCTGAAAGTAGAAACTCGCCCGATTACAACGGTATGTGTATTTTTTCCCTAGGGCATTCTGGTTAAGCGTTTGGAGCAGCAGAATTGCGAAAAATTTTTTGCCTTCTCAACCATTTGTTGTCTTCAAACTCCCATATCTCGCGAACGGATTGACCTAACCCAAAAATTCCTTATGCATCTGAAAGTAGAAACTCCCCCGATTACAACGGTACGTGTATTTTTCCCCTAGGGCATTCTGGTTAAGCGATTGGAGCAGCAGAAGTGCGAAAAATTTGTTGTCTTGTCAACCATTTCTTAGCTTCAAAGTCCCATATCTCGCGAACAGATTGACCGAACCCAAAAATTCCTATTGTAACTGAATGTAGAAACGCGCCCGATTACAACGGTATGCGTATTTTTCCCTAGGCCATTCTGGTTAAGCGTTTGGAGCAGCAGAATTGCGAAAAATTTGTTGTCTTCTCAAGCATTTCTTAGCTTCAAACTCTCATATCTCGCGAACGGATTGACCTAACCCAAAAATTCCTGTTGCGTCTGAAAGTAGAAACTCGCCCGATTACAACAGTATGTGTATTTTCTCCCTAGGGCATTCTGGTTAAGCGTTTGGCGCAGCAGAAGTGCGAAAAATTTTTTGCCTTCTCAACCATTTCTTGGCTTCAAACTCCCATATCTCGCGAACGGATTGACCTAACCCAAAAATTCCCGTTGCGTCTGAAAGTAGAAACTCGCCCAATTACAACAGTATGTGTATTTTCTCCCTAGGGCATTCTGGTTAAGCGTTTGGAGCAGCAGAAATGCGAAAAATTTTTTGCCTTCTCAACCATTTCTTAGCTTCAAACTCCCATATCACGCGAACGGATTGACCTAACCCAAAAATTCCTATTGGATTTGAAAGTAGAAACTCGCCCGATTACAACGGTATGCGTATTTTTTCCCTAGGCCATTCTGGTTAAGCGTTTGGAGCAGCAGAATTGCGAAAAATTTGTTGTCTCCTCAAGCATTTCTTAGCTTCAAACTCTCATATCTCGCGAACGGATTGACCGAACCCAAAAATTCCTATTGTATCCGAAAGTAGAAACTCGCCCGATTACAACGGTATGCGTATTTTTTCCCTAGGCCATTCTGGTTAAGCGTTTGGAGCAGCAGATTTGCGAAAAATTTGTTGTCTTCTCAACCATTTCTTAGCTTCAAACTCTCATATCTCGCGAACGGATTGACCTAACCCAAAAATTCCTATTGGATTTGAAAGTAGAAACTCGCCCGATTACAACGGTATGTGTATTTTTTCCCTAGGGCATTCTGGTTAAGCGTTTGGAGCAGCAGAATTGCGAAAAATTTTTTGCCTTCTCAACCATTTGTTGTCTTCAAACTCCCATATCTCGCGAACGGATTGACCTAACCCAAAAATTCCTTATGCATCTGAAAGTAGAAACTCGCCCGATTACAACGGTACGTGTATTTTTCCCCTAGGGCGTTCTGGTTAAGCGATTGGAGCAGCAGAAGTGCGAAAAATTTGTTGTCTTGTCAACCATTTCTTAGCTTCAAAGTCCCATATCTCGCGAACGGATTGACCGAACCCAAAAATTCCTATTGTAACTGAATGTAGAAACTCGCCCGATTAGAACGGTATGTGTATTTTTTCCCTAGGCCATTCTTGTTAAGAGTTTGTAGCAGCAGAATTGCGAAAATTTTGTAGTCTTCTCAAGCATATCTTAGCTTCAAACTCTCATATCTCGCGAACGGATTGACCTAACCCAAAAATTCCTGTTGCGTCTGAAAGTAGAAACTCGCCCGATTACAACGGTATGTGTATTTTTTCCCTAGGGCATTCTGGTTAAGCGTTTGGAGCAGCAGAAATGCGAAAAATTTTTTGCCTTCTCAACCATTTCTTGGCTTCAAACTCCCATATCTCGCGAACGGATTGTCCTAACCCAAAAATTCCTGTTGCGTCTGAAAGTAGAAACTCGCCCGATTACAACGGTATGTGTATGTTTTCCCTAGCCCATTCTGGTTAAGCGTTTGGTGCAGCAGAAATGCGAAAAATTTTTTGCCTTCTCAACCATTTCTTAGCTTCAAACTCCCATATCTCGCGAACGGATTGACTTAACCGAAAAATTCCTATTGCGTCTGAAAGTAGAAACTCGCCCGATTACAACGGTACGTGTATTCTTCCCCTAGGCCATTCTGGTTAAGCGATTGGAGCAGCAGAATTGCGAAAAATTTGTTGTCTTGTCAACCATTTCTTAGCTTCAAAGTCCCATATCTCGCGAACGGATTGACCTAACCGAAAAATTCCTATTGCATTTGAAAGTAGAAACTCGCCCGATTACAACGGTACGTGTATTTTCCCCCTAGGCCATTCTGGTGAAGCGATTGGAGCAGCAGAAGTGCGAAAAATTTGTTGTCTTGTCAACCATTTCTTAGCTTCAAAGTCCCTTATCTCGCGAACGGATTGACCGAACCCAAAAATTCCTATTGTATCCGAAAGTGGAAACTCGCCCGATTACAACGGTATGCGTATTTTTTCCCTAGGCCATTCTGGTTAAGCGTTTGGAGCAGCAGATTTGCGAAAAATTTGTTGTCTTCTCAACCATTTCTTAGCTTCAAACTCTCATATCTCGCGAACGGATTGACCTAACCCAAAAATTCCTATTGGATTTGAAAGTAGAAACTCGCCCGATTACAACGGTATGTGTATTTTTTCCCTAGGGCATTCTGGTTAAGCGTTTGGAGCAGCAGAATTGCGAAAAATTTTTCCCTTCTCAACCATTTGTTGTCTTCAAACTCCCATATCTCGCGAACGGATTGACCTAACCCAAAAATTCCTAATGCATCTGAAAGTAGAAACTCGCCCGATTACAACGGTACGTGTATTTTTCCCCTAGGGCATTCTGGTTAAGCGATTGGAGCAGCAGAAGTGCGAAAAATTTGTTGTCTTGTCAACCATTTCTTAGATTCAAAGTCCCATATCTCGCGAACGGATTGACCGAACCCAAAAATTCCTATTGTAACTGAATGTAGAAACTCGCCCGATTAGAACGGTATGTGTATTTTCTCCCTAGGCCATTCTTGTTAAGAGTTTGGAGCAGCAGAATTGCGAAAAATTTGTTGTCTTGTCAACCATTTCTTAGCTTCAAAGTCCCATATCTCGCGAACGGATTGACCTAACCCAAAAATTCCTATTGCATTTGAAAGTAGAAACTCGCCCGATTACAACGGTATGTGTATTTTTTCCCTAGCCCATTCTGGTTAAGCGTTTGGAGCAGCAGTATTGCGAAAAATTTGTTGTCTTCTCAAGCATTTCTTAGCTTCAAACTCTCATATCTCGCGAACGGATTGACCTAACCCAAAAATTCCTGTTGCGTCTGAAAGTAGAAACTCGCCCCATTACAACGGTATGTGTATTTTTTCCCTAGGGCATTCTGGTTAAGCGTTTGGAGCAGCAGAAATGCAAAAAATTTTTTGCCTTCTCAACCATTTCTTGGCTTCAAACTCCCATATCTCGCGAACGGATTGTCCTAACCCAAAAATTCCAGTTGCGCCTGAAAGTAGAAACTCGCCCGATTACAACGGTATGTGTATTTTTTCCCTATGCCATTCTGGTTAAGCGTTTCGAGCAGCAGTATTGCGAAAAATTTTTTGCCTTCTCAACCATTTCTTGGCTTCAAACTCCCATATCTCGCGAACGGATTGACCTAACCCAAAAATTCCTTATGCATCTGAAAGTAGAAACTCGCCCGATTACAACGGTACGTGTATTTTTCCCCTAGGGCATTCTGGTTAAGCGATTGGAGCAGCAGAAGTGCGCAAAATTTGTTGTCTTGTCAACCATTTCTTAGATTCAAATTCCCATATCTCGCGAACGGATTGACCGAACCCAAAAATTCCTATTGTAACTGAATGTAGAAACTCGCCCGATTAGAACGGTATGTGTATTTTTTCCCTAGGCCATTCTTGTTAAGAGTTTGGAGCAGCAGAATTGCGAAAAATTTTTTGTCTTCTCAACCATTTCTTGGCTTCAAACTCCCATATCTCGCGAACGGATTGACCTAACCCAAAAATTCCTGTTGCGACTGAAAGTAGAAACTCGCCCGATTACAACGGTATGTGTATTTTTTCCCTAGCCCATTCTGGTTAAGCGTTTGGAGCAGCAGGATTGCGAAAAATTTTTTGCCTTCTCAACCATTTCTTGGCTTCAAACTCCCATATCTCGCGAACGGATTGACCTAACCCAAAAATTCCTTATGCATCTGAAAGTAGAAACTCCCCCGATTACAACGGTACGTGTATTTTTCCCCTAGGGCATTCTGGTTAAGCGATTGGAGCAGCAGAAGTGCGAAAAATTTGTTGTCTTGTCAACCATTTCTTAGCTTCAAAGTCCCATATCTCGCGAACAGATTGACCGAACCCAAAAATTCCTATTGTAACTGAATGTAGAAACGCGCCCGATTACAACGGTATGCGTATTTTTCCCTAGGCCATTCTGGTTAAGCGTTTGGAGCAGCAGAATTGCGAAAAATTTGTTGTCTTCTCAAGCATTTCTTAGCTTCAAACTCTCATATCTCGCGAACGGATTGACCTAACCCAAAAATTCCTGTTGCGTCTGAAAGTAGAAACTCGCCCGATTACAACAGTATGTGTATTTTCTCCCTAGGGCATTCTGGTTAAGCGTTTGGCGCAGCAGAAGTGCGAAAAATTTTTGGCCTTCTCAACCATTTCTTGGCTTCAAACTCCCATATCTCGCGAACGGATTGACCTAACCCAAAAATTCCCGTTGCGTCTGAAAGTAGAAACTCGCCCAATTACAACAGTATGTGTATTTTCTCCCTAGGGCATTCTGGTTAAGCGTTTGGAGCAGCAGAAATGCGAAAAATTTTTTGCCTTCTCAACCATTTCTTAGCTTCAAACTCCCATATCACGCGAACGGATTGACCTAACCCAAAAATTCCTATTGGATTTGAAAGTAGAAACTCGCCCGATTACAACGGTATGCGTATTTTTTCCCTAGGCCATTCTGGTTAAGCGTTTGGAGCAGCAGAATTGCGAAAAATTTGTTGTCTCCTCAAGCATTTCTTAGCTTCAAACTCTCATATCTCGCGAACGGATTGACCGAACCCAAAAATTCCTATTGTATCCGAAAGTAGAAACTCGCCCGATTACAACGGTATGCGTATTTTTTCCCTAGGCCTTTCTGGTTAAGCGTTTGGAGCAGCAGATTTGCGAAAAATTTGTTGTCTTCTCAACCATTTCTTAGCTTCAAACTCTCATATCTCGCGAACGGATTGACCTAACCCAAAAATTCCTATTGGATTTGAAAGTAGAAACTCGCCCGATTACAACGGTATGTGTATTTTTTCCCTAGGGCATTCTGGTTAAGCGTTTGGAGCAGCAGAATTGCGAAAAATTTTTTGCCTTCTCAACCATTTGTTGTCTTCAAACTCCCATATCTCGCGAACGGATTGACCTAACCCAAAAATTCCTTATGCATCTGAAAGTAGAAACTCGCCCGATTACAACGGTACGTGTATTTTTCCCCTAGGGCGTTCTGGTTAAGCGATTGGAGCAGCAGAAGTGCGAAAAATTTGTTGTCTTGTCAACCATTTCTTAGCTTCAAAGTCCCATATCTCGCGAACGGATTGACCGAACCCAAAAATTCCTATTGTAACTGAATGTAGAAACTCGCCCGATTAGAACGGTATGTGTATTTTTTCCCTAGGCCATTCTTGTTAAGAGTTTGTAGCAGCAGAATTGCGAAAATTTTGTAGTCTTCTCAAGCATATCTTAGCTTCAAACTCTCATATCTCGCGAACGGATTGACCTAACCCAAAAATTCCTGTTGCGTCTGAAAGTAGAAACTCGCCCGATTACAACGGTATGTGTATTTTTTCCCTAGGGCATTCTGGTTAAGCGTTTGGAGCAGCAGAAATGCGAAAAATTTTTTGCCTTCTCAACCATTTCTTGGCTTCAAACTCCCATATCTCGCGAACGGATTGTCCTAACCCAAAAATTCCTGTTGCGTCTGAAAGTAGAAACTCGCCCGATTACAACGGTATGTGTATGTTTTCCCTAGCCCATTCTGGTTAAGCGTTTGGTGCAGCAGAAATGCGAAAAATTTTTTGCCTTCTCAACCATTTCTTAGCTTCAAACTCCCATATCTCGCGAACGGATTGACTTAACCGAAAAATTCCTATTGCGTCTGAAAGTAGAAACTCGCCCGATTACAACGGTACGTGTATTCTTCCCCTAGGCCATTCTGGTTAAGCGATTGGAGCAGCAGAATTGCGAAAAATTTGTTGTCTTGTCAACCATTTCTTTGCTTCAAAGTCCCATATCTCGCGAACGGATTGACCTAACCCAAAAATTCCTATTGCATTTGAAAGTAGAAACTCGCCCGATTACAACGGTACGTGTATTTTCCCCCTAGGCCATTCTGGTGAAGCGATTGGAGCAGCAGAAGTGCGAAAAATTTGTTGTCTTGTCAACCATTTCTTAGCTTCAAAGTCCCTTATCTCGCGAACGGATTGACCGAACCCAAAAATTCCTATTGTATCCGAAAGTAGAAACTCGCCCGATTACAACGGTATGCGTATTTTTTCCCTAGGCCATTCTGGTTAAGCGTTTGGAGCAGCAGATTTGCGAAAAATTTGTTGTCTTCTCAACCATTTCTTAGCTTCAAACTCTCATATCTCGCGAACGGATTGACCTAACCCAAAAATTCCTATTGGATTTGAAAGTAGAAACTCGCCCGATTACAACGGTATGTGTATTTTTTCCCTAGGGCATTCTGGTTAAGCGTTTGGAGCAGCAGAATTGCGAAAAATTTTTTGCCTTCTCAACCATTTGTTGTCTTCAAACTCCCATATCTCGCGAACGGATTGACCTAACCCAAAAATTCCTTATGCATCTGAAAGTAGAAACTCGCCCGATTACAACGGTACGTGTATTTTTCCCCTAGGGCATTCTGGTTACGCGATTGGAGCAGCAGAAGTGCGAAAAATTTGTTGTCTTGTCAACCATTTCTTAGATTCAAAGTCCCATATCTCGCGAACGGATTGACCGAACCCAAAAATTCCTATTGTAACTGAATGTAGAAACTCGCCCGATTAGAACGGTATGTGTATTTTCTCCCTAGGCCATTCTTGTTAAGAGTTTGGAGCAGCAGAATTGCGAAAAATTTGTTGTCTTGTCAACCATTTCTTAGCTTCAAAGTCCCATATCTCGCGAACGGATTGACCTAACCCAAAAATTCCTATTGCATTTGAAAGTAGAAACTCGCCCGATTACAACGGTATGTGTATTTTTTCCCTAGCCCATTCTGGTTAAGCGTTTGGAGCAGCAGTATTGCGAAAAATTTGTTGCCTTCTCAACCATTTCTTGGCTTCAAACTCCCATATCTCGCGAACGGATTGACCTAACCCAAAAATTCCCGTTGCGTCTGAAAGTAGAAACTCGCCCAATTACAACAGTATGTGTATTTTCTCCCTAGGGCATTCTGGTTAAGCGTTTGGAGCAGCAGAAATGCGAAAAATTTTTTGCCTTCTCAACCATTTCTTAGCTTCAAACTCCCATATCACGCGAACGGATTGACCTAACCCAAAAATTCCTATTGGATTTGAAAGTAGAAACTCGCCCGATTACAACGGTATGCGTATTTTTTCCCTAGGCCATTCTGGTTAAGCGTTTGGAGCAGCAGAATTGCGAAAAATTTGTTGTCTCCTCAAGCATTTCTTAGCTTCAAACTCTCATATCTCGCGAACGGATTGACCGAACCCAAAAATTCCTATTGTATCCGAAAGTAGAAACTCGCCCGATTACAACGGTATGCGTATTTTTTCCCTAGGCCATTCTGGTTAAGCGTTTGGATCAGCAGACTTGCGAAAAATTTGTTGTCTTCTCAACCATTTCTTAGCTTCAAACTCTCATATCTCGCGAACGGATTGACCTAACCCAAAAATTCCTATTGGATTTGAAAGTAGAAACTCGCCCGATTACAACGGTATGCGTATTTTTTCCCTAGGGCATTCTGGTTAAGCGTTTGGAGCAGCAGAATTGCGAAAAATTTTTTGCCTTCTCAACCATTTGTTGTCTTCAAACTCCCATATCTCGCGAACGGATTGACCTAACCCAAAAATTCCTTATGCATCTGAAAGTAGAAACTCGCCCGATTACAACGGTACGTGTATTTTTCCCCTAGGGCGTTCTGGTTAAGCGATTGGAGCAGCAGAAGTGCGAAAAATTTGTTGTCTTGTCAACCATTTCTTAGCTTCAAAGTCCCATATCTCGCGAACGGATTGACCGAACCCAAAAATTCCTATTGTAACTGAATGTAGAAACTCGCCCGATTAGAACGGTATGTGTATTTTTTCCCTAGGCCATTCTTGTTAAGAGTTTGTAGCAGCAGGATTGCGAAAATTTTGTAGTCTTCTCAAGCATATCTTTGCTTCAAACTCTCATATCTCGCGAACGGATTGACCTAACCCAAAAATTCCTGTTGCGTCTGAAAGTAGAAACTCGCCCGATTACAACGGTATGTGTATTTTTTCCCTAGGGCATTCTGGTTAAGCGTTTGGAGCAGCAGAAATGCGAAAAATTTTTTGCCTTCTCAACCATTTCTTGGCTTCAAACTCCCATATCTCGCGAACGGATTGTCCTAACCCAAAAATTCCTGTTGCGTCTGAAAGTAGAAACTCGCCCGATTACAACGGTATGTGTATGTTTTCCCTAGCCCATTCTGGTTAAGCGTTTGGTGCAGCAGAAATGCGAAAAATTTTTTGCCTTCTCAACCATTTCTTAGCTTCAAACTCCCATATCTCGCGAACGGATTGACTTAACCGAAAAATTCCTATTGCGTCTGAAAGTAGAAACTCGCCCGATTACAACGGTACGTGTATTCTTCCCCTAGGCCATTCTGGTTAAGCGATTGGAGCAGCAGAATTGCGAAAAATTTGTTGTCTTGTCAACCATTTCTTAGCTTCAAAGTCCCATATCTCGCGAACGGATTGACCTAACCGAAAAATTCCTATTGCATTTGAAAGTAGAAACTCGCCCGATTACAACGGTACGTGTATTTTCCCCCTAGGCCATTCTGGTGAAGCGATTGGAGCAGCAGAAGTGCGAAAAATTTGTTGTCTTGTCAACCATTTCTTAGCTTCAAAGTCCCTTATCTCGCGAACGGATTGACCGAACCCAAAAATTCCTATTGTATCCGAAAGTGGAAACTCGCCCGATTACAACGGTATGCGTATCTTTTCCCTAGGCCATTCTGGTTAAGCGTTTGGAGCAGCAGATTTGCGAAAAATTTGTTGTCTTCTCAACCATTTCTTAGCTTCAAACTCCCATATCACGCGAACGGATTGACCTAACCCAAAAATTCCTATTGGATTTGAAAGTAGAAACTCGCCCGATTACAACGGTATGCGTATTTTTTCCCTAGGCCATTCTGGTTAAGCGTTTGGAGCAGCAGAATTGCGAAAAATTTGTTGTCTCCTCAAGCATTTCTTAGCTTCAAACTCTCATATCTCGCGAACGGATTGACCGAACCCAAAAATTCCTATTGTATCCGAAAGTAGAAACTCGCCCGATTACAACGGTATGCGTATTTTTTCCCTAGGCCATTCTGGTTAAGCGTTTGGAGCAGCAGATTTGCGAAAAATTTGTTGTCTTCTCAACCATTTCTTAGCTTCAAACTCTCATATCTCGCGAACGGATTGACCTAACCCAAAAATTCCTATTGGATTTGAAAGTAGAAACTCGCCCGATTACAACGGTATGTGTATTTTTTCCCTAGGGCATTCTGGTTAAGCGTTTGGAGCAGCAGAATTGCGAAAAATTTTTTGCCTTCTCAACCATTTGTTGTCTTCAAACTCCCATATCTCGCGAACGGATTGACCTAACCCAAAAATTCCTTATGCATCTGAAAGTAGAAACTCGCCCGATTACAACGGTACGTGTATTTTTCCCCTAGGGCGTTCTGGTTAAGCGATTGGAGCAGCAGAAGTGCGAAAAATTTGTTGTCTTGTCAACCATTTCTTAGCTTCAAAGTCCCATATCTCGCGAACGGATTGACCGAACCCAAAAATTCCTATTGTAACTGAATGTAGAAACTCGCCCGATTAGAACGGTATGTGTATTTTTTCCCTAGGCCATTCTTGTTAAGAGTTTGTAGCAGCAGAATTGCGAAAATTTTGTAGTCTTCTCAAGCATATCTTAGCTTCAAACTCTCATATCTCGCGAACGGATTGACCTAACCCAAAAATTCCTGTTGCGTCTGAAAGTAGAAACTCGCCCGATTACAACGGTATGTGTATTTTTTCCCTAGGGCATTCTGGTTAAGCGTTTGGAGCAGCAGAAATGCGAAAAATTTTTTGCCTTCTCAACCATTTCTTGGCTTCAAACTCCCATATCTCGCGAACGGATTGTCCTAACCCAAAAATTCCTGTTGCGTCTGAAAGTAGAAACTCGCCCGATTACAACGGTATGTGTATGTTTTCCCTAGCCCATTATGGTTAAGCGTTTGGTGCAGCAGAAATGCGAAAAATTTTTTGCCTTCTCAACCATTTCTTAGCTTCAAACTCCCATATCTCGCGAACGGATTGACTTAACCGAAAAATTCCTATTGCGTCTGAAAGTAGAAACTCGCCCGATTACAACGGTACGTGTATTCTTCCCCTAGGCCATTCTGGTTAAGCGATTGGAGCAGCAGAATTGCGAAAAATTTGTTGTCTTGTCAACCATTTCTTAGCTTCAAAGTCCCATATCTCGCGAACGGATTGACCTAACCCAAAAATTCCTATTGCATTTGAAAGTAGAAACTCGCCCGATTACAACGGTACGTGTATTTTCCCCCTAGGCCATTCTGGTGAAGCGATTGGAGCAGCAGAAGTGCGAAAAATTTGTTGTCTTGTCAACCATTTCTTAGCTTCAAAGTCCCTTATCTCGCGAACGGATTGACCGAACCCAAAAATTCCTATTGTATCCGAAAGTAGAAACTCGCCCGATTACAACGGTATGCGTATTTTTTCCCTAGGCCATTCTGGTTAAGCGTTTGGAGCAGCAGATTTGCGAAAAATTTGTTGTCTTCTCAACCATTTCTTAGCTTCAAACTCTCATATCTCGCGAACGGATTGACCTAACCCAAAAATTCCTATTGGATTTGAAAGTAGAAACTCGACCGATTACAACGGTATGTGTATTTTTTCCCTAGGGCATTCTGGTTAAGCGTTTGGAGCAGCAGAATTGCGAAAAATTTTTTGCCTTCTCAACCATTTGTTGTCTTCAAACTCCCATATCTCGCGAACGGATTGACCTAACCCAAAAATTCCTTATGCATCTGAAAGTAGAAACTCGCCCGATTACAACGGTACGTGTATTTTTCCCCTAGGGCATTCTGGTTACGCGATTGGAGCAGCAGAAGTGCGAAAAATTTGTTGTCTTGTCAACCATTTCTTAGATTCAAAGTCCCATATCTCGCGAACGGATTGACCGAACCCAAAAATTCCTATTGTAACTGAATGTAGAAACTCGCCCGATTAGAACGGTATGTGTATTTTCTCCCTAGGCCATTCTTGTTAAGAGTTTGGAGCAGCAGAATTGCGAAAAATTTGTTGTCTTGTCAACCATTTCTTAGCTTCAAAGTCCCATATCTCGCGAACGGATTGACCTAACCCAAAAATTCCTATTGCATTTGAAAGTAGAAACTCGCCCGATTACAACGGTATGTGTATTTTTTCCCTAGCCCATTCTGGTTAAGCGTTTGGAGCAGCAGTATTGCGAAAAATTTGTTGCCTTCTCAACCATTTCTTGGCTTCAAACTCCCATATCTCGCGAACGGATTGACCTAACCCAAAAATTCCCGTTGCGTCTGAAAGTAGAAACTCGCCCAATTACAACAGTATGTGTATTTTCTCCCTAGGGCATTCTGGTTAAGCGTTTGGAGCAGCAGAAATGCGAAAAATTTTTTGCCTTCTCAACCATTTCTTAGCTTCAAACTCCCATATCACGCGAACGGATTGACCTAACCCAAAAATTCCTATTGGATTTGAAAGTAGAAACTCGCCCGATTACAACGGTATGCGTATTTTTTCCCTAGGCCATTCTGGTTAAGCGTTTGGAGCAGCAGAATTGCGAAAAATTTGTTGTCTCCTCAAGCATTTCTTAGCTTCAAACTCTCATATCTCGCGAACGGATTGACCGAACCCAAAAATTCCTATTGTATCCGAAAGTAGAAACTCGCCCGATTACAACGGTATGCGTATTTTTTCCCTAGGCCATTCTGGTTAAGCGTTTGGATCAGCAGACTTGCGAAAAATTTGTTGTCTTCTCAACCATTTCTTAGCTTCAAACTCTCATATCTCGCGAACGGATTGACCTAACCCAAAAATTCCTATTGGATTTGAAAGTAGAAACTCGCCCGATTACAACGGTATGCGTATTTTTTCCCTAGGGCATTCTGGTTAAGCGTTTGGAGCAGCAGAATTGCGAAAAATTTTTTGCCTTCTCAACCATTTGTTGTCTTCAAACTCCCATATCTCGCGAACGGATTGACCTAACCCAAAAATTCCTTATGCATCTGAAAGTAGAAACTCGCCCGATTACAACGGTACGTGTATTTTTCCCCTAGGGCGTTCTGGTTAAGCGATTGGAGCAGCAGAAGTGCGAAAAATTTGTTGTCTTGTCAACCATTTCTTAGCTTCAAAGTCCCATATCTCGCGAACGGATTGACCGAACCCAAAAATTCCTATTGTAACTGAATGTAGAAACTCGCCCGATTAGAACGGTATGTGTATTTTTTCCCTAGGCCATTCTTGTTAAGAGTTTGTAGCAGCAGGATTGCGAAAATTTTGTAGTCTTCTCAAGCATATCTTTGCTTCAAACTCTCATATCTCGCGAACGGATTGACCTAACCCAAAAATTCCTGTTGCGTCTGAAAGTAGAAACTCGCCCGATTACAACGGTATGTGTATTTTTTCCCTAGGGCATTCTGGTTAAGCGTTTGGAGCAGCAGAAATGCGAAAAATTTTTTGCCTTCTCAACCATTTCTTGGCTTCAAACTCCCATATCTCGCGAACGGATTGTCCTAACCCAAAAATTCCTGTTGCGTCTGAAAGTAGAAACTCGCCCGATTACAACGGTATGTGTATGTTTTCCCTAGCCCATTCTGGTTAAGCGTTTGGTGCAGCAGAAATGCGAAAAATTTTTTGCCTTCTCAACCATTTCTTAGCTTCAAACTCCCATATCTCGCGAACGGATTGACTTAACCGAAAAATTCCTATTGCGTCTGAAAGTAGAAACTCGCCCGATTACAACGGTACGTGTATTCTTCCCCTAGGCCATTCTGGTTAAGCGATTGGAGCAGCAGAATTGCGAAAAATTTGTTGTCTTGTCAACCATTTCTTAGCTTCAAAGTCCCATATCTCGCGAACGGATTGACCTAACCGAAAAATTCCTATTGCATTTGAAAGTAGAAACTCGCCCGATTACAACGGTACGTGTATTTTCCCCCTAGGCCATTCTGGTGAAGCGATTGGAGCAGCAGAAGTGCGAAAAATTTGTTGTCTTGTCAACCATTTCTTAGCTTCAAAGTCCCTTATCTCGCGAACGGATTGACCGAACCCAAAAATTCCTATTGTATCCGAAAGTGGAAACTCGCCCGATTACAACGGTATGCGTATTTTTTCCCTAGGCCATTCTGGTTAAGCGTTTGGAGCAGCAGATTTGCGAAAAATTTGTTGTCTTCTCAACCATTTCTTAGCTTCAAACTCTCATATCTCGCGAACGGATTGACCTAACCCAAAAATTCCTATTGGATTTGAAAGTAGAAACTCGCCCGATTACAACGGTATGTGTATTTTTTCCCTAGGGCATTCTGGTTAAGCGTTTGGAGCAGCAGAATTGCGAAAAATTTTTTGCCTTCTCAACCATTTGTTGTCTTCAAACTCCCATATCTCTCGAACGGATTGACCTAACCCAAAAATTCCTTATGCATCTGAAAGTAGAAACTCGCCCGATTACAACGGTACGTGTATTTTTCCCCTAGGGCATTCTGGTTAAGCGATTGGAGCAGCAGAAGTGCGAAAAATTTGTTGTCTTGTCAACCATTTCTTAGATTCAAAGTCCCATATCTCGCGAACGGATTGACCGAACCCAAAAATTCCTATTGTAACTGAATGTAGAAACTCGCCCGATTAGAACGGTATGTGTATTTTCTCCCTAGGCCATTCTTGTTAAGAGTTTGGAGCAGCAGAATTGCGAAAAATTTGTTGTCTTGTCAACCATTTCTTAGCTTCAAAGTCCCATATCTCGCGAACGGATTGACCTAACCCAAAAATTCCTATTGCATTTGAAAGTAGAAACTCGCCCGATTACAACGGTATGTGTATTTTTTCCCTAGCCCATTCTGGTTAAGCGTTTGGAGCAGCAGTATTGCGAAAAATTTGTTGTCTTCTCAAGCATTTCTTAGCTTCAAACTCTCATATCTCGCGAACGGATTGACCTAACCCAAAAATTCCTGTTGCGTCTGAAAGTAGAAACTCGCCCCATTACAACGGTATGTGTATTTTTTCCCTAGGGCATTCTGGTTAAGCGTTTGGAGCAGCAGAAATGCAAAAAATTTTTTGCCTTCTCAACCATTTCTTGGCTTCAAACTCCCATATCTCGCGAACGGATTGTCCTAACCCAAAAATTCCAGTTGCGCCTGAAAGTAGAAACTCGCCCGATTACAACGGTATGTGTATTTTTTCCCTATGCCATTCTGGTTAAGCGTTTCGAGCAGCAGTATTGCGAAAAATTTTTTGCCTTCTCAACCATTTCTTGGCTTCAAACTCCCATATCTCGCGAACGGATTGACCTAACCCAAAAATTCCTTATGCATCTGAAAGTAGAAACTCGCCCGATTACAACGGTACGTGTATTTTTCCCCTAGGGCATTCTGGTTAAGCGATTGGAGCAGCAGAAGTGCGCAAAATTTGTTGTCTTGTCAACCATTTCTTAGATTCAAATTCCCATATCTCGCGAACGGATTGACCGAACCCAAAAATTCCTATTGTAACTGAATGTAGAAACTCGCCCGATTAGAACGGTATGTGTATTTTTTCCCTAGGCCATTCTTGTTAAGAGTTTGGAGCAGCAGAATTGCGAAAAATTTTTTGTCTTCTCAACCATTTCTTGGCTTCAAACTCCCATATCTCGCGAACGGATTGACCTAACCCAAAAATTCCTGTTGCGACTGAAAGTAGAAACTCGCCCGATTACAACGGTATGTGTATTTTTTCCCTAGCCCATTCTGGTTAAGCGTTTGGAGCAGCAGGATTGCGAAAAATTTTTTGCCTTCTCAACCATTTCTTGGCTTCAAACTCCCATATCTCGCGAACGGATTGTCCTAACCCAAAAATTCCTGTTGCGTCTGAAAGTAGAAACTCGCCCGATTACAATAGTATGTGTATTTTTTCCCTAGGCCATTCTGGTTAAGCGTTTCGAGCAGCAGTATTGCGAAAAATTTTTTGCCTTCTCAACCATTTCTTGGCTTCAAACTCCCATATCTCGCGAACGGATTGACCTAACCCAAAAATTCCTATTGTAACTGAATGTAGAAACTCGCCCGATTAGAACGGTATGTGTATTTTTTCCCTAGGCCATTCTTGTTAAGAGTTTGTAGCAGCAGAATTGCGAAAATTTTGTAGTCTTCTCAAGCATATCTTAGCTTCAAACTCTCATATCTCGCGAACGGATTGACCTAACCCAAAAATTCCTGTTGCGTCTGAAAGTAGAAACTCGCCCGATTACAACGGTATGTGTATTTTTTCCCTAGGGCATTCTGGTTAAGCGTTTGGAGCGGCAGAAATGCGAAAAATTTTTTGCCTTCTCAACCATTTCTTGGCTTCAAACTCCCATATCTCGCGAACGGATTGTCCTAACCCAAAAATTCCTGTTGCGTCTGAAAGTAGAAACTCGCCCGATTACAACGGTATGTGTATGTTTTCCCTAGCCCATTCTGGTTAAGCGTTTGGTGCAGCAGAAATGCGAAAAATTTTTTGCCTTCTCAACCATTTCTTAGCTTCAAACTCCCATATCTCGCGAACGGATTGACCTAACCCAAAAATTCCTATTGCATTTGAAAGTAGAAACTCGCCCGATTACAACGGTACGTGTATTTTCCCCCTAGGCCATTCTGGTGAAGCGATTGGAGCAGCAGAAGTGCGAAAAATTTGTTGTCTTGTCAACCATTTCTTAGCTTCAAAGTCCCTTATCTCGCGAACGGATTGACCGAACCCAAAAATTCCTATTGTATCCGAAAGTAGAAACTCGCCCGATTACAACGGTATGCGTATTTTTTCCCTAGGCCATTCTGGTTAAGCGTTTGGAGCAGCAGATTTGCGAAAAATTTGTTGTCTTCTCAACCATTTCTTAGCTTCAAACTCTCATATCTCGCGAACGGATTGACCTAACCCAAAAATTCCTATTGGATTTGAAAGTAGAAACTCGCCCGATTACAACGGTATGTGTATTTTTTCCCTAGGGCATTCTGGTTAAGCGTTTGGAGCAGCAGAACTGCGAAAAATTTTTTGCCTTCTCAACCATTTGTTGTCTTCAAACTCCCATATCTCGCGAACGGATTGACCTAACCCAAAAATTCCTTATGCATCTGAAAGTAGAAACTCGCCCGATTACAACGGTACGTGTATTTTTCCCCTAGGGCATTCTGGTTAAGCGATTGGAGCAGCAGAAGTGCGAAAAATTTGTTGTCTTGTCAACCATTTCTTAGATTCAAAGTCCCATATCTCGCGAACGGATTGACCGAACCCAAAAATTCCTATTGTAACTGAATGTAGAAACTCGCCCGATTAGAACGGTATGTGTATTTTCTCCCTAGGCCATTCTTGTTAAGAGTTTGGAGCAGCAGAATTGCGAAAAATTTGTTGTCTTGTCAACCATTTCTTAGCTTCAAAGTCCCATATCTCGCGAACGGATTGACCTAACCCAAAAATTCCTATTGCATTTGAAAGTAGAAACTCGCCCGATTACAACGGTATGTGTATTCTTCCCCTAGCCCATTCTGGTTAAGCGTTTGGAGCAGCAGTATTGCGAAAAATTTGTTGTCTTCTCAAGCATTTCTTAGCTTCAAACTCTCATATCTCGCGAACGGATTGACCTAACCCAAAAATTCCTGTTGCGTCTGAAAGTAGAAACTCGCCCGATTACAACGGTATGTGTATTTTTTCCCTAGGGCATTCTGGTTAAGCGTTTGGAGCAGCAGAAATGCAAAAAATTTTTTGCCTTCTCAAACATTTCTTGGCTTCAAACTCCCATATCTCGCGAACGGATTGACCTAACCCAAAAATTCCCGTTGCGTCTGAAAGTAGAAACTCGCCCAATTACAACAGTATGTGTATTTTCTCCCTAGGGCATTCTGGTTAAGCGTTTGGAGCAGCAGAAATGCGAAAAATTTTTTGCCTTCTCAACCATTTCTTAGCTTCAAACTCCCATATCACGCGAACGGATTGACCTAACCCAAAAATTCCTATTGGATTTGAAAGTAGAAACTCGCCCGATTACAACGGTATGCGTATTTTTTCCCTAGGGCATTCTGGTTAAGCGTTTGGAGCGGCAGAAATGCGAAAAATTTTTTGCCTTCTCAACCATTTCTTGGCTTCAAACTCCCATATCTCGCGAACGGATTGTCCTAACCCAAAAATTCCTGTTGCGTCTGAAAGTAGAAACTCGCCCGATTACAACGGTATGTGTATGTTTTCCCTAGCCCATTCTGGTTAAGCGTTTGGTGCAGCAGAAATGCGAAAAATTTTTTGCCTTCTCAACCATTTCTTAGCTTCAAACTCCCATATCTCGCGAACGGATTGACTTAACCGAAAAATTCCTATTGCGTCTGAAAGTAGAAACTCGCCCGATTACAACGGTACGTGTATTCTTCCCCTAGGCCATTCTGGTTAAGCGATTGGAGCAGCAGAATTGCGAAAAATTTGTTGTCTTGTCAACCATTTCTTAGCTTCAAAGTCCCATATCTCGCGAACGGATTGACCTAACCCAAAAATTCCTATTGCATTTGAAAGTAGAAACTCGCCCGATTACAACGGTACGTGTATTTTCCCCCTAGGCCATTCTGGTGAAGCGATTGGAGCAGCAGAAGTGCGAAAAATTTGTTGTCTTGTCAACCATTTCTTAGCTTCAAAGTCCCTTATCTCGCGAACGGATTGACCGAACCCAAAAATTCCTATTGTATCCGAAAGTAGAAACTCGCCCGATTACAACGGTATGCGTATTTTTTCCCTAGGCCATTCTGGTTAAGCGTTTGGAGCAGCAGATTTGCGAAAAATTTGTTGTCTTCTCAACCATTTCTTAGCTTCAAACTCTCATATCTCGCGAACGGATTGACCTAACCCAAAAATTCCTATTGGATTTGAAAGTAGAAACTCGCCCGATTACAACGGTATGTGTATTTTTTCCCTAGGGCATTCTGGTTAAGCGTTTGGAGCAGCAGAATTGCGAAAAATTTTTTGCCTTCTCAACCATTTGTTGTCTTCAAACTCCCATATCTCGCGAACGGATTGACCTAACCCAAAAATTCCTTATGCATCTGAAAGTAGAAACCCGCCCGATTACAACGGTACGTGTATTTTTCCCCTAGGGCATTCTGGTTAAGCGATTGGAGCAGCAGAAGTGCGAAAAATTTGTTGTCTTGTCAACCATTTCTTAGATTCAAAGTCCCATATCTCGCGAACGGATTGACCGAACCCAAAAATTCCTATTGTAACTGAATGTAGAAACTCGCCCGATTAGAACGGTATGTGTATTTTCTCCCTAGGCCATTCTTGTTAAGAGTTTGGAGCAGCAGAATTGCGAAAAATTTGTTGTCTTGTCAACCATTTCTTAGCTTCAAAGTCCCATATCTCGCGAACGGATTGACCTAACCCAAAAATTCCTATTGCATTTGAAAGTAGAAACTCGCCCGATTACAACGGTATGTGTATTTTTTCCCTAGCCCATTCTGGTTAAGCGTTTGGAGCAGCAGTATTGCGAAAAATTTGTTGTCTTCTCAAGCATTTCTTAGCTTCAAACTCTCATATCTCGCGAACGGATTGACCTAACCCAAAAATTCCTGTTGCGTCTGAAAGTAGAAACTCGCCCGATTACAACGGTATGTGTATTTTTTCCCTAGGGCATTCTGGTTAAGCGTTCGGAGCAGCAGAAATGCAAAAAATTTTTTGCCTTCTCAACCATTTCTTGGCTTCAAACTCCCATATCTCGCGAACGGATTGACCTAACCCAAAAATTCCCGTTGCGTCTGAAAGTAGAAACTCGCCCAATTACAACAGTATGTGTATTTTCTCCCTAGGGCATTCTGGTTAAGCGTTTGGAGCAGCAGAAATGCGAAAAATTTTTTGCCTTCTCAACCATTTCTTAGCTTCAAACTCCCATATCACGCGAACGGATTGACCTAACCCAAAAATTCCTATTGGATTTGAAAGTAGAAACTCGCCCGATTACAACGGTATGCGTATTTTTTCCCTAGGCCATTCTGGTTAAGCGTTTGGAGCAGCAGAATTGCGAAAAATTTGTTGTCTCCTCAAGCATTTCTTAGCTTCAAACTCTCATATCTCGCGAACGGATTGACCGAACCCAAAAATTCCTATTGTATCCGAAAGTAGAAACTCGCCCGATTACAACGGTATGCGTATTTTTTCCCTAGGCCATTCTGGTTAAGCGTTTGGATCAGCAGATTTGCGAAAAATTTGTTGTCTTCTCAACCATTTCTTAGCTTCAAACTCTCATATCTCGCGAACGGATTGACCTAACCCAAAAATTCCTATTGGATTTGAAAGTAGAAACTCGCCCGATTACAACGGTATGTGTATTTTTTCCCTAGGGCATTCTGGTTAAGCGTTTGGAGCAGCAGAATTGCGAAAAATTTTTTGCCTTCTCAACCATTTGTTGTCTTCAAACTCCCATATCTCGCGAACGGATTGACCTAACCCAAAAATTCCTTATGCATCTGAAAGTAGAAACTCGCCCGATTACAACGGTACGTGTATTTTTCCCCTAGGGCGTTCTGGTTAAGCGATTGGAGCAGCAGAAGTGCGAAAAATTTGTTGTCTTGTCAACCATTTCTTAGCTTCAAAGTCCCATATCTCGCGAACGGATTGACCGAACCCAAAAATTCCTATTGTAACTGAATGTAGAAACTCGCCCGATTAGAACGGTATGTGTATTTTTTCCCTAGGCCATTCTTGTTAAGAGTTTGTAGCAGCAGAATTGCGAAAATTTTGTAGTCTTCTCAAGCATATCTTAGCTTCAAACTCTCATATCTCGCGAACGGATTGACCTAACCCAAAAATTCCTGTTGCGTCTGAAAGTAGAAACTCGCCCGATTACAACGGTATGTGTATTTTTTCCCTAGGGCATTCTGGTTAAGCGTTTGGAGCAGCAGAAATGCGAAAAATTTTTTGCCTTCTCAACCATTTCTTGGCTTCAAACTCCCATATCTCGCGAACGGATTGTCCTAACCCAAAAATTCCTGTTGCGTCTGAAAGTAGAAACTCGCCCGATTACAACGGTATGTGTATGTTTTCCCTAGCCCATTCTGGTTAAGCGTTTGGTGCAGCAGAAATGCGAAAAATTTTTTGCCTTCTCAACCATTTCTTAGCTTCAAACTCCCATATCTCGCGAACGGATTGACTTAACCGAAAAATTCCTATTGCGTCTGAAAGTAGAAACTCGCCCGATTACAACGGTACGTGTATTCTTCCCCTAGGCCATTCTGGTTAAGCGATTGGAGCAGCAGAATTGCGAAAAATTTGTTGTCTTGTCAACCATTTCTTAGCTTCAAAGTCCCATATCTCGCGAACGGATTGACCTAACCCAAAAATTCCTATTGCATTTGAAAGTAGAAACTCGCCCGATTACAACGGTACGTGTATTTTCCCCCTAGGCCATTCTGGTGAAGCGATTGGAGCAGCAGAAGTGCGAAAAATTTGTTGTCTTGTCAACCATTTCTTAGCTTCAAAGTCCCTTATCTCGCGAACGGATTGACCGAACCCAAAAATTCCTATTGTATCCGAAAGTAGAAACTCGCCCGATTACAACGGTATGCGTATTTTTTCCCTAGGCCATTCTGGTTAAGCGTTTGGAACAGCAGATTTGCGAAAAATTTGTTGCCTTCTCAACCATTTCTTAGCTTCAAAGTCCCATATCTCGCGAACGGATTGACCTAACCCAAAAATTCCTATTGGATTTGAAAGTAGAAACTCGCCCGATTACAACGGTATGTGTATTTTTTCCCTAGGGCATTCTGGTTAAGCGTTTGGAGCAGCAGAATTGCGAAAAATTTTTTGCCTTCTCAACCATTTGTTGTCTTCAAACTCCCATATCTCGCGAACGGATTGACCTAACCCAAAAATTCCTTATGCATCTGAAAGTAGAAACTCGCCCGATTACAACGGTACGTGTATTTTTCCCCTAGGGCATTCTGGTTGAGCGATTGGAGCAGCAGAAGTGCGAAAAATTTGTTGTCTTGTCAACCATTTCTTAGATTCAAAGTCCCATATCTCGCGAACGGATTGACCGAACCCAAAAATTCCTATTGTAACTGAATGTAGAAACTCGCCCGATTAGAACGGTATGTGTATTTTCTCCCTAGGCCATTCTTGTTAAGAGTTTGGAGCAGCAGAATTGCGAAAAATTTGTTGTCTTGTCAACCATTTCTTAGCTTCAAAGTCCCATATCTCGCGAACGGATTGACCTAACCCAAAAATTCCTATTGCGTTTGAAAGTAGAAACTCGCCCGATTACAACGGTATGTGTATTTTTTCCCTAGCCCATTCTGGTTAAGCGTTTGGAGCAGCAGTATTGCGAAAAATTTGTTGTCTTCTCAAGCATTTCTTAGCTTCAAACTCTCATATCTCGCGAACGGATTGACCTAACCCAAAAATTCCTGTTGCGTCTGAAAGTAGAAACTCGCCCCATTACAACGGTATGTGTATTTTTTCCCTAGGGCATTCTGGTTAAGCGTTTGGAGCAGCAGAAATGCAAAAAATTTTTTGCCTTCTCAACCATTTCTTGGCTTCAAACTCCCATATCTCGCGAACGTATTGTCCTAACCCAAAAATTCCAGTTGCGCCTGAAAGTAGAAACTCGCCCGATTACAACGGTATGTGTATTTTTTCCCTATGCCATTCTGGTTAAGCGTTTCGAGCAGCAGTATTGCGAAAAATTTTTTGCCTTCTCAACCATTTCTTGGCTTCAAACTCCCATATCTCGCGAACGGATTGACCTAACCCAAAAATTCCTTATGCATCTGAAAGTAGAAACTCGCCCGATTACAACGGTACGTGTATTTTTCCCCTAGGGCATTCTGGTTAAGCGATTGGAGCAGCAGAAGTGCGCAAAATTTGTTGTCTTGTCAACCATTTCTTAGATTCAAATTCCCATATCTCGCGAACGGATTGACCGAACCCAAAAATTCCTATTGTAACTGAATGTAGAAACTCGCCCGATTAGAACGGTATGTGTATTTTTTCCCTAGGCCATTCTTGTTAAGAGTTTGGAGCAGCAGAATTGCGAAAAATTTTTTGTCTTCTCAACCATTTCTTGGCTTCAAACTCCCATATCTCGCGAACGGATTGACCTAACCCAAAAATTCCTGTTGCGACTGAAAGTAGAAACTCGCCCGATTACAACGGTATGTGTATTTTTTCCCTAGCCCATTCTGGTTAAGCGTTTGGAGCAGCAGGATTGCGAAAAATTTTTTGCCTTCTCAACCATTTCTTGGCTTCAAACTCCCATATCTCGCGAACGGATTGTCCTAACCCAAAAATTCCTGTTGCGTCTGAAAGTAGAAACTCGCCCGATTACAATAGTATGTGTATTTTTTCCCTAGGCCATTCTGGTTAAGCGTTTCGAGCAGCAGTATTGCGAAAAATTTTTTGCCTTCTCAACCATTTCTTGGCTTCAAACTCCCATATCTCGCGAACGGATTGACCTAACCCAAAAATTCCTTATGCATCTGAAAGTAGAAACTCGCCCGATTACAACGGTACGTGTATTTTTCCCCTAGGGCATTCTGGTTAAGCGATTGGAGCAGCAGAAGTGCGCAAAATTTGTTGTCTTGTCATCCATTTCTTAGATTCAAATTCCCATATCTCGCGAACGGATTGACCGAACCCAAAAATTCCTATTGTAACTGAATGTAGAAACTCGCCCGATTAGAACGGTATGTGTATTTTTTCCCTAGGCCATTCTTGTTAAGAGTTTGGAGCAGCAGAATTGCGAAAAATTTTTTGTCTTCTCAACCATTTCTTGGCTTCAAACTCCCATATCTCGCGAACGGATTGACCTAACCCAAAAATTCCTGTTGCGACTGAAAGTAGAAACTCGCCCGATTACAACGGTATGTGTATTTTTTCCCTAGCCCATTCTGGTTAAGCGTTTGGAGCAGCAGGATTGCGAAAAATTTTTTGCCTTCTCAACCATTTCTTGGAATCAAACTCCCATATCTCGCGAACGGATTGTCCTAACCCAAAAATTCCTGTTGCGTCTGAAAGTAGAAACTCGCCCGATTACAATAGTATGTGTATTTTTTCCCTAGGCCATTCTGGTTAAGCGTTTGGAGCAGCAGATTTGCGAAAAATTTGTTGTCCTCTCAACCATTTCTTAGCTTCAAACTCTCATATCTCGCGAACGGATTGACCTGACCCAAAAATTCCTATCGCATTTGAAAGTAGAAACTCGCCCGATTACAACGGTATGTGTATTTTTTCCCTATGCCATTCTGGTTAAGCGTTTCGAGCAGCAGTATTGCGAAAAATTTTTTGCCTTCTCAACCATTTCTTGGCTTCAAACTCCCATATCTCGCTAACGGATTGACTTAACCGAAAAATTCCTATTGCGTCTGAAAGTAGAAACTCGCCCGATTACAACGGTACGTGTATTTTTCCCCTAGGCCATTCTGGTTAAGCGATTAGAGCAGCAGAATTGCGAAAAATTTGTTGTCTTGTCAACCATTTCTTAGCTTCAAAGTCCCATATCTCGCGAACGGATTGACCTAACCCAAAAATTCCTATTGCATTTGAAAGTAGAAACTCGCCCGATTACAACGGTACGTGTATTTTTCCCCTAGGCCATTCTGGTTAAGCGATTGGAGTAGCAGAAGTGCGAAAGATTTGTTATCTTGTCAACCATTTCTTAACTTCAAAGTCCCTTATCTCGCGAACCGATTGACCGAACCCAAAAATTCCTATTGTATCCGAAAGTAGAAAGTCGCACGATTACAACGGTATGCGTATTTTTTCCCTAGAGCATTCTGGTTAAGCGTTTGGAGCAGCAGATTTGCGAAAAATTTGTTGTCTTCTCAACCATTTCTTAGCTTCAAACTCTCATATCTCGCGAACGGATTGACCTATCCCAAAAATTCCTATTGGATTTGAAAGTAGAAACTCGCCCGATTACAACGGTATGTGTATTTTTTCCCTAGGGCATTCTGGTTAAGCGTTTGGAGCAGCAGAATTGCGAAAAATTTTTTGCCTTCTCAACCATTTGTTGTCTTCAAACTCCCATATCTCGCGAACGGATTGACCTAACCCAAAAATTCCTTATGCATCTGAAAGTAGAAACTCGCCCGATTACAACGGTACGTGTATTTTTCTCTTAGGGCATTCTGGTTAAGCGATTGGGGCAGCAGAAGTGCGAAAAATTTGTTGTCTTGTCAACCATTTCTTAGCTTCAAAGTCCCGTATCTCGCGAACGGATTGACCTAACCCAAAAATTCCTGTTGCGTCTGAAAGTAGAAACTCGCCCGATTACAACGGTATGTGTATTTTTTCCCTAGGGCATTCTGGTTAAGCGTTTGGAGCAGCAGAATTGCGAAAAATTTTTTGCATTCTCAACCATTTGTTGTCTTCAAACTCCGATATCTCGCGAACGGATTGACCTAACCCAAAAATTCCTTATGCATCTGAAAGTAGAAACTCGCCCGATTACAACGGTACGTGTATTTTTCTCTTAGGGCATTCTGGTAAAGCGATTGGAGCAGCAGAAGTGCGAAATATTTGTTGTCTTGTCAATCATTTCTTAGCTTCAAAGTCCCATATCTCGCGAACGGATTGACCTAACCCAAAAATTCCTGTTGCGTCTGAAAGTAGAAACTCGCCCGATTACAACGGTATGTGTATGTTTTCCCTAGCCCATTCTGGTTAAGCGTTTGAAGCAGCAGAATTGCGAAAAATTTGTTGTCTTCTCAACCATTTCTTGGCTTCAAACTCCCATATCTCGCGAACGGATTGACTTAACCCAGAAATTCCTGTTGCGTCTGAAAGTAGAAACTCGCCCGATTACAACGGTATGTGTATTTTTTCCCTAGCCCATTCTGGTTAAGCGTTTGGAGCAGCAGAATTGCGAAAAATTTGTTGTCTTCTCAAGCATTTCTTAGCTTCAAACTCTCATATCTCGCGAACGGATTGACCTAACCCAAAAATTCCTGTTGCGTCTGAAAGTAGGAACTCGCCCGATTACAATCGTATGTGTATTTTTTCCCTAGGCCATTCTGGTTAAGCGTTTGGAGCAGCAGATTTGCGAAAAATTTGTTGTCCTCTCAACCATTTCTTAGCTTCAAACTCTCATATCTCGCGAACGGATTGACCTGACCCAAAAATTCCTATTGCATTTGAAAGTAGAAACTCGCCCGATTACAACGGTACGTGTATTTTTCCCCTAGGCCAATCTGGTTAAGCGATTGGAGCAGCAGAATTGCGAAAAATTTGTTGTCTTGTCAACCATTTCTTAGCTTCAAAGTCCCATATCTCGCGAACGGATTGACCTAACCCAAAAATTCCTATTGCATTTGAAAGTAGAAACTCGCCCGATTACAACGGTACGTGTATTTTTCCCCTAGGCCATTCTGGTTAAGCGATTGGAGCAGCAGAAGTGCGAAAAGTTGTTTGCCTTCTCAACCATTTCTTGGCTTCAAACTCCCATATCTCGCGAACGGATTGTCCTAACCCAAAAATTCCTGTTGCGTCTGAAAGTAGAAACTCGCCCGATTACAACGGTATGTGTATGTTTTCCCTAGCCCATTCTGGTTAAGCGTTTGGTGCAGCAGAATTGCGAAAAATTTGTTGTCTTCTAAACAATTTCTTAGCTTCAAACTCCCATATCTCGCGAACGGATTGACTTAACCGAAAAATTCCTATTGCGTCTGAAAGTAGAAACTCGCCCGATTACAACGGTACGTGTATTTTTCCCCTAGGCCATTCTGGTTAAGCGTTTGGAGCAGCAGAAGTGCGAAAAATTTGTTGTCTTGTCAACCATTTCTTAGCTTCAAAGTCCCTTATCTCGCGAACGGATTGACCGAACCCAAAAATTCCTATTGTATCCGAAAGTAGAAACTCGCCCGATTACAACGGTATGCGTATTTTTCCCCTAGGGCATTCTGGTTAAGCGATTGGAGCAGCAGAAGTGCGCAAAATTTGTTGTCTTGTCAACCATTTCTTAGCTTCAAAGTCCCATATCTCGCGAACGGATTGACCGAACCCAAAAATTCCTATTGTAACTGAATGTAGAAACTCGCCCGATTAGAACGGTATGTGTATTTTTTCCCTAGCCCATTCTGGTTAAGCGTTTGGAGCAGCAGAATTGCGAAAAATTTGTTGTCTTCTCAAGCATTTCTTAGCTTCAAACTCTCATATCTCGCGAACGGATTGACCTAACCCAAAAATTTCTGTTGCGTCTGAAAGTAGAAACTCGCCCGATTACAACGGTATGTGTATTTTCTCCCTAGGGCATTCTGGTTAAGCGTTTGGAGCAGCAGAATTGCGATAAATTTTTTGCCTTCTCAACCATTTCTTGGCTTCAAACACCCATATCTCGCGAACGGATTGTCCTAACCCAAAAATTCCTGTTGCGTCTGAAAGTAGAAACTCGCCCGATTACAATAGTATGTGTATTTTTTCCCTAGGCCATTCTGGTTAAGCGTTTGGAGCAGCAGATTTGCGAAAAATTTGTTGTCCTCTCAACCATTTCTTAGCTTCAAACTCTCATATCTCGCGAATGGATTGACCTGACCCAAAAATTCCTATTGCATTTGAAAGTAGAAACTCGCCCGATTACAACGGTATGTGTATTTTTTCCCTAGGCCATTCTGGTTAAGCGTTTCGAGCAGCAGTATTGCGATAAATTTTTTGCCTTCTCAACAATTTGTTGTCTTCAAACTCCCATATCTCGCGAACGGATTGACCTAACCCAAAAATTCCTTATGCATCTGAAAGTAGAAACTCCCCCGATTACAACGGTGCGTGTATTTTTCCCCTAGGGCATTCTGGTTAAGCGATTGGAGCAGCAGAAGAGCGAAAAATTTGTTGTCTTTTCAACCATTTCTTAGCTTCAAAGTCCCATATCTCGCGAACAGACTGACCGAACCCAAAAATTCCTATTGTAACTGAATGTAGAAACGCGCCCGATTACAACGGTATGTGTATTTTTTCCCTAGGCCATTCTTGTTAAGAGTTTGAAGCAGCAGAATTGCGAAAAATTTGTTGTCTTCTCAACCATTTCTTGGCTTCAAACTCCCATATCTCGCGAACGGATTGACCTAACCCAAAAATTGCTGTTGCGTCCGAAAGTAGAAACTCGCCCGATTACAACGGTATGTGTATTTTTTCCCTAGCCCATTCTGGTTAAGCGTTTGGAGCAGCAGAATTGCGAAAAATTTGTTGTCTTCTCAACCATTTCTTAGCTTCAAACTCTCATATCTCGCGAACGGATTGACCTAACCCAAAAATTCCTTATGCATCTGAAAGTAGAAACTCCCCCGATTACAACGGTACGTGTATTTTTCCCCTAGGGCATTCTGGTTAAGCGATTGGAGCAGCAGAAGTGCGAAAAATTTGTTGTCTTGTCAACCATTTCTTAGATTCAAAGTCCCATATCTCGCGAACAGATTGACCGAACCCAAAAATTCCTATTGTAACTGAATGTAGAAACGCGCCCGATTACAACGGTATGTGTATTTTTTCCCTAGGCCATTCTTGTTAAGAGTTTGGAGCAGCAGAATTGCGAAAAATTTGTTGTCTTCTCAACCATTTCTTGGCTTCAAACTCCCATATCTCGCGAACGGATTGACCTAACCCAAAAATTCCTGTTGCGTCTGAAAGTAGAAACTCGCCCGATTACAAAGGCATGTGTATTTTTTCCCTAGCCCATTCTGGTTAAGCGTTTGGAGCAGCAGAATTGCGAAAAATTTGTTGTCTTGTCAACCATTTCTTAGCTTCAAAGTCCCATATCTCGCGAACGGATTGACCAAACCCAAAAATTCCTTCTGCGTCTGAAAGTAGAAACTCGCCCGATTACAACGGTATGCGTATTTTTCCCTAGGCCATTCTGGTTAAGCGTTTGGAGCAGCAGAATTGCGAAAAATTTGTTGTCTTCTCAACCATTTCTTAGCTTCAAAGTCTCATATCTCGCGAACGGATTGTCCTAACCCAAAAATTCCTATTGCATTTGAAAGTAGAAACTCGCCAGATTACAACGGTGCGTGTATTTTTCCCCTACGGCATTCTGGTTAAGCGACTGGAGCAGCAGAAGTGCGAAAAATTTGTTGTCTTGTCAACCATTTCTTAGCTTCAAAGTCCCATATCTCGCGAACGGATTTACCGAACCCAAAAATTCCTACTGTAACTGAAAGTAGAAACTCGCCCGATTACAACGGTGTGTGTATTTTTTCCCTAGGCCATTCTTGTTAAGAGTTGGAGCAGCAGAATTGCGAAAAATTTGTTGTCTTCTCAACCATTTCTTGGCTTCAAACTCCCATATCTCGCGAACGGATTGACCTAACCCAAAAATTCCTGTTGCGTCTGAAAGTAGAATCTCGCCCGATTACAAAGGCATGTGTATTTTTTCCCTAGCCCATTCTGGTTAAGCGTTTGGAGCAGCAGAATTGCGAAAAATTTGTTGTCTTGTCAACCATTTCTTAGCTTCAAAGTCCCATATCTCGCGAACGGATTGACCAAACCCAAAAATTCCTTCTGCGTCTGAAAGTAGAAACTCGCCCGATTACAACGGTATGCGTATTTTTCCCTAGGCCATTCTGGTTAAGCGTTTGGAGCAGCAGAATTGCGAAAAATTTGTTGTCTTCTCAAGCATTTCTTAGCTTCAAACTCTCATATCTCGCGAACGGATTGACCTAACCCAAAAATACCTGTTGCGTCTGAAAGTAGAAACTCGCCCGATTACAAAAGTATGTGTATTTTCTCCCTAGGGCATTCTGGTTAAGCGTTTGGAGCAGCAGTAATGCGAAAAATTTTTTGCCTTCTCAACCATTTCTTGGCTTCAAACTCCCATATCTCGCGAACGGATTGTCCTAACCCAAAAATTCCTATTGCATTTGAAAGTAGAAACTCGCCAGATTACAACGGTTCGTGTATTTTTCCCCTAGGGCATTTTGGTTAAGCGATTGGAGCAGCAGAATTGCGAAAAATTTGTTGTCTTGTCAACCATTTCTTAGCTTCAAAGTCCCATATCTCGCGAACGGATTGACCGAACCCAAAAATTTCTATTGTAACTGAATGTAGAAACTCGCCCGATTACAACCGTATGTGTATTTTTTCCCTAGGCCATTCTTGTTAAGAGTTTGGAGCAGCAGAATTGCGAAAAATTTGTTGTCTTCTCAACCATTTCTTGGCTTCAAACTCCCATATCTCGCGAACGGATTGACCTAACCCAAAAATTCCTGTTGCGTCTGAAAGTAGAAACTCGCCCGATTACAACGGTATGTGTATTTTTTCCCTAGGGCATTCTGGTTAAGCGTTTGGAGCAGCAGAATTGCGAAAAATTTTTTGCCTTCTCAACCATTTGTTGTCTTCAAACTCCCATATCTCGCGAACGGATTGACCTAACCCAAAAATTCCTTATGCATCTGAAAGTAGAAACTCCCCCGATTACAACGGTACGTGTATTTTTCCCCTAGGGCATTCTGGTTAAGCGATTGGGGCAGCAGAATTGCGAAAAATTTGTTGTCTTGTCAACCATTTCTTAGCTTCAAAGTCCCATATCTCGCGAACAGATTGACCGAACCCAAAAATTCCTATTGTAACTGAATGTAGAAACGCGCCCGATTACAACGGTATGCGTATTTTTCCCTAGGCCATTCTGGTTAAGCGTTTGGAGCAGCAGAATTGCGAAAAATTTGTTGTCTTCTCAAGCATTTCTTAGCTTCAAACTCTCATATCTCGCGAACGGATTGACCTAACCCAAAAATTCCTTATGCATCTGAAAGTAGAAACTCCCCCGATTACAACGGTACGTGTATTTTTCCCCTAGGGCATTCTGGTTAAGCGATTGGGGCAGCAGAATTGCGAAAAATTTGTTGTCTTGTCAACCATTTCTTAGCTTCAAAGTCCCATATCTCGCGAACAGATTGACCGAACCCAAAAATTCCTATTGTAACTGAATGTAGAAACGCGCCCGATTACAACGGTATGCGTATTTTTCCCTAGGCCATTCTGGTTAAGCGTTTGGAGCAGCAGAATTGCGAAAAATTTGTTGTCTTCTCAAGCATTTCTTAGCTTCAAACTCTCATATCTCGCGAACGGATTGACCTAACCCAAAAATTCCTGTTGCGTCTGAAAGTAGAAACTCGCCCGATTACAACAGTATGTGTATTTTCTCCCTAGGGCATTCTGGTTAAGCGTTTGGCGCAGCAGAAGTGCGAAAAATTTTTTGCCTTCTCAACCATTTCTTGGCTTCAAACTCCCATATCTCGCGAACGGATTGACCTAACCCAAAAATTCCCGTTGCGTCTGAAAGTAGAAGCTCGCCCAATTACAACAGTATGTGTATTTTCTCCCTAGGGCATTCGGGTTAAGCGTTTGGAGCAGCAGAAATGCGAAAAATTTTTTGCCTTCTCAACCATTTCTTAGCTTCAAACTCCCATATCACGCGAACGGATTGACCTAACCCAAAAATTCCTATTGGATTTGAAAGTAGAAACTCGCCCGATTACAACGGTATGCGTATTTTTTCCCTAGGCCATTCTGGTTAAGCGTTTGGAGCAGCAGAATTGCGAAAAATTTGTTGTCTCCTCAAGCATTTCTTAGCTTCAAACTCTCATATCTCGCGAACGGATTGACCGAACCCAAAAATTCCTGTTGTATCCGAAAGTAGAAACTCGTCCGATTACAACGGTATGCGTATTTTTTCCCTAGGCCATTCTGGTTAAGCGTTTGGAGCAGCAGATTTGCGAAAAATTTGTTGTCTTCTCAACCATTTCTTAGCTTCAAACTCTCATATCTCGCGAACGGATTGACCTAACCCAAAAATTCCTATTGGTTTTGAAAGTAGAAACTCGCCCGATTACAACGGTATGTGTATTTTTTCCCTAGGGCATTCTGGTTAAGCGTTTGGAGCAGCAGAATTGCGAAAAATTTTTTGCCTTCTCAACCATTTGTTGTCTTCAAACTCCCATATCTCGCGAACGGATTGACTTAACCCAAAAATTCCTTATGCATCTGAAAGTAGAAACTCGCCCGATTACAACGGTACGTGTATTTTTCCCCTAGGGCGTTCTGGTTAAGCGATTGGAGCAGCAGAAGTGCGAAAAATTTGTTGTCTTGTCAACCATTTCTTAGCTTCAAAGTCCCATATCTCGCGAACGGATTGACCGAACCCAAAAATTCCTATTGTAACTGAATGTAGAAACTCGCCCGATTAGAACGGTATGTGTATTTTTTCCCTAGGCCATTCTTGTTAAGAGTTTGTAGCAGCAGAATTGCGAAAATTTTGTAGTCTTCTCAAGCATATCTTAGCTTCAAACTCTCATATCTCGCGAACGGATTGACCTAACCCAAAAATTCCTTATGCATCTGAAAGTAGAAACTCGCCCGATTACAACGGTACGTGTATTTTTCCCCTAGGGCATTCTGGTTAAGCGATTGGAGCAGCAGAAGTGCGAAAAATTTGTTGTCTTGTCAAACATTTCTTAGATTCAAAGTCCCATATCTCGCGAACGGATTGACCGAACCCAAAAATTCCTATTGTAACTGAATGTAGAAACTCGCCCGATTAGAACGGTATGTGTATTTTCTCCCTAGGCCATTCTTGTTAAGAGTTTGGAGCAGCAGAATTGCGAAAAATGTGTTCTCTTCTCAACCATTTCTTGGCTTCAAACTCCCATATCTCGCGACCGGATTGACCTAACCCAAAAATTCCTGTTGCGTCTGAAAGTAGAAACTCGCCCGATTACAACGGTATGTGTATTTTTTCCCTAGCCCATTCTGGTTAAGCGTTTGGAGCAGCAGAATTGCGAAAAATTTGTTGTCTTCTCAAGCATTTCTTAGCTTCAAACTCTCATATCTCGCGAACGGATTGACCTAACCCAAAAATTCCTGTTGCGTCTGAAAGTAGAAACTCGCCCGATTACAACGGTATGTGTATTTTTTCCCTAGGGCATTCTGGTTAAGCGTTTGGAGCAGCAGAAATGCGAAAAATTTTTTGCCTTCTCAACCATTTCTTGGCTTCAAACTCCCATATCTCGCGAACGGATTGTCCTAACCCAAAAATTCCTGTTGCGTCTGAAAGTAGAAACTCGCCCGATTACAACGGTATGCGTATTTTTTCCCTAGGCCATTCTGGTTAAGCGATTGGAGCAGCAGAATTGCGAAAAATTTGTTGTCTTGCCAACCATTTCTTAGCTTCAAAGTCCCATATCTCGCGAACGGATTGACCTAACCCAAAAATTCCTATTGCATTTGAAAGTAGAAACTCCCCCGATTACAACGGTACGTGTATTTTCCCCCTAGGCCATTCTGGTGAAGCGATTGGAGCAGCAGAAGTGCGAAAAATTTGTTATCTTCTCAACCATTTCTTAGCTTCAAACTCTCATATCTCGCGAACGGATTGACCTAACCCAAAAATTCCTATTGGATTTGAAAGTAGAAACTCGCCCGATTACAACGGTATGTGTATTTTTTCCCTAGGGCATTCTGGTTAAGCGTTTGGAGCAGCAGAATTGCGAAAAATTTTTTGCCTTCTCAACCATTTGTTGTCTTCAAACTCCCATATCTCGCGAACGTATTGACCTAACCCAAAAATTCCTTATGCATCTGAAAGTAGAAACTCGCCCGATTACAACGGTACGTGTATTTTTCCCCTAGGGCATTCTGGTTAAGCGATTGGAGCAGCAGAAGTGCGAAAAATTTGTTGTCTTGTCAAACATTTCTTAGATTCAAAGTCCCATATCTCGCGAACGGATTGACCGAACCCAAAAATTCCTATTGTAACTGAATGTAGAAACTCGCCCGATTAGAACGGTATGTGTATTTTCTCCCTAGGCCATTCTTGTTAAGAGTTTGGAGCAGCAGAATTGCGAAAAATTTGTTCTCTTCTCAACCATTTCTTGGCTTCAAACTCCCATATCTCGCGACCGGATTGACCTAACCCAAAAATTCCTGTTGTGTCTGAAAGTAGAAACTCGCCCGATTACAACGGTATGTGTATTTTTTCCCTAGCCCATTCTGGTTAAGCGTTTGGAGCAGCAGAATTGCGAAAAATTTGTTGTCTTCTCAAGCATTTCTTAGCTTCAAACTCTCATATCTCGCGAACGGATTGACCTAACCCAAAAATTCCTGTTGCGTCTGAAAGTAGAAACTCGCCCGATTACAACGGTATGTGTATTTTTTCCCTAGGGCATTCTGGTTAAGCGTTTGGAGCAGCAGAAATGCGAAAAATTTTTTGCCTTCTCAACCATTTCTTGGCTTCAAACTCCCATATCTCGCGAACGGATTGTCCTAACCCAAAAATTCCTGTTGCGTCTGAAAGTAGAAACTCGCCCGATTACAACGGTATGTGTATTTTTTCCCTAGGGCATTCTGGTTAAGCGTTTGGAGCAGCAGAAATGCAAAATATTTTTTGCCTTCTCAACCATTTCTTGGCTTCAAACTCCCTTATCTCGCGAACGGATTGTCCTAACCCAAAAATTCCTGTTGCGCCTGAAAGTAGAAACTCGCCCGATTACAATAGTATGTGTATTTTTTCCCTAGGCCATTCTGGTTAAGCGTTTGGAGCAGCAGATTTGCGAAAAATTTGTTGTCCTCTCAACCATTTCTTAGCTTCAAGCTCTCATATCTCGCGAACGGATTGACCTGACCCAAAAATTCCTATTGCATTTGAAAGTAGAAACTCGCCCGATTACAACGGTATGTGTATTTTTTCCCTATGCCATTCTGGTTAAGCGTTTCGAGCAGCAGTATTGCGAAAAATTGTTTGCCTTCTCAACCATTTCTTGGCTTCAAACTCCCATATCTCGCGAACGGATTGACTTAACCGAAAAATTCCTATTGCGTCTGAAAGTAGAAACTCGCCCGATTACAACGGTACGTGTATTTTTCCCCTAGGCCATTCTGGTTAAGCGATTGGAGCAGCAGAAGTGCGAAAAATTTGTTGTCTTGTCAACCATTTCTTAGCTTCAAAGTCCCTTATCTCGCGAACGGATTGACCGAACCCAAAAATTCCTATTGTATCCGAAAGTAGGAACTCGCCCGATTACAACGGTATGCGTATTTTTTCCCTAGGCCATTCTGGTTAAGCGTTTGGAGCAGCAGATTTGCGAAAAATTTGTTGTCTTCTCAACCATTTCTTAGCTTCAAACTCTCATATCTCGCGAACGGATTGACCTAACCCAAAAATTCCTACTGGATTTGAATGTAGAAACTCGCCCGATTACAACGGTATGTGTATTTTTCCCCTAGGGCATTCTGGTTAAGCGATTGGAGCAGCAGAAGTGCGAAAAATTTGTTGTCTTGTCAACCATTTCTTAGCTTCAAAGTCCCATATCTCGCGAACGGATTGACCGAACCCAAAAGTTCCTATTGTAACTGAATGTAGAAACTCGCCCGATTAGAACGGTATGTGTATTTTTTTCCTAGGCCATTCTTGTTAAGAGTTTGGAGCAGCAGAATTGCGAAAAATTTGTTGTCTTCTCAACCATTTCTTGGCTTCAAACACCCATATCTCGCGAACGGATTGACCTAACCCAATAATTCCAGTTGCGTCTGAAAGTAGAAACTCGCCCGATTACAACGGTATGTGTATTTTTTCCCTAGCCCATTCTGGTTAAGCGTTTGGAGCAGCAGAATTGCGAAAAATTTGTTGTCTTCTCAAGCATTTCTTAGCTTCAAACTCTCATATCTCGCGAACGGATTGACCTAACCCAAAAATTCCTGTTGCGTCTGAAAGTAGAAACTCGCCCGATTACAACGGTATGTGTATTTTTTCCCTAGGGCATTCTGGTTAAGCGTTTGGAGCAGCAGAAATGCGAAAAATTTTTTGCCTTCTCAACCATTTCTTGGCTTCAAACTCCCATATCTCGCGAACGGATTGTCCTAACCCAAAAATTCCTGCTGCGTCTGAAAGTAGAAACTCGCCCGATTACAACGGTATGTGTATTTTTTCCCTAGGGCATTCTGGTTAAGCGTTTGGAGCAGCAGAAATGCGAAAATTTTTTTGCCTTCTCAACAATTTCTTGGCTTCAAACTCCCATATTTCGCGAACGGATTGTCCTAACCCAAAAATTCCTGTTGCGTCTGAAAGTAGAAACTCGCCCGATTACAACGGTATGTGTATGTTTTCCCTAGCCCATTCTGGTTAAGCGTTTGGTGCAGCAGAATTGCGAAAAATTTGTTGTCTTCTAAACAATTTCTTAGCTTCAAACTCCCATATCTCGCGAACGGATTGACTTAACCGAAAAATTCCTCTTGCGTCCGAAAGTAGAAACTCGCCCGATTACAACGGTATGTGTATTTTTTCCCTAGCCCATTCTGGTTAAGCGTTTGGAGCAGCAGTATTGCGAAAAATTTGTTGTCTTCTCAAGCATTTCTTAGCTTCAAACTCTCACATCTCGCGAACGGATTGACCTAACCCAAAAATTCCTGTTGCGTCTGAAAGTAGAAACTCGCCCGATTACAACGGTATGTGTATTTTTTCCCTAGGGCATTCTGGTTAAGCGTTTGGAGCAGCAGAAATGCAAAATATTTTTTGCCTTCTCAACCATTTCTTGGCTTCAAACTCCCTTATCTCGCGAACGGATTGTCCTAACCCAAAAATTCCTGTTGCGCCTGAAAGTAGAAACTCGCCCGATTACAATAGTATGTGTATTTTTTCCCTAGGCCATTCTGGTTAAGCGTTTGGAGCAGCAGATTTGCGAAAAATTTGTTGTCCTCTCAACCATTTCTTAGCTTCAAACTCTCATATCTCGCGAACGGATTGACCTGACCCAAAAATTCCTATTGCATTTGAAAGTAGAAACTCGCCCGATTACAACGGTATGTGTATTTTTTCCCTATGCCATTCTGGTTAAGCGTTTCGAGCAGCAGTATTGCGAAAAATTTTTTGCCTTCTCAACCATTTCTTGGCTTCAAACTCCCATATCTCGCGAACGGATTGACCTAACCCAAAAATTGCTGTTGCGTCTGAAAGTAGAAACTCGCCCGATTACAACGGTATGTGTATGTTTTCCCTAGCCCATTCTGGTTAAGCGTTTGGTGCAGCAGAATTGCGAAAAATTTGTTGTCTTGTCAACCATTTCTTAGCTTCAAAGTCCCATATCTCGCGAACGGATTGACCTAACCCAAAAATTCCTATTGCATTTGAAAGTAGAAACTCGCCCGATTACAACGGTATGTGTATTTTTTCCCTAGCCCATTCTGGTTAAGCGTTTGGAGCAGCAGTATTGCGAAAAATTTGTTGTCTTCTCAAGCATTTCTTAGCTTCAAACTCTCATATCTCGCGAACGGATTGACCTAACCCAAAAATTCCTGTTGCGTCTGAAAGTAGAAACTCGCCCGATTACAACGGTATGTGTATTTTTTCCCTAGGGCATTCTGGTTA
Organism: Ptiloglossa arizonensis; assembly: GCF_051014685.1. NCBI lineage: Eukaryota > Metazoa > Arthropoda > Insecta > Hymenoptera > Colletidae > Ptiloglossa > Ptiloglossa arizonensis. Next base: position 69,672 of record NW_027478686.1, on the reverse strand, counting down.
AGCGTTTGGAGCAGCAGAAATGCAAAAAATTTTTTGCCTTCTCAACCATTTCTTGGCTTCAAACTCCCATATCTCGCGAACGGATTGTCCTAACCAAAAAATTCCAGTTGCGCCTGAAAGTAGAAACTCGCCCGATTACAATAGTATGTGTATTTTTTCCCTAGGCCATTCTGGTTAAGCGTTTGGAGCAGCAGATTTGCGAAAAATTTGTTGTCCTCCCAACCATTTCTTAGCTTCAAACTCTCATATCTCGCGAACGGATTGACCTAACCCAAAAATTCCTGTTGCGACTGAAAGTAGAAACTCGCCCGATTACAACGGTATGTGTATTTTTTCCCTATGCCATTCTGGTTAAGCGTTTCGAGCAGCAGTATTGCGAAAAATTTTTTGCCTTCACAACCATTTCTTGGCTTCAAACTCCCATATCTCGCGAACGGATTGACCTAACCCAAAAATTCCTTATGCATCTGAAAGTAGAAACTCGCCCGATTACAACGGTACGTGTATTTTTCCCCTAGGGCATTCTGGTTAAGCGATTGGAGCAGCAGAAGTGCGCAAAATTTGTTGTCTTGTCAACCATTTCTTAGATTCAAATTCCCATATCTCGCGAACGGATTGACCGAACCCAAAAATTCCTATTGTAACTGAATGTAGAAACTCGCCCGATTAGAACGGTATGTGTATTTTTTCCCTAGGCCATTCTTGTTAAGAGTTTGGAGCAGCAGAATTGCGAAAAATTTTTTGTCTTCTCAACCATTTCTTGGCTTCAAACTCCCATATCTCGCGAACGGATTGACCTAACCCAAAAATTCCTGTTGCGACTGAAAGTAGAAACTCGCCCGATTACAACGGTATGTGTATTTTTTCCCTAGCCCATTCTGGTTAAGCGTTTGGAGCAGCAGGATTGCGAAAAATTTTTTGCCTTCTCAACCATTTCTTGGCTTCAAACTCCCATATCTCGCGAACGGATTGTCCTAACCCAAAAATTCCTGTTGCGTCTGAAAGTAGAAACTCGCCCGATTACAACGGTATGTGTATGTTTTCCCTAGCCCATTCTGGTTAAGCGTTTGGTGCAGCAGAATTGCGAAAAATTTGTTGTCTTCTAAACAATTTCTTAGCTTCAAACTCCCATATCTCGCTAACGGATTGACTTAACCGAAAAATTCCTATTGCGTCTGAAAGTAGAAACTCGCCCGATTACAACGGTACGTGTATTTTTCCCCTAGGCCATTCTGGTTAAGCGATTAGAGCAGCAGAATTGCGAAAAATTTGTTGTCTTGTCAACCATTTCTTAGCTTCAAAGTCCCATATCTCGCGAACGGATTGACCTAACCCAAAAATTCCTATTGCATTTGAAAGTAGAAACTCGCCCGATTACAACGGTACGTGTATTTTTCCCCTAGGCCATTCTGGTTAAGCGATTGGAGCAGCAGAAGTGCGAAAGATTTGTTGTCTTGTCAACCATTTCTTAACTTCAAAGTCCCTTATCTCGCGAACGGATTGACCGAACCCAAAAATTCCTGTTGCGCCTGAAAGTAGAAACTCGCCCGATTACAATAGTATGTGTATTTTTTCCCTGGGCCATTCTGGTTAAGCGTTTGGAGCAGCAGATTTGCGAAAAATTTGTTGTCCTCTCAACCATTTCTTAGCTTCAAACTCTCATATCTCGCGAACGGATTGACCTGACCCAAAAATTCCTATTGCATTTGAAAGTAGAAACTCGCCCGATTACAACGGTATGTGTATTTTTTCCCTATGCCATTCTGGATAAGCGTTTCGAGCAGCAGTATTGCGAAAAATTTTTTGCCTTCTCAACCATTTCTTGGCTTCAAACTCCCATATCTCGCGAACGGATTGACCTAACCCAAAAATTCCTGTTGCGTCTGAAAGTAGAAACTCGCCCGATTACAACGGTATGTGTATGTTTTCCCTAGCCCATTCTGGTTAAGCGTTTGGTGCAGCAGAAATGCGAAAAATTTTTTGCCTTCTCAACCATTTCTTAGCTTCAAACTCCCATATCTCGCGAACGGATTGACTTAACCGAAAAATTCCTATTGCGTCTGAAAGTAGAAACTCGCCCGATTACAACGGTACGTGCATTCTTCCCCTAGGCCATTCTGGTTAAGCGATTGGAGCAGCAGAATTGCGAAAAATTTGTTGTCTTGTCAACCATTTCTTAGCTTCAAAGTCCCATATCTCGCGAACGGATTGACCTAACCCAAAAATTCCTATTGCATTTGAAAGTAGAAACTCGCCCGATTACAACGGTACGTGTATTTTCCCCCTAGGCCATTCTGGTGAAGCGATTGGAGCAGCAGAAGTGCGAAAAATTTGTTGTCTTGTCAACCATTTCTTAGCTTCAAAGTCCCTTATCTCGCGAACGGATTGACCGAACCCAAAAATTCCTATTGTATCCGAAAGTAGAAACTCGCCCGATTACAACGGTATGCGTATTTTTTCCCTAGGCCATTCTGGTTAAGCGATTGGAGCAGCAGAATTGCGAAAAATTTGTTGTCTTGTCAACCATTTCTTAGCTTCAAAGTCCCATATCTCGCGAACGGATTGACCTAACCCAAAAATTCCAATTGCATTTGAAAGTAGAAACTCGCCCGATTACAACGGTACGTGTATTTTCCCCCTAGGCCATTCTGGTGAAGCGATTGGAGCAGCAGAAGTGCGAAAAATTTGTTGTCTTCTCAACCATTTCTTAGCTTCAAACTCTCATATCTCGCGAACGGATTGACCTAACCCAAAAATTCCTATTGGATTTGAAAGTAGAAACTCGCCCGATTACAACGGTATGTGTATTTTTTCCCTAGGGCATTCTGGTTATGCGTTTGGAGCAGCAGAATTGCGAAAAATTTTTTGCCTTCTCAACCATTTGTTGTCTTCAAACTCCCATATCTCGCGAACGTATTGACCTAACCCAAAAATTCCTTATGCATCTGAAAGTAGAAACTCGCCCGATTACAACGGTACGTGTATTTTTCCCCTAGGGCATTCTGGTTAAGCGATTGGAGCAGCAGAAGTGCGAAAAATTTGTTGTCTTGTCAAACATTTCTTAGATTCAAAGTCCCATATCTCGCGAACGGATTGACCGAACCCAAAAATTCCTATTGTAACTGAATGTAGAAACTCGCCCGATTAGAACGGTATGTGTATTTTCTCCCTAGGCCATTCTTGTTAAGAGTTTGGAGCAGCAGAATTGCGAAAAATTTGTTCTCTTCTCAACCATTTCTTGGCTTCAAACTCCCATATCTCGCGACCGGATTGACCTAACCCAAAAATTCCTGTTGCGTCTGAAAGTAGAAACTCGCCCGATTACAACGGTATGTGTATTTTTTCCCTAGCCCATTCTGGTTAAGCGTTTGGAGCAGCAGAATTGCGAAAAATTTGTTGTCTTCTCAAGCATTTCTTAGCTTCAAACTCTCATATCTCGCGAACGGATTGACCTAACCCAAAAATTCCTGTTGCGTCTGAAAGTAGAAACTCGCCCGATTACAACGGTATGTGTATTTTTTCCCTAGGGCATTCTGGTTAAGCGTTTGGAGCAGCAGAAATGCGAAAAATTTTTTGCCTTCTCAACCATTTCTTGGCTTCAAACTCCCATATCTCGCGAACGGATTGTCCTAACCCAAAAATTCCTGTTGCGTCTGAAAGTAGAAACTCGCCCGATTACAACGGTATGCGTATTTTTTCCCTAGGCCATTCTGGTTAAGCGATTGGAGCAGCAGAATTGCGAAAAATTTGTTGTCTTGTCAACCATTTCTTAGCTTCAAAGTCCCATATCTCGCGAACGGATTGACCTAACCCAAAAATTCCTATTGCATTTGAAAGTAGAAACTCCCCCGATTACAACGGTACGTGTATTTTCCCCCTAGGCCATTCTGGTGAAGCGATTGGAGCAGCAGAAGTGCGAAAAATTTGTTGTCTTCTCAACCATTTCTTAGCTTCAAACTCTCATATCTCGCGAACGGATTGACCTAACCCAAAAATTCCTATTGGATTTGAAAGTAGAAACTCGCCCGATTACAACGGTATGTGTATTTTTTCCCTAGGGCATTCTGGTTAAGCGTTTGGAGCAGCAGAATTGCGAAAAATTTTTTGCCTTCTCAACCATTTGTTGTCTTCAAACTCCCATATCTCGCGAACGTATTGACCTAACCCAAAAATTCCTTATGCATCTGAAAGTAGAAACTCGCCCGATTACAACGGTACGTGTATTTTTCCCCTAGGGCATTCTGGTTAAGCGATTGGAGCAGCAGAAGTGCGAAAAATTTGTTGTCTTGTCAAACATTTCTTAGATTCAAAGTCCCATATCTCGCGAACGGATTGACCGAACCCAAAAATTCCTATTGTAACTGAATGTAGAAACTCGCCCGATTAGAACGGTATGTGTATTTTCTCCCTAGGCCATTCTTGTTAAGAGTTTGGAGCAGCAGAATTGCGAAAAATTTGTTCTCTTCTCAACCATTTCTTGGCTTCAAACTCCCATATCTCGCGACCGGATTGACCTAACCCAAAAATTCCTGTTGCGTCTGAAAGTAGAAACTCGCCCGATTACAACGGTATGTGTATTTTTTCCCTAGCCCATTCTGGTTAAGCGTTTGGAGCAGCAGAATTGCGAAAAATTTGTTGTCTTCTCAAGCATTTCTTAGCTTCAAACTCTCATATCTCGCGAACGGATTGACCTAACCCAAAAATTCCTGTTGCGTCTGAAAGTAGAAACTCGCCCGATTACAACGGTATGTGTATTTTTTCCCTAGGGCATTCTGGTTAAGCGTTTGGAGCAGCAGAAATGCGAAAAATTTTTTGCCTTCTCAACCATTTCTTGGCTTCAAACTCCCATATCTCGCGAACGGATTGTCCTAACCCAAAAATTCCTGTTGCGTCTGAAAGTAGAAACTCGCCCGATTACAACGGTATGCGTATTTTTTCCCTAGGCCATTCTGGTTAAGCGATTGGAGCAGCAGAATTGCGAAAAATTTGTTGTCTTGTCAACCATTTCTTAGCTTCAAAGTCCCATATCTCGCGAACGGATTGACCTAACCCAAAAATTCCTATTGCATTTGAAAGTAGAAACTCCCCCGATTACAACGGTACGTGTATTTTCCCCCTAGGCCATTCTGGTGAAGCGATTGGAGCAGCAGAAGTGCGAAAAATTTGTTGTCTTCTCAACCATTTCTTAGCTTCAAACTCTCATATCTCGCGAACGGATTGACCTAACCCAAAAATTCCTATTGGATTTGAAAGTAGAAACTCGCCCGATTACAACGGTATGTGTATTTTTTCCCTAGGGCATTCTGGTTAAGCGTTTGGAGCAGCAGAATTGCGAAAAATTTTTTGCCTTCTCAACCATTTGTTGTCTTCAAACTCCCATATCTCGCGAACGTATTGACCTAACCCAAAAATTCCTTATGCATCTGAAAGTAGAAACTCGCCCGATTACAACGGTACGTGTATTTTTCCCCTAGGGCATTCTGGTTAAGCGATTGGAGCAGCAGAAGTGCGAAAAATTTGTTGTCTTGTCAAACATTTCTTAGATTCAAAGTCCCATATCTCGCGAACGGATTGACCGAACCCAAAAATTCCTATTGTAACTGAATGTAGAAACTCGCCCGATTAGAACGGTATGTGTATTTTCTCCCTAGGCCATTCTTGTTAAGAGTTTGGAGCAGCAGAATTGCGAAAAATTTGTTCTCTTCTCAACCATTTCTTGGCTTCAAACTCCCATATCTCGCGACCGGATTGACCTAACCCAAAAATTCCTGTTGCGTCTGAAAGTAGAAACTCGCCCGATTACAACGGTATGTGTATTTTTTCCCTAGCCCATTCTGGTTAAGCGTTTGGAGCAGCAGAATTGCGAAAAATTTGTTGTCTTCTCAAGCATTTCTTAGCTTCAAACTCTCATATCTCGCGAACGGATTGACCTAACCCAAAAATTCCTGTTGCGTCTGAAAGTAGAAACTCGCCCGATTACAACGGTATGTGTATTTTTTCCCTAGGGCATTCTGGTTAAGCGTTTGGAGCAGCAGAAATGCGAAAAATTTTTTGCCTTCTCAACCATTTCTTGGCTTCAAACTCCCATATCTCGCGAACGGATTGTCCTAACCCAAAAATTCCTGTTGCGTCTGAAAGTAGAAACTCGCCCGATTACAACGGTATGTGTATGTTTTCCCTAGCCCATTCTGGTTAAGCGTTTGGTGCAGCAGAATTGCGAAAAATTTGTTGTCTTCTAAACAATTTCTTAGCTTCAAACTCCCATATCTCGCGAACGGATTGACTTAACCGAAAAATTCCTATTGCGTCTGAAAGTAGAAACTCGCCCGATTACAACGGTACGTGTATTTTTCCCCTAGGCCATTCTGGTTAAGCGATTGGAGCAGCAGAAGTGCGAAAAATTTGTTGTCTTGTCAACCATTTCTTAGCTTCAAAGTCCCTTATCTCGCGAACGGAATTGACCGAACCCAAAAATTCCTATTGTATCCGAAAGTAGAAACTCGCCCGATTACAACGGTATGCGTATTTTTTCCCTAGGCCATTCTGGTTAAGCGTTTGGAGCAGCAGATTTGCGAAAAATTTGTTGTCTTCTCAACCATTTCTTAGCTTCAAACTCTCATATCTCGCGAACGGATTGACCTAACCCAAAAATTCCTGTTGCGTCTGAAAGTAGAAACTCGCCCGATTACAACGGTATGTGTATTTTTTCCCTAGGGCATTCTGGTTAAGCGTTTGGAGCAGCAGAAATGCGAAAAATTTTTTGCCTTCTCAACCATTTCTTGGCTTCAAACTCCTATATCTCGCGAACGGATTGTCCTAACCCAAAAATTCCTGTTGCGTCTGAAAGTAGAAACTCGCCCGATTACAACGGTATGTGTATTTTTTCCCTAGGGCATTCTGGTTAAGCGTTTGGAGCAGCAGAAATGCAAAATATTTTTTGCCTTCTCAACCATTTCTTGGCTTCAAACTCCCTTATCTCGCGAACGGATTGTCCTAACCCAAAAATTCCTGTTGCGCCTGAAAGTAGAAACTCGCCCGATTACAATAGTATGTGTATTTTTTCCCTAGGCCATTCTGGTTAAGCGTTTGGAGCAGCAGATTTGCGAAAAATTTGTTGTCCTCTCAACCATTTCTTAGCTTCAAACTCTCATATCTCGCGAACGGATTGACCTGACCCAAAAATTCCTATTGCATTTGAAAGTAGAAACTCGCCCGATTACAACGGTATGTGTATTTTTTCCCTATGCCATTCTGGTTAAGCGTTTCGAGCAGCAGTATTGCGAAAAATTTTTTGCCTTCTCAACCATTTCTTGGCTTCAAACTCCCATATCTCGCGAACGGATTGACTTAACCGAAAAATTCCTATTGCGTCTGAAAGTAGAAACTCGCCCGATTACAACGGTACGTGTATTTTTCCCCTAGGCCATTCTGGTTAAGCGATTGGAGCAGCAGAAGTGCGAAAAATTTGTTGTCTTGTCAACCATTTCTTAGCTTCAAAGTCCCTTATCTCGCGAACGGATTGACCGAACCCAAAAATTCCTATTGTACCCGAAAGTAGAAACTCGCCCGATTACAACGGTATGCGTATTTTTTCCCTAGGCCATTCTGGTTAAGCGTTTGGAGCAGCAGAATTGCGAAAAATTTTTTGCCTTCTCAACCATTTGTTGTCTTCAAACTCCGATATCTCGCGAACGGATTGACCTAACCCAAAAATTCCTTATGCATCTGAAAGTAGAAACTCGCCCGATTACAACGGTACGTGTATTTTTCTCTTAGGGCATTCTGGTTAAGCGATTGGAGCAGCAGAAGTGCGAAAAATTTGTTGTCTTGTCAACCATTTCTTAGCTTCAAAGTCCCATATCTCGCGAACGGATTGACCGAACCCAAAAGTTCCTATTGTAACTGAATGTAGAAACTCGCCCGATTAGAACGGTATGTGTATTTTTTCCCTAGGGCATTCTGGTTAAGCGTTTGGAGCAGCAGAAATGCGAAAAATTATTTGCCTTCTCAACAATTTCTTGGCTTCAAACTCCCATATTTCGCGAACGGATTGTCCTAACCCAAAAATTCCTGTTGCGTCTGAAAGTAGAAACTCGCCCGATTACAACGGTATGTGTATGTTTTCCCTAGCCCATTCTGGTTAAGCGTTTGGTGCAGCAGAATTGCGAAAAATTTGTTGTCTTCTAAACAATTTCTTAGCTTCAAACTCCCATATCTCGCGAACGGATTGACTTAACCGAAAAATTCCTCTTGCGTCCGAAAGTAGAAACTCGCCCGATTACAACGGTATGTGTATTTTTTCCCTAGCCCATTCTGGTTAAGCGTTTGGAGCAGCAGTATTGCGAAAAATTTGTTGTCTTCTCAAGCATTTCTTAGCTTCAAACTCTCACATCTCGCGAACGGATTGACCTAACCCAAAAATTCCTGTTGCGTCTGAAAGTAGAAACTCGCCCGATTACAACGGTATGTGTATTTTTTCCCTAGGGCATTCTGGTTAAGCGTTTGGAGCAGCAGAAATGCAAAATATTTTTTGGCTTCTCAACCATTTCTTGGCTTCAAACTCCCTTATCTCGCGAACGGATTGTCCTAACCCAAAAATTCCTGTTGCGCCTGAAAGTAGAAACTCGCCCGATTACAATAGTATGTGTATTTTTTCCCTAGGCCATTCTGGTTAAGCGTTTGGAGCAGCAGATTTGCGAAAAATTTGTTGTCCTCTCAACCATTTCTTAGCTTCAAACTCTCATATCTCGCGAACGGATTGACCTGACCCAAAAATTCCTGTTGCGTCTGAAAGTAGAAACTCGCCCGATTACAACGGTATGTGTATTTTTTCCCTAGGGCATTCTGGTTAAGCGTTTGGAGCAGCAGAAATGCAAAAAATTTTTTGCCTTCTCAACCATTTCTTGGCTTCAAACTCCCATATCTCGCGAACGGATTGTCCTAACCAAAAAATTCCAGTTGCGCCTGAAAGTAGAAACTCGCCCGATTACAATAGTATGTGTATTTTTTCCCTAGGCCATTCTGGTTAAGCGTTTGGAGCAGCAGATTTGCGAAAAATTTGTTGTCCTCTCAACCATTTCTTAGCTTCAAACTCTCATATCTCGCGAACGGATTGACCTGACCCAAAAATTCCTATTGCATTTGAAAGTAGAAACTCGCCCGATTACAACGGTATGTGTATTTTTTCCCTATGCCATTCTGGTTAAGCGTTTCGAGCAGCAGTATTGCGAAAAATTTTTTGCCTTCTCAACCATTTCTTGGCTTCAAACTCCCATATCTCGCGAACGGATTGACTTAACCGAAAAATTCCTATTGCGTCTGAAAGTAGAAACTCGCCCGATTACAACGGTACGTGTATTTTTCCCCTAGGCCATTCTTGTTAAGAGTTTGGAGCAGCAGAATTGCGAAAAATTTGTTGTCTTCTCAACCATTTCTTGGCTTCAAACTCCCATATCTCGCGAACGGATTGACCTAACCCAATAATTCCAGTTGCGTCTGAAAGTAGAAACTCGCCCGATTACAACGGTATGTGTATTTTTTCCCTAGCCCATTCTGGTTAAGCGTTTGGAGCAGCAGAATTGCGAAAAATTTGTTGTCTTCTCAAGCATTTCTTAGCTTCAAACTCTCATATCTCGCGAACGGATTGACCTAACCCAAAAATTCCTGTTGCGTCTGAAAGTAGAAACTCGCCCGATTACAACGGTATGTGTATTTTTTCCCTAGGGCATTCTGGTTAAGCGTTTGGAGCAGCAGAAATGCGAAAAATTTTTTGCCTTCTCAACCATTTCTTGGCTTCAAACTCCCATATCTCGCGAACGGATTGTCCTAACCCAAAAATTCCTGTTGCGTCTGAAAGTAGAAACTCGCCCGATTACAACGGTATGTGTATTTTTTCCCTAGGGCATTCTGGTTAAGCGTTTGGAGCAGCAGAAATGCGAAAAATTTTTTGCCTTCTCAACAATTTCTTGGCTTCAAACTCCCATATTTCGCGAACGGATTGTCCTAACCCAAAAATTCCTGTTGCGTCTGAAAGTAGAAACTCGCCCGATTACAACGGTATGTGTATGTTTTCCCTAGCCCATTCTGGTTAAGCGTTTGGTGCAGCAGAATTGCGAAAAATTTGTTTTCTTCTAAACAATTTCTTAGCTTCAAACTCCCATATCTCGCGAACGGATTGACTTAACCGAAAAATTCCTCTTGCGTCCGAAAGTAGAAACTCGCCCGATTACAACGGTATGTGTATTTTTTCCCTAGCCCATTCTGGTTAAGCGTTTGGAGCAGCAGTATTGCGAAAAATTTGTTGTCTTCTCAAGCATTTCTTAGCTTCAAACTCTCATATCTCGCGAACGGATTGACCTAACCCAAAAATTCCTGTTGCGTCTGAAAGTAGAAACTCGCCCGATTACAACGGTATGTGTATTTTTTCCCTAGGGCATTCTGGTTAAGCGTTTGGAGCAGCAGAAATGCAAAAAATTTTTTGCCTTCTCAACCATTTCTTGGCTTCAAACTCCCATATCTCGCGAACGGATTGTCCTAACCAAAAAATTCCAGTTGCGCCTGAAAGTAGAAACTCGCCCGATTACAATAGTATGGGTATTTTTTCCCTAGGCCATTCTGGTTAAGCGTTTGGAGCAGCAGATTTGCGAAAAATTTGTTGTCCTCTCAACCATTTCTTAGCTTCAAACTCTCATATCTCGCGAACGGATTGACCTGACGCAAAAATTCCTATTGCATTTGAAAGTAGAAACTCGCCCGATTACAACGGTATGTGTATTTTTTCCCTATGCCATTCTGGTTAAGCGTTTCGAGCAGCAGTATTGCGAAAAATTTTTTGCCTTCTCAACCATTTCTTGGCTTCAAACTCCCATATCTCGCGAACGGATTGACCTAACCCAAAAATTCCTTATGCATCTGAAAGTAGAAACTCGCCCGATTACAACGGTATGTGTATTTTTTCCCTAGGGCATTCTGGTTAAGCGTTTGGAGCAGCAGAAATGCAAAAAATTTTTTGCCTTCTCAACCATTTCTTGGCTTCAAACTCCCATATCTCGCGAACGGATTGACCTAACCCAAAAATTCCTGTTGCGTCTGAAAGTAGAAACTCGCCCGATTAGAACGGTATGTGTATTTTTTCCCTAGGCCATTCTTGTTAAGAGTTTGGAGCAGCAGAGTTGCGAAAAATTTGTTGTCTTCTCAACCATTTCTTGGCTTCAAACTCCCACATCTCGCGAACGGATTGACTTAACCCAAAAATTCCTATTGTAACTGAATGTAGAAACTCGCCCGATTAGAACGGTATGTGTATTTTTTCCCTAGGCCATTCTTGTTAAGAGTTTGGAGCAGCAGAATTGCGAAAAATTTTTTGTCTTCTCAACCATTTCTTGGCTTCAAACTCCCATATCTCGCGAACGGATTGACCTAACCCAAAAATTCCTGTTGCGACTGAAAGTAGAAACTCGCCCGATTACAACGGTATGTGTATTTTTTCCCTAGCCCATTCTGGTTAAGCGTTTGGAGCAGCAGGATTGCGAAAAATTTTTTGCCTTCTCAACCATTTCTTGGCTTCAAACTCCCATATCTCGCGAACGGATTGTCCTAACCCAAAAATTCCTGTTGCGTCTGAAAGTAGAAACTCGCCCGATTACAACGGTATGTGTATGTTTTCCCTAGCCCATTCTGGTTAAGCGTTTGGAGCAGCAGTATTGCGAAAAATTTGTTGTCTTCTCAAGCATTTCTTAGCTTCAAACTCTCATATCTCGCGAACGGATTGACCTAACCCAAAAATTCCTGTTGCGTCTGAAAGTAGAAACTCGCCCGATTACAACGGTATGTGTATTTTTTCCCTAGCCCATTCTGGTTAAGCGTTTGGAGCAGCAGTATTGCGAAAAATTTGTTGTCTTCTCAAGCATTTCTTAGCTTCAAACTCTCATATCTCGCGAACGGATTGACCTAACCCAAAAATTCCTGTTGCGTCTGAAAGTAGAAACTCGCCCGATTACAACGGTATGTGTATTTTTTCCCTAGGGCATTCTGGTTAAGCGTTTGGAGCAGCAGAAATGCAAAAAATTTTTTGCCTTCTCAACCATTTCTTGGCTTCAAACTCCCATATCTCGCGAACGGATTGTCCTAACCCAAAAATTCCAGTTGCGCCTGAAAGTAGAAACTCGCCCGATTACAATAGTATGTGTATTTTTTCCCTAGGCCATTCTGGTTAAGCGTTTGGAGCAGCAGATTTGCGAAAAATTTGTTGTCCTCTCAACCATTTCTTAGCTTCAAACTCTCATATCTCGCGAACGGATTGACCTGACCCAAAAATTCCTATTGCATTTGAAAGTAGAAACTCGCCCGATTACAACGGTATGTGTATTTTTTCCCTATGCCATTCTGGTTAAGCGTTTCGAGCAGCAGTATTGCGAAAAATTTTTTGCCTTCTCAACAATTTCTTGGCTTAAAACTCCCATATCTCGCGAACGGATTGACCTAACCCAAAAATTCCTTATGCATCTGAAAGTAGAAACTCGCCCGATTACAACGGTACGTGTATTTTTCCCCTAGGGCATTCTGGTTAAGCGATTGGAGCAGCAGAAGTGCGCAAAATTTGTTGTCTTGTCAACCATTTCTTAGATTCAAATTCCCATATCTCGCGAACGGATTGACCGAACCCAAAAATTCCTATTGTAACTGAATGTAGAAACTCGCCCGATTAGAACGGTATGTGTATTTTTTCCCTAGGCCATTCTTGTTAAGAGTTTGGAGCAGCAGAATTGCGAAAAATTTTTTGTCTTCTCAACCATTTCTTGGCTTCAAACTCCCATATCTCGCGAACGGATTGACCTAACCCAAAAATTCCTGTTGCGACTGAAAGTAGAAACTCGCCCGATTACAACGGTATGTGTATTTTTTCCCTAGCCCATTCTGGTTAAGCGTTTGGAGCAGCAGGATTGCGAAAAATTTTTTGCCTTCTCAACCATTTCTTGGCTTCAAACTCCCATATCTCGCGAACGGGTTGTCCTAACCCAAAAATTCCTGTTGCGTCTGAAAGTAGAAACTCGCCCGATTACAACGGTATGTGTATGTTTTCCCTAGCCCATTCTGGTTAAGCGTTTGGTGCAGCAGAATTACGAAAAATTTGTTGTCTTCTAAACAATTTCTTAGCTTCAAACTCCCATATCTCGCTAACGGATTGACTTAACCGAAAAATTCCTATTGCGTCTGAAAGTAGAAACTCGCCCGATTACAAAGGTACGTGTATTTTTCCCCTAGGCCATCCTGGTTAAGCGATTAGAGCAGCAGAATTGCGAAAAATTTGTTGTCTTGTCAACCATTTCTTAGCTTCAAAGTGCCATATCTCGCGAACGGATTGACCTAACCCAAAAATTCCTATTGCATTTGAAAGTAGAAGCTCGCCCGATTACAACGGTACGTGTATTTTTCCCCTAGGCCATTCTGGTTAAGCGATTGGAGCAGCAGAAGTGCGAAAGATTTGTTATCTTGTCAACCATTTCTTAACTTCAAAGTCCCTTATCTCGCGAACGGATTGACCGAACCCAAAAATTCCTATTGTATCCGAAAGTAGAAACTCGCCCGATTACAACGGTATGCGTATTTTTTCCCTAGAGCATTCTGGTTAAGCGTTTGGAGCAGCAGATTTGCGAAAAATTTGTTGTCTTCTCAACCATTTCTTAGCTTCAAACTCTCATATCTCGCGAACGGATTGACCTATCCCAAAAATTCCTATTGGATTTGAAAGTAGAAACTCGCCCGATTACAACGGTATGTGTATTTTTTCCCTAGGGCATTCTGGTTAAGCGTTTGGAGCAGCAGAATTGCGAAAAATTTTTTGCCTTCTCAACCATTTGTTGTCTTCAAACTCCCATATCTCGCGAACGGATTGACCTAACCCAAAAATTCCTTATGCATCTGAAAGTAGAAACTCGCCCGATTACAACGGTACGCGTATTTTTCTCTTAGGGCATTCTGGTTAAGCGATTGGGGCAGCAGAAGTGCGAAAAATTTGTTGTCTTGTCAACCATTTCTTAGCTTCAAAGTCCCGTATCTCGCGAACGGATTGACTTAACCCAAAAATTCCTGTTGCGTCTGAAAGTAGAAACTCGCCCGATTACAACGGTATGTGTATGTTTTCCCTAGCCCATTCTGGTTAAGCGTTTGGAGCAGCAGAATTGCGAAAAATTTGTTGTCTTCTCAACCATTTCTTGGCTTCAAACTCCCATATCTCGCGAACGGATTGACCTAACCCAAAAATTCCTGTTGCGTCTGAAAGTAGAAACTCGCCCGATTAGAACGGTATGTGTATTTTTTCCCTAGGCCATTCTTGTTAAGAGTTTGGAGCAGCAGAATTGCGAAAAATTTGTTGTCTTCTCAACCATTTCTTGGCTTCAAACTCCCATATCTCGCGAACGGATTGACTTAACCCAAAAATTCCTGTTGCGTCTGAAAGTAGAAACACGCCCGATTACAACGGTATGCGTATTTTTTCCCTAGGCCATTCTGGTTAAGCGTTTGGAGCAGCAGATTTGCGAAAAATTTGTTGTCTTCTCAACCATTTCTTAGCTTCAAACTCTCATATCTCGCGAACGGATTGACCTATCCCAAAAATTCCTATTGGATTTGAAAGTAGAAACTCGCCCGATTACAACGGTATGTGTATTTTTTCCCTAGGGCATTCTGGTTAAGCGTTTGGAGCAGCAGAATTGCGAAAAATTTTTTGCCTTCTCAACCATTTGTTGTCTTCAAACTCCGATATCTCGCGAACGGATTGACCTAACCCAAAAATTCCTTATGCATCTGAAAGTAGAAACTCGCCCGATTACAACGGTACGTGTATTTTTCTCTTAGGGCATTCTGGTTAAGCGATTGGAGCAGCAGAAGTGCGAAAAATTTGTTGTCTTGTCAACCATTTCTTAGCTTCAAAGTCCCATATCTCGCGAACGGATTGACCTAACCCAAAAATTCCTGTTGCGTCTGAAAGTAGAAACTCGCCCGATTACAACGGTATGTGTATGTTTTCCCTAGCCCATTCTGGTTAAGCGTTTGAAGCAGCAGAATTGCGAAAAATTTGTTGTCTTCTCAACCATTTCTTGGCTTCAAACTCCCATATCTCGCGAACGGATTGACCTAACCCAAAAATTCCTGTTGCGTCTGAAAGTAGAAACTCGCCCGATTAGAACGGTATGTGTATTTTTTCCCTAGGCCATTCTTGTTAAGAGTTTGGAGCAGCAGAGTTGCGAAAAATTTGTTGTCTTCTCAACCATTTCTTGGCTTCAAACTCCCACATCTCGCGAACGGATTGACTTAACCCAAAAATTCCTGTTGCGTCTGAAAGTAGAAACTCGCCCGATTACAACGGTATGTGTATTTTTTCCCTAGCCCATTCTGGTTAAGCGTTTGGAGCAGCAGAATTGCGAAAAATTTGTTGTCTTCTCAAGCATTTCTTAGCTTCAAACTCTCATATCTCGCGAACGGATTGACCTAACCCAAAAATTCCTGTTGCGTCTGAAAGTAGGAACTCGCCCGATTACAATCGTATGTGTATTTTTTCCCTAGGCCATTCAGGTTAAGCGTTTGGAGCAGCAGATTTGCGAAAAATTTGTTGTCCTCTCAACCATTTCTTAGCTTCAAACTCTCATATCTCGCGAACGGATTGACCTGACCCAAAAATTCCTATTGCATTTGAAAGTAGAAACTCGCCCGATTACAACGGTACGTGTATTTTTCCCCTAGGCCATTCTGGTTAAGCGATTGGAGCAGCAGAATTGCGAAAAATTTGTTGTCTTGTCAACCATTTCTTAGCTTCAAAGTCCCATATCTCGCGAACGGATTGACCTAACCCAAAAATTCCTATTGCATTTGAAAGTAGAAACTCGCCCGATTACAACGGTACGTGTATTTTTCCCCTAGGCCATTCTGGTTAAGCGATTGGAGCAGCAGAATTGCGAAAAATTTGTTGTCTTCTAAACAATTTCTTAGCTTCAAACTCCCATATCTCGCGAACGGATTGACTTAACCGAAAAATTCCTATTGCGTCTGAAAGTAGAAACTCGCCCGATTACAACGGTACGTGTATTTTTCCCCTAGGCCATTCTGGTTAAGCGTTTGGAGCAGCAGAAGTGCGAAAAATTTGTTGTCTTGTCAACCATTTCTTAGCTTCAAAGTCCCTTATCTCGCGAACGGATTGACCGAACCCAAAAATTCCTATTGTATCCGAAAGTAGAAACTCGCCCGATTACAACGGTATGCGTATTTTTTCCCTAGGCCATTCTGGTTAAGCGTTTGGAGCAGCAGATTTGCGAAAAATTTGTTGTGTTCTCAAGCATTTCTTAGCTTCAAACTCTCATATCTCGCGAACGGATTGACCTAGCCCAAAAATTCCTATTGGATTTGAAAGTAGAAACTCGCCCGATTACAACGGTATGTGTATTTTTTCCCTAGGGCATTCTGGTTAAGCGTTTGGAGCAGCAGAATTGCGAAAAATTTTTTGCCTTCTCAACCATTTGTTGTCTTCAAACTCCCATATCTCGCGAACGGATTGACCTAACCCAAAAATTCCTTATGCATCTGAAAGTAGAAACTCGCCCGATTACAACGGTACGTGTATTTTTCTCTTAGGGCATTCTGGTTAAGCGATTGGGGCAGCAGAAGTGCGAAAAATTTGTTGTCTTGTCAACCATTTCTTAGCTTCAAAGTCCCGTATCTCGCGAACGGATTGACCTAACCCAAAAATTCCTGTTGCGTCTGAAAGTAGAAACTCGCCCGATTACAACGGTATGTGTATGTTTTCCCTAGCCCATTCTGGTTAAGCGTTTGGAGCAGCAGAATTGCGAAAAATTTGTTGTCTTCTCAACCATTTCTTGGCTTCAAACTCCCATATCTCGCGAACGGATTGACCTAACCCGAAAATTCCTGTTGCGTCTGAAAGTAGAAACTCGCCCGATTAGAACGGTATGTGTATTTTTTCCCTAGGCCATTCTTGTTAAGAGTTTGGAGCAGCAGAATTGCGAAAAATTTGTTGTCTTCTCAACCATTTCTTGGCTTCAAACTCCCATATCTCGCGAACGGATTGACTTAACCCAAAAATTCCTGTTGCGTCTGAAAGTAGAAACTCGCCCGATTACAACGGTATGCGTATTTTTTCCCTAGGCCATTCTGGTTAAGCGTTTGGAGCAGCAGATTTGCGAAAAATTTGTTGTCTTCTCAACCATTTCTTAGCTTCAAACTCTCATATCCTGCGAACGGATTGACCTATCCCAAAAATTCCTATTGGATTTGAAAGTAGAAACTCGCCCGATTACAACGGTATGTGTATTTTTTCCCTAGGGCATTCTGGTTAAGCGTTTGGAGCAGCAGAATTGCGAAAAATTTTTTGCCTTCTCAACCATTTGTTGTCTTCAAACTCCGATATCTCGCGAACGGATTGACCTAACCCAAAAATTCCTTATGAATCTGAAAGTAGAAACTCGCCCGATTACAACGGTACGTGTATTTTACTCTTATGGCATTCTGGTTAAGCGATTGGAGCAGCAGAAGTGCGAAAAATTTGTTGTCTTGTCAACCATTTCTTAGCTTCAAAGTCCCATATCTCGCGAACGGATTGACCTAACCCAAAAATTCCTGTTGCGTCTGAAAGTAGAAACTCGCCCGATTAGAACGGTATGTGTATTTTTTCCTAGGCCATTCTTGTTAAGAGTTTGGAGCAGCAGAATTGCGAAAAATTTGTTGTCTTCTCAACCATTTCTTGGCTTCAAACTCCCATATCTCGCGAACGGATTGACTTAACCCAAAAATTCCTGTTGCGTCTGAAAGTAGAAACTCGCCCGATTACAACGGTATGTGTATTTTTTCCCTAGCCCATTCTGGTTAAGCGTTTGGAGCAGCAGAATTGCGAAAAATTTGTTGTCTTCTCAAGCATTTCTTAGCTTCAAACTCTCATATCTCGCGAACGGATTGACCTAACCCAAAAATTCCTGTTGCGTCTGAAAGTAGGAACTCGCCCGATTACAATCGTATGTGTATTTTTTCCCTAGGCCATTCTGGTTAAGCGTTTGGAGCAGCAGATTTGCGAAAAATTTGTTGTCCTCTCAACCATTTCTTAGCTTCAAACTCTCATATCTCGCGAACGGATTGACCTAACCCAAAAATTCCTTATGCATCTGAAAGTAGAAACTCGCCCGATTACAACGGTACGTGTATTTTTCTCTTAGGGCATTCTGGTTAAGCGATTGGAGCAGCAGAAGTGCGAAAAATTTGTTGTCTTGTCAACCATTTCTTAGCTTCAAAGTCCCATATCTCGCGAACGGATTGACCTAACCCAAAAATTCCTGTTGCGTCTGAAAGTAGAAACTCGCCCGATTACAACGGTATGTGTATGTTTTCCCTAGCCCATTCTGGTTAAGCGTTTGAAGCAGCAGAATTGCGAAAAATTTGTTGTCTTCTCAACCATTTCTTGGCTTCAAACTCCCATATCTCGCGAACGGATTGACCTAACCCAAAAATTCCTGTTGCGTCTGAAAGTAGAAACTCGCCCGATTAGAACGGTATGTGTATTTTTTCCCTAGGCCATTCTTGTTAAGAGTTTGGAGCAGCAGAGTTGCGAAAAATTTGTTGTCTTCTCAACCATTTCTTGGCTTCAAACTCCCACATCTCGCGAACGGATTGACTTAACCCAAAAATTCCTGTTGCGTCTGAAAGTAGAAACTCGCCCGATTACAACGGTATGTGTATTTTTTCCCTAGCCCATTCTGGTTAAGCGTTTGGAGCAGCAGAATTGCGAAAAATTTGTTGTCTTCTCAAGCATTTCTTAGCTTCAAACTCTCATATCTCGCGAACGGATTGACCTAACCCAAAAATTCCTGTTGCGTCTGAAAGTAGGAACTAGCCAGATTACAATCGTATGTGTATTTTTTCCCTAGGCCATTCTGGTTAAGCGTTTGGAGCAGCAGATTTGCGAAAAATTTGTTGTCCTCTCAACCATTTCTTAGCTTCAAACTCTCATATCTCGCGAACGGATTGACCTGACCCAAAGATTCCTATTGCATTTGAAAGTAGAAACTCGCCCGATTACAACGGTACGTGTATTTTTCCCCTAGGCCATTCTGGTTAAGCGATTGGAGCAGCAGAATTGCGAAAAATTTGTTGTCTTGTCAACCATTTCTTAGCTTCAAAGTCCCATATCTCGCGAACGGATTGACCTAACCCAAAAATTCCTATTGCATTTGAAAGTAGAAACTCGCCCGATTACAACGGTACGTGTATTTTTCCCCTAGGCCATTCTGGTTAAGCGATTGGAGCAGCAGAATTGCGAAAAATTTGTTGTCTTCTAAACAATTTCTTAGCTTCAAACTCCCATATCTCGCGAACGGATTGACTTAACCGAAAAATTCCTATTGCGTCTGAAAGTAGAAACTCGCCCGATTACAACGGTACGTGTATTTTTCCCCTAGGCCATTCTGGTTAAGCGTTTGGAGCAGCAGAAGTGCGAAAAATTTGTTGTCTTGTCAACCATTTCTTAGCTTCAAAGTCCCTTATCTCGCGAACGGATTGACCGAACCCAAAAATTCCTATTGTATCCGAAAGTAGAAACTCGCCCGATTACAACGGTATGCGTATTTTTTCCCTAGGCCATTCTGGTTAAGCGTTTGGAGCAGCAGATTTGCGAAAAATTTGTTGTGTTCTCAAGCATTTCTTAGCTTCAAACTCTCATATCTCGCGAACGGATTGACCTAGCCCAAAAATTCCTATTGGATTTGAAAGTAGAAACTCGCCCGATTACAACGGTATGTGTATTTTTTCCCTAGGGCATTCTGGTTAAGCGTTTGGAGCAGCAGAATTGCGAAAAATTTTTTGCCTTCTCAACCATTTGTTGTCTTCAAACTCCCATATCTCGCGAACGGATTGACCTAACCCAAAAATTCCTTATGCATCTGAAAGTAGAAACTCGCCCGATTACAACGGTACGTGTATTTTTCTCTTAGGGCATTCTGGTTAAGCGATTGGGGCAGCAGAAGTGCGAAAAATTTGTTGTCTTGTCAACCATTTCTTAGCTTCAAAGTCCCGTATCTCGCGAACGGATTGACCTAACCCAAAAATTCCTGTTGCGTCTGAAAGTAGAAACTCGCCCGATTACAACGGTATGTGTATGTTTTCCCTAGCCCATTCTGGTTAAGCGTTTGGAGCAGCAGAATTGCGAAAAATTTGTTGTCTTCTCAACCATTTCTTGGCTTCAAACTCCCATATCTCGCGAACGGATTGACCTAACCCGAAAATTCCTGTTGCGTCTGAAAGTAGAAACTCGCCCGATTAGAACGGTATGTGTATTTTTTCCCTAGGCCATTCTTGTTAAGAGTTTGGAGCAGCAGAATTGCGAAAAATTTGTTGTCTTCTCAACCATTTCTTGGCTTCAAACTCCCATATCTCGCGAACGGATTGACTTAACCCAAAAATTCCTGTTGCGTCTGAAAGTAGAAACTCGCCCGATTACAACGGTATGCGTATTTTTTCCCTAGGCCATTCTGGTTAAGCGTTTGGAGCAGCAGATTTGCGAAAAATTTGTTGTCTTCTCAACCATTTCTTAGCTTCAAACTCTCATATCCTGCGAACGGATTGACCTATCCCAAAAATTCCTATTGGATTTGAAAGTAGAAACTCGCCCGATTACAACGGTATGTGTATTTTTTCCCTAGGGCATTCTGGTTAAGCGTTTGGAGCAGCAGAATTGCGAAAAATTTTTTGCCTTCTCAACCATTTGTTGTCTTCAAACTCCGATATCTCGCGAACGGATTGACCTAACCCAAAAATTCCTTATGCATCTGAAAGTAGAAACTCGCCCGATTACAACGGTACGTGTATTTTTCTCTAATGGCATTCTGGTTAAGCGATTGGAGCAGCAGAAGTGCGAAAAATTTGTTGTCTTGTCAACCATTTCTTAGCTTCAAAGTCCCATATCTCGCGAACGGATTGACCTAACCCAAAAATTCCTGTTGCGTCTGAAAGTAGAAACTCGCCCGATTACAACGGTATGTGTATGTTTTCCCTAGCCCATTCTGGTTAAGCGTTTGAAGCAGCAGAATTGCGAAAAATTTTTTGTCTTCTCAACCATTTCTTGGCTTCAAACTCCCATATCTCGCGAACGGATTGACCTAACCCAAAAATTCCTGTTGCGTCTGAAAGTAGAAACTCGCCCGATTAGAACGGTATGTGTATTTTTTCCCTAGGCCATTCTTGTTAAGAGTTTGGAGCAGCAGAATTGCGAAAAATTTGTTGTCTTCTCAACCATTTCTTGGCTTCAAACTCCCATATCTCGCGAACGGATTGACCTAACCCAAAAATTCCTTATGCATCTGAAAGTAGAAACTCGCCCGATTACAACGGTACGTGTATTTTTCTCTTAGGGCATTCTGGTTAAGCGATTGGGGCAGCAGAAGTGCGAAAAATTTGTTGTCTTGTCAACCATTTCTTAGCTTCAAAGTCCCGTATCTCGCGAACGGATTGACTTAACCCAAAAATTCCTGTTGCGTCTGAAAGTAGAAACTCGCCCGATTACAACGGTATGTGTATGTTTTCCCTAGCCCATTCTGGTTAAGCGTTTGGAGCAGCAGAATTGCGAAAAATTTGTTGTCTTCTCAACCATTTCTTGGCTTCAAACTCCCATATCTCGCGAACGGATTGACCTAACCCAAAAATTCCTGTTGCGTCTGAAAGTAGAAACTCGCCCGATTAGAACGGTATGTGTATTTTTTCCCTAGGCCATTCTTGTTAAGAGTTTGGAGCAGCAGAATTGCGAAAAATTTGTTGTCTTCTCAACCATTTCTTGGCTTCAAACTCCCATATCTCGCGAACGGATTGACTTAACCCAAAAATTCCTGTTGCGTCTGAAAGTAGAAACACGCCCGATTACAACGGTATGCGTATTTTTTCCCTAGGCCATTCTGGTTAAGCGTTTGGAGCAGCAGATTTGCGAAAAATTTGTTGTCTTCTCAACCATTTCTTAGCTTCAAACTCTCATATCTCGCGAACGGATTGACCTATCCCAAAAATTCCTATTGGATTTGAAAGTAGAAACTCGCCCGATTACAACGGTATGTGTATTTTTTCCCTAGGGCATTCTGGTTAAGCGTTTGGAGCAGCAGAATTGCGAAAAATTTTTTGCCTTCTCAACCATTTGTTGTCTTCAAACTCCGATATCTCGCGAACGGATTGACCTAACCCAAAAATTCCTTATGCATCTGAAAGTAGAAACTCGCCCGATTACAACGGTACGTGTATTTTTCTCTTAGGGCATTCTGGTTAAGCGATTGGAGCAGCAGAAGTGCGAAAAATTTGTTGTCTTGTCAACCATTTCTTAGCTTCAAAGTCCCATATCTCGCGAACGGATTGACCTAACCCAAAAATTCCTGTTGCGTCTGAAAGTAGAAACTCGCCCGATTACAACGGTATGTGTATGTTTTCCCTAGCCCATTCTGGTTAAGCGTTTGAAGCAGCAGAATTGCGAAAAATTTGTTGTCTTCTCAACCATTTCTTGGCTTCAAACTCCCATACCTCGCGAACGGATTGACCTAACCCAAAAATTCCTGTTGCGTCTGAAAGTAGAAACTCGCCCGATTAGAACGGTATGTGTATTTTTTCCCTAGGCCATTCTTGTTAAGAGTTTGGAGCAGCAGAGTTGCGAAAAATTTGTTGTCTTCTCAACCATTTCTTGGCTTCAAACTCCCACATCTCGCGAACGGATTGACTTAACCCAAAAATTCCTGTTGCGTCTGAAAGTAGAAACTCGCCCGATTACAACGGTATGTGTATTTTTTCCCTAGCCCAATCTGGTTAAGCGTTTGGAGCAGCAGAATTGCGAAAAATTTGTTGTCTTCTCAAGCATTTCTTAGCTTCAAACTCTCATATCTCGCGAACGGATTGACCTAACCCAAAAATTCCTGTTGCGTCTGAAAGTAGGAACTCGCCCGATTACAATCGTATGTGTATTTTTTCCCTAGGCCATTCTGGTTAAGCGTTTGGAGCAGCAGATTTGCGAAAAATTTGTTGTCCTCTCAACCATTTCTTAGCTTCAAACTCTCATATCTCGCGAACGGATTGACCTGACCCAAAAATTCCTATTGCATTTGAAAGTAGAAACTCGCCCGATTACAACGGTACGTGTATTTTTCCCCTAGGCCATTCTGGTTAAGCGATTGGAGCAGCAGAATTGCGAAAAATTTGTTGTCTTGTCAACCATTTCTTAGCTTCAAAGTCCCATATCTCGCGAACGGATTGACCTAACCCAAAAATTCCTATTGCATTTGAAAGTAGAAACTCGCCCGATTACAACGGTACGTGTATTTTTCTCTTAGGGCATTCTGGTTAAGCGATTGGAGCAGCAGAAGTGCGAAAAATTTGTTGTCTTGTCAACCATTTCTTAGCTTCAAACTCTCATATCTCGCGAACGGATTGACCTATCCCAAAAATTCCTATTGGATTTGAAAGTAGAAACTCGCCCGATTACAACGGTATGTGTATTTTTTCCCTAGGGCATTCTGGTTAAGCGTTTGGAGCAGCAGAATTGCGAAAAATTTTTTGCCTTCTCAACCATTTGTTGTCTTCAAACTCCGATATCTCGCGAACGGATTGACCTAACCCAAAAATTCCTTATGCATCTGAAAGTAGAAACTCGCCCGATTACAACGGTACGTGTATTTTTCTCTTAGGGCATTCTGGTTAAGCGATTGGAGCAGCAGAAGTGCGAAAAATTTGTTGTCTTGTCAACCATTTCTTAGCTTCAAAGTCCCATATCTCGCGAACGGATTGACCTAACCCAAAAATTCCTGTTGCGTCTGAAAGTAGAAACTCGCCCGATTACAACGGTATGTGTATGTTTTCCCTAGCCCATTCTGGTTAAGCGTTTGAAGCAGCAGAATTGCGAAAAATTTGTTGTCTTCTCAACCATTTCTTGGCTTCAAACTCCCATACCTCGCGAACGGATTGACCTAACCCAAAAATTCCTGTTGCGTCTGAAAGTAGAAACTCGCCCGATTAGAACGGTATGTGTATTTTTTCCCTAGGCCATTCTTGTTAAGAGTTTGGAGCAGCAGAGTTGCGAAAAATTTGTTGTCTTCTCAACCATTTCTTGGCTTCAAACTCCCACATCTCGCGAACGGATTGACTTAACCCAAAAATTCCTGTTGCGTCTGAAAGTAGAAACTCGCCCGATTACAACGGTATGTGTATTTTTTCCCTAGCCCATTCTGGTTAAGCGTTTGGAGCAGCAGAATTGCGAAAAATTTGTTGTCTTCTCAAGCATTTCTTAGCTTCAAACTCTCATATCTCGCGAACGGATTGACCTAACCCAAAAATTCCTGTTGCGTCTGAAAGTAGGAACTCGCCCGATTACAATCGTATGTGTATTTTTTCCCTAGGCCATTCTGGTTAAGCGTTTGGAGCAGCAGATTTGCGAAAAATTTGTTGTCCTCTCAACCATTTCTTAGCTTCAAACTCTCATATCTCGCGAACGGATTGACCTGACCCAAAAATTCCTATTGCATTTGAAAGTAGAAACTCGCCCGATTACAACGGTACGTGTATTTTTCCCCTAGGCCATTCTGGTTAAGCGATTGGAGCAGCAGAATTGCGAAAAATTTGTTGTCTTGTCAACCATTTCTTAGCTTCAAAGTCCCATATCTCGCGAACGGATTGACCTAACCCAAAAATTCCTATTGCATTTGAAAGTAGAAACTCGCCCGATTACAACGGTACGTGTATTTTTCCCCTAGGCCATTCTGGTTAAGCGATTGGAGCAGCAGAATTGCGAAAAATTTGTTGTCTTCTAAACAATTTCTTAGCTTCAAACTCCCATATCTCGCGAACGGATTGACTTAACCGAAAAATTCCTATTGCGTCTGAAAGTAGAAACTCGCCCGATTACAACGGTACGTGTATTTTTCCCCTAGGCCATTCTGGTTAAGCGTTTGGAGCAGCAGAAGTGCGAAAAATTTGTTGTCTTGTCAACCATTTCTTAGCTTCAAAGTCCCTTATCTCGCGAACGGATTGACCGAACCCAAAAATTCCTATTGTATCCGAAAGTAGAAACTCGCCCGATTACAACGGTATGCGTATTTTTTCCCTAGGCCATTCTGGTTAAGCGTTTGGAGCAGCAGATTTGCGAAAAATTTGTTGTGTTCTCAAGCATTTCTTAGCTTCAAACTCTCATATCTCGCGAACGGATTGACCTAGCCCAAAAATTCCTATTGGTTTGAAAGTAGAAACTCGCCCGATTACAACGGTATGTGTATTTTTTCCCTAGGGCATTCTGGTTAAGCGTTTGGAGCAGCAGAATTGCGAAAAATTTTTTGCCTTCTCAACCATTTGTTGTCTTCAAACTCCCATATCTCGCGAACGGATTGACCTAACCCAAAAATTCCTTATGCATCTGAAAGTAGAAACTCGCCCGATTACAACGGTACGTGTATTTTTCTCTTAGGGCATTCTGGTTAAGCGATTGGGGCAGCAGAAGTGCGAAAAATTTGTTGTCTTGTCAACCATTTCTTAGCTTCAAAGTCCCGTATCTCGCGAACGGATTGACCTAACCCAAAAATTCCTGTTGCGTCTGAAAGTAGAAACTCGCCCGATTACAACGGTATGTGTATGTTTTCCCTAGCCCATTCTGGTTAAGCGTTTGGAGCAGCAGAATTGCGAAAAATTTGTTGTCTTCTCAACCATTTCTTGGCTTCAAACTCCCATATCTCGCGAACGGATTGACCTAACCCGAAAATTCCTGTTGCGTCTGAAAGTAGAAACTCGCCCGATTAGAACGGTATGTGTATTTTTTCCCTAGGCCATTCTTGTTAAGAGTTTGGAGCAGCAGAATTGCGAAAAATTTGTTGTCTTCTCAACCATTTCTTGGCTTCAAACTCCCATATCTCGCGAACGGATTGACTTAACCCAAAAATTCCTGTTGCGTCTGAAAGTAGAAACTCGCCCGATTACAACGGTATGCGTATTTTTTCCCTAGGCCATTCTGGTTAAGCGTTTGGAGCAGCAGATTTGCGAAAAATTTGTTGTCTTCTCAACCATTTCTTAGCTTCAAACTCTCATATCCTGCGAACGGATTGACCTATCCCAAAAATTCCTATTGGATTTGAAAGTAGAAACTCGCCCGATTACAACGGTATGTGTATTTTTTCCCTAGGGCATTCTGGTTAAGCGTTTGGAGCAGCAGAATTGCGAAAAATTTTTTGCCTTCTCAACCATTTGTTGTCTTCAAACTCCGATATCTCGCGAACGGATTGACCTAACCCAAAAATTCCTTATGCATCTGAAAGTAGAAACTCGCCCGATTACAACGGTACGTGTATTTTTCTCTTATGGCATTCTGGTTAAGCGATTGGAGCAGCAGAAGTGCGAAAAATTTGTTGTCTTGTCAACCATTTCTTAGCTTCAAAGTCCCATATCTCGCGAACGGATTGACCTAACCCAAAAATTCCTGTTGCGTCTGAAAGTAGAAACTCGCCCGATTACAACGGTATGTGTATGTTTTCCCTAGCCCATTCTGGTTAAGCGTTTGAAGCAGCAGAATTGCGAAAAATTTTTTGTCTTCTCAACCATTTCTTGGCTTCAAACTCCCATATCTCGCGAACGGATTGACCTAACCCAAAAATTCCTGTTGCGTCTGAAAGTAGAAACTCGCCCGATTAGAACGGTATGTGTATTTTTTCCCTAGGCCATTCTTGTTAAGAGTTTGGAGCAGCAGAATTGCGAAAAATTTGTTGTCTTCTCAACCATTTCTTGGCTTCAAACTCCCATATCTCGCGAACGGATTGACTTAACCCAAAAATTCCTGTTGCGTCTGAAAGTAGAAACTCGCCCGATTACAACGGTATGTGTATTTTTTCCCTAGCCCATTCTGGTTAAGCGTTTGGAGCAGCAGAATTGCGAAAAATTTGTTGTCTTCTCAAGCATTTCTTAGCTTCAAACTATCATATCTCGCGAACGGATTGACCTAACCCAAAAATTCCTGTTGCGTCTGAAAGTAGGAACTCGCCCGATTACAATCGTATGTGTATTTTTTCCCTAGGCCATTCTGGTTAAGCGTTTGGAGCAGCAGATTTGCGAAAAATTTGTTGTCCTCTCAACCATTTCTTAGCTTCAAACTCTCATATCTCGCGAACGGATTGACCTGACCCAAAATTCGTATTGCATTTGAAAGTAGAAACTCGCCCGATTACAACGGTACGTGTATTTTTCCCCTAGGCCATTCTGGTTAAGCGATTGGAGCAGCAGAATTGCGAAAAATTTGTTGTCTTGTCAACCATTTCTTAGCTTCAAAGTCCCATATCTCGCGAACGGATTGACCTAACCCAAAAATTCCTATTGCATTTGAAAGTAGAAACTCGCCCGATTACAACGGTACGTGTATTTTTCCCCTAGGCCATTCTGGTTAAGCGATTGGAGCAGCAGAAGTGCGAAAAATTTTTTGCCATCTCAAACATTTCTTGGCTTCAAACTCCCATATCTCGCGAACGGATTGTCCTAACCCAAAAATTCCTGTTGCGTCTGAAAGTAGAAACTCGCCCGATTACAACGGTATGTGTATGTTTTCCCTAGCCCATTCTGGTTAAGCGTTTGGTGCAGCAGAATTGCGAAAAATTTGTTGTCTTCTAAACAATTTCTTAGCTTCAAACTCCCATATCTCGCGAACGGATTGACTTAACCGAAAAATTCCTATTGCGTCTGAAAGTAGAAACTCGCCCGATTACAACGGTACGTGTATTTTTCCCCTAGGCCATTCTGGTTAAGCGTTTGGAGCAGCAGAAGTGCGAAAAATTTGTTGTCCTGTCAACCATTTCTTAGCTTCAAAGTCCCTTATCTCGCGAACGGATTGACCGAACCCAAAAATTCCTATTGTATCCGAAAGTAGAAACTCGCCCGATTACAACGGTATGCGTATTTTTTCCCTAGGCCATTCTGGTTAAGCGTTTGGAGCAGCAGATTTGCGAAAAATTTGTTGTGTTCTCAAGCATTTCTTAGCTTCAAACTCTCATATCTCGCGAACGGATTGACCTAGCCCAAAAATTCCTATTGGATTTGAAAGTAGAAACTCGCCCGATTACAACGGTATGTGTATTTTTTCCCTAGGGCATTCTGGTTAAGCGTTTGGAGCAGCAGAATTGCGAAAAATTTTTTGCCTTCTCAACCACTTGTTGTCTTCAAACTCCCATATCTCGCGAACGGATTGACCTAACCCAAAAATTCCTTATGCATCTGAAAGTAGAAACTCGCCCGATTACAACGGTACGTGTATTTTTCCCCTAGGGCATTCTGGTTAAGCGATTGGAGCAGCAGAAGTGCGCAAAATTTGTTGTCTTGTCAACCATTTCTTAGCTTCAAAGTCCCATATCTCGCGAACGGATTGACCGAACCCAAAAATTCCTATTGTAACTGAATGTAGAAACTCGCCCGATTAGAACGGTATGTGTATTTTTTCCCTAGCCCATTCTGGTTAAGCGTTTGGAGCAGCAGAATTGCGAAAAATTTGTTGTCTTCTCAAGCATTTCTTAGCTTCAAACTCTCATATCTCGCGAACGGATTGACCTAACCCAAAAATTTCTGTTGCGTCTGAAAGTAGAAACTCGCCCGATTACAACGGTATGTGTATTTTTTCCCTAGGGCATTCTGGTTAAGCGTTTGGAGCAGCAGAAATGCGAAAAATTTTTTGCCTTCTCAACCATTTCTTGGCTTCAAACTCTCATATCTCGCGAACGGATTGACCTAACCCAAAAATTCCTGTTGCGTCTGAAAGTAGAAACTCGCCCGATTACAACGGTATGTGTATGTTTTCCCTAGCCCATTCTGGTTAAGCGTTTGGAGCAGCAGAATTGCGAAAAATTTGTTGTCTTCTCAAGCATTTCTTAGCTTCAATCTCTCATATCTCGCGAACGGATTGACCTAACCCAAAAATTCCTGTTGCGTCTGAAAGTAGAAACTCGCCCGATTACAACGGTATGTGTATGTTTTCCCTAGGCCATTCTGGTTAAGCGTATGGTGCAGCAGAATTGCGAAAAATTTGTTGTCTTGTCAACCATTTCTTAGCTTCAAAGTCCCATATCTCGCGAACGGATTGACCTAACCCAAAAATTCCTATTGCATTTGAAAGTAGAAACTCGCCCGATTACAACGGTACGTGTATTTTTCCCTTGGCCATTCTGGTTAAGCGATTGGAGCAGCAGAAGTGCGAAAAATTTGTTGTCTTGTCAACCATTTCTTAACTTCAAAGTCCCTTATTTCGCGAACGGATTGACCCAACCCAAAAATTCCTATTGTATCCGAAAGTAGAAACTCGCCCGATTACAACGGTATGCGTATTTTTTCCCTAGGCCATTCTGGTTAAGCGTTTGGAGCAGCAGATTTGCGAAAAATTTGTTGTCTTCTCAACCATTTCTTAGCTTCAAACTCTTATATCTCGCGAACGGATTGACCTATCCCAAAAATTCCTATTGGATTTGAAAGTAAAAACTCGCCCGATTACAACGGTATGTGTATTTTTTCCCTAGGGCATTCTGGTTAAGCGTTTGGAGCATCAGAATTGCGAAAAATTTTTTGCCTTCTCAACCATTTGTTGTCTTCAAACTCCCATATCTCGCGAACGGATTGACCTAACCCAAAAATTCCTTATGCATCTGAAAGTAGAAACTCGCCCGATTACAACGGTACGTGTATTTTTCTCTTAGGGCATTCTGGTTAAGCGATTGGAGCAGCAGAAGTGCGAAAAACTTGTTGTCTTGTCAACCATTTCTTAGCTTCAAAGTCCCATATCTCGCGAACGGATTGACCTAACCCAAAAATTCCTGTTGCGTCTGAAAGTAGAAACTCGCCCGATTACAACGGTATGTGTATGTTTTCCCTAGCCCATTCTGGTTAAGCGTTTGAAGCAGCAGAATTGCGAAAAATTTGTTGTCTTCTCAACCATTTCTTGGCTTCAAACTCCCATATCTCGCGAACGGATTGACCTAACCCAAAATTTCCTGTTGCGTCTGAAAGTAGAAACTCGCCCGATTAGAACGGTAGGTGTATTTTTTCCCTAGGGCATTCTTGTTAAGAGTTTGGAGCAGCAGAATTGCGAAAAATTTGTTGTCTTCTCAACCATTTCTTGGCTTCAAACTCCCATATCTCGCGAACGGATTGACTTAACCCAAAAATTCCTGTTGCGTCTGAAAGTAGAAACTCGCCCGATTACAACGGTATGTGTATTTTTTCCCTAGCCCATTCTGGTTAAGCGTTTGGAGCAGCAGAATTGCGAAAAATTTGTTGTCTTCTCAAGCATTTCTTAGCTTCAAACTCTCATATCTCGCGAACGGATTGACCTAACCCAAAAATTCCTGTTGCGTCTGAAAGTAGAAACTCGCCCGATTACAATCGTATGTGTATTTTTTCCCTAGGCCATTCTGGTTAAGCGTTTGGAGCAGCAGATTTGCGAAAAATTTGTTGTCCCCTCAACCATTTCTTAGCTTCAAACTCTCATATCTCGCGAACGGATTGACCTGACCCAAAAATTCCTATTGCATTTGAAAGTAGAAACTCGCCCGATTACAACGGTACGTGTATTTTTCTCTTAGGGCATTCTGGTTAAGCGATTGGAGCAGCAGAAGTGCGAAAAATTTGTTGTCTTGTCAACCATTTCTTAGCTTCAAAGTCCCATATCTCGCGAACGGATTGACCTTACCCAAAAATTCCTGTTGCGTCTGAAAGTAGAAACTCGCCCGATTACAACGGTATGTGTATGTTTTCCCTAGCCCATTCTGGTTAAGCGTTTGAAGCAGCAGAATTGCGAAAAATTTGTTTTCTTCTCAACCATTTCTTGGCTTCAAACTCCCATATCTCGCGAACGGATTGACCTAACCCAAAAATTCCTGTTGCGTCTGAAAGTAGAATCTCGCCCAATTAGAACGGTAGGTGTATTTTTTCCCTAGGCCATTCTTGTTAAGAGTTTGGAGCAGCAGAATTGCGAAAAATTTGTTGTCCTGTCAACCATTTCTTAGCTTCAAAGTCCCTTATCTCGCGAACGGATTGACCGAACCCAAAAATTCCTATTGTATCCGAAAGTAGAAACTCGCCCGATTACAACGGTATGCGTATTTTTTCCCTAGGCCATTCTGGTTAAGCGTTTGGAGCAGCAGATTTGCGAAAAATTTGTTGTCTTCTCAAGCATTTCTTAGCTTCAAACTCTCATATCTCGCGAACGGATTGACCTAACCCAAAAATTTCTGTTGCGTCTGAAAGTAGAAACTCGCCCGATTACAACGGTATGTGTATTTTTTCCCTAGGGCATTCTGGTTAAGCGTTTGGAGCAGCAGAAATGCGAAAAATTTTTTGCCTTCTCAACCATTTCTTGGCTTCAAACTCTCATATCTCGCGAACGGATTGACCTAACCCAAAAATTCCTGTTGCGTCTGAAAGTAGAAACTCGCCCGATTACAACGGTATGTGTATGTTTTCCCTAGCCCATTCTGGTTAAGCGTTTGGAGCAGCAGAATTGCGAAAAATTTGTTGTCTTCTCAAGCATTTCTTAGCTTCAATCTCTCATATCTCGCGAACGGATTGACCTAACCCAAAAATTCCTGTTGCGTCTGAAAGTAGAAACTCGCCCGATTACAACGGTATGTGTATGTTTTCCCTAGCCCATTCTGGTTAAGCGTATGGTGCAGCAGAATTGCGAAAAATTTGTTGTCTTGTCAACCATTTCTTAGCTTCAAAGTCCCATATCTCGCGAACGGATTGACCTAACCCAAAAATTCCTATTGCATTTGAAAGTAGAAACTCGCCCGATTACACCGGTACGTGTATTTTTCCCCTAGGCCATTCTGGTTAAGCGATTGGAGCAGCAGAAGTGCGAAAAATTTGTTGTCTTGTCAACCATTTCTTAACTTCAAAGTCCCTTATTTCGCGAACGGATTGACCCAACCCAAAAATTCCTATTGTATCCGAAAGTAGAAACTCGCCCGATTACAACGGTATGCGTATTTTTTCCCTAGGCCATTCTGGTTAAGCGTTTGGAGCAGCAGATTTGCGAAAAATTTGTTGTCTTCTCAACCATTTCTTAGCTTCAAACTCTTATATCTCGCGAACGGATTGACCTAACCCAAAAATTCCTGTTGCGTCTGAAAGTAGAAACTCGCCCGATTACAACGGTATGTGTATTTTTTCCCTAGCCCATTCTGGTTAAGCGTTTGGAGCAGCAGAATTGCGAAAAATTTGTTGTCTTCTCAAGCATTTCTTAGCTTCAAACTCTCATATCTCGCGAACGGATTGACCTAACCCAAAAATTCCTGTTGCGTCTGAAAGTAGAAACTCGCCCGATTACAATCGTATGTGTATTTTTTCCCTAGGCCATTCTGGTTAAGCGTTTGGAGCAGCAGATTTGCGAAAAATTTGTTGTCCCCTCAACCATTTCTTAGCTTCAAACTCTCATATCTCGCGAACGGATTGACCTGACCCAAAAATTCCTATTGCATTTGAAAGTAGAAACTCGCCCGATTACAACGGTACGTGTATTTTTCTCTTAGGGCATTCTGGTTAAGCGATTGGAGCAGCAGAAGTGCGAAAAATTTGTTGTCTTGTCAACCATTTCTTAGCTTCAAAGTCCCATATCTCGCGAACGGATTGACCTTACCCAAAAATTCCTGTTGCGTCTGAAAGTAGAAACTCGCCCGATTACAACGGTATGTGTATGTTTTCCCTAGCCCATTCTGGTTAAGCGTTTGAAGCAGCAGAATTGCGAAAAATTTGTTTTCTTCTCAACCATTTCTTGGCTTCAAACTCCCATATCTCGCGAACGGATTGACCTAACCCAAAAATTCCTGTTGCGTCTGAAAGTAGAATCTCGCCCAATTAGAACGGTAGGTGTATTTTTTCCCTAGGCCATTCTTGTTAAGAGTTTGGAGCAGCAGAATTGCGAAAAATTTGTTGTCTTCTCAACCATTTCTTGGCTTCAAACTCCCATATCTCGCGAACGGATTGACTTAACCCAAAAATTCCTGTTGCGTCTGAAAGTAGAAACTCGCCCGATTACAATCGTATGTGTATTTTTTCCCTAGGCCATTCTGGTTAAGCGTTTGGAGCAGCAGATTTGCGAAAAATTTGTTGTCCCCTCAACCATTTCTTAGCTTCAAACTCTCATATCTCGCGAACGGATTGACCTGACCCAAAAATTCCTATTGCATTTGAAAGTAGAAACTCGCCCGATTACAACGGTACGTGTATTTTTCTCTTAGGGCATTCTGGTTAAGCGATTGGAGCAGCAGAAGTGCGAAAAATTTGTTGTCTTGTCAACCATTTCTTAGCTTCAAAGTCCCATATCTCGCGAACGGATTGACCTTACCCAAAAATTCCTGTTGCGTCTGAAAGTAGAAACTCGCCCGATTACAACGGTATGTGTATGTTTTCCCTAGCCCATTCTGGTTAAGCGTTTGAAGCAGCAGAATTGCGAAAA
This sequence comes from Ptiloglossa arizonensis, assembly GCF_051014685.1. Taxonomy (NCBI): domain Eukaryota; kingdom Metazoa; phylum Arthropoda; class Insecta; order Hymenoptera; family Colletidae; genus Ptiloglossa; species Ptiloglossa arizonensis. The sequence continues at coordinate 36,194 of NW_027478686.1, read as the reverse complement.
ATTTGTTTTCTTCTCAACCATTTCTTGGCTTCAAACTCCCATATCTCGCGAACGGATTGACCTAACCCAAAAATTCCTGTTGCGTCTGAAAGTAGAATCTCGCCCAATTAGAACGGTAGGTGTATTTTTTCCCTAGGCCATTCTTGTTAAGAGTTTGGAGCAGCAGAATTGCGAAAAATTTGTTGTCTTCTCAACCATTTCTTGGCTTCAAACTCCCATATCTCGCGAACGGATTGACTTAACCCAAAAATTCCTGTTGCGTCTGAAAGTAGAAACTCGCCCGATTACAATCGTATGTGTATTTTTTCCCTAGGCCATTCTGGTTAAGCGTTTGGAGCAGCAGATTTGCGAAAAATTTGTTGTCCCCTCAACCATTTCTTAGCTTCAAACTCTCATATCTCGCGAACGGATTGACCTGACCCAAAAATTCCTATTGCATTTGAAAGTAGAAACTCGCCCGATTACAACGGTATGCGTATTTTTTCCCTAGGCCATTCTGGTTAAGCGTTTGGAGCAGCAGAATTGCGAAAAATTTGTTGTCTCCTCAAGCATTTCTTAGCTTCAAACCCTCATATCTCGCGAACGGATTGACCTAACCCAAAAATTCCTGTTGCGTCTGAAAGTAGAAGCTCGCCCGATTACAACGGTATGTGTATTTTTTCCCTAGGGCATTCTGGTTAAGCGTTTGGAGCAGCAGAATTGCGAAAAATTTTTTGCCTTCTCAACCATTTCTTGGCTTCAAACTCCCATATCTCGCGAACGGATTGACCTAACCCAAAAATTCCTATTGCGTCTGAAAGTAGAAACTCGCCCGATTACAACGGTACGTGTATTTTTCCCCTAGGCCATTCTGGTTAAGCGTTTGGAGCAGCAGAAATGCGAAAAATTTTTTGCCTTCTCAACCATTTCTTAGCTTCAAAGTCCCTTATCTCGCGAACGGATTGTCCTAACCCAAAAATTCCTACTGCATCTGAAAGTAGAAACTCGCCCGATTACAACGGTATGTGTATTTTTTCCCTAGGGCATTCTGGTTAAGCGTTTGGAGCAGCAGAAATGCGAAAAATTTTTTGCCTTCTCAACCATTTCTTGGCTTCAAACTCCCATATCTCGCGAACGGATTGACCTAACCCAAAAATTCCTTATGCATCTGAAAGTAGAAACTCGCCCGATTACAACGGTACGTGTATTTTTCCCCTAGGGTATTCTGGTTAAGCGATTGGAGCAGCAGAAGTGCGCAAAATTTGTTGTCTTGTCAACCATTTCTTAGCTTCAAAGTCCCATATCTCGCGAACGGATTGACCTAACCCAAAAATTCCTATTGCATTTGAAAGTCGAAACTCGCCCGATTACAACGGTATGGGTATTTTTTCCCTAGGACATTCTGGTTAAGCGTTTGGAGCAGCAGATTTGCGAAAAATTTGTTGTCTTCTCAACCATTTCTTAGCTTCAAAGTCCCATATCTCGCGAACGGATTGACCTAGCCCAAAAATTCCTATTGCATTTGAAAGTAGAAACTCGCCCGATTACAACGGTACGTGTATTTTTCTCTTAGGGCATTCTGGTTAAGCGATTGGAGCAGCAGAAGTGCGAAAAATTTGTTGTCTTGTCAACCATTTCTTAGCTTCAAAGTCCCATATCTCGCGAACGGATTGACCTAACCCAAAAATTCCTGTTGCGTCTGAAAGTAGAAACTCGCCCGATTACAACGGTATGTGTATGTTTTCCCTAGCCCATTCTGGTTAAGCGTTTGAAGCAGCAGAATTGCGAAAAATTTGTTGTCTTCTCAACCATTTCTTGGCTTCAAACTCCCATATCTCGCGAACGGATTGACCTAACCCAAAAATTCCTGTTGCGTCTGAAAGTAGAAACTCGCCCGATTAGAACGGTAGGTGTATTTTTTCCCTAGGGCATTCTTGTTAAGAGTTTGGAGCAGCAGAATTGCGAAAAATTTGTTGTCTTCTCAACCATTTCTTGGCTTCAAACTCCCATATCTCGCGAACGGATTGTCTTAACCCAAAAATTCCTGTTGCGTCTGAAAGTAGAAACTCGCCCGATTACAACGGTATGTGTATTTTTTCCCTAGCCCATTCTGGTTAAGCGTTTGGAGCAGCAGAATTGCGAAAAATTTGTTGTCTTCTCAAGCATTTCTTAGCTTCAAACTCTCATATCTCGCGAACGGATTGACCTAACCCAAAAATTCCTGTTGCGTCTGAAAGTAGAAACTCGCCCGATTACAATCGTATGTGTATTTTTTCCCTAGGCCATTCTGGTTAAGCGTTTGGAGCAGCAGATTTGCGAAAAATTTGTTGTCCCCTCAACCATTTCTTAGCTTCAAACTCTCATATCTCGCGAACGGATTGACCTGACCCAAAAATTCCTATTGCATTTGAAAGTAGAAACTCGCCCGATTACAACGGTACGTGTATTTTTCTCTTAGGGCATTCTGGTTAAGCGATTGGAGCAGCAGAAGTGCGAAAAATTTGTTGTCTTGTCAACCATTTCTTAGCTTCAAAGTCCCATATCTCGCGAACGGATTGACCTTACCCAAAAATTCCTGTTGCGTCTGAAAGTAGAAACTCGCCCGATTACAACGGTATGTGTATGTTTTCCCTAGCCCATTCTGGTTAAGCGTTTGAAGCAGCAGAATTGCGAAAAATTTGTTTTCTTCTCAACCATTTCTTGGCTTCAAACTCCCATATCTCGCGAACGGATTGACCTAACCCAAAAATTCCTGTTGCGTCTGAAAGTAGAATCTCGCCCAATTAGAACGGTAGGTGTATTTTTTCCCTAGGCCATTCTTGTTAAGAGTTTGGAGCAGCAGAATTGCGAAAAATTTGTTGTCTTCTCAACCATTTCTTGGCTTCAAACTCCCATATCTCGCGAACGGATTGACTTAACCCAAAAATTCCTGTTGCGTCTGAAAGTAGAAACTCGCCCGATTACAATCGTATGTGTATTTTTTCCCTAGGCCATTCTGGTTAAGCGTTTGGAGCAGCAGATTTGCGAAAAATTTGTTGTCCCCTCAACCATTTCTTAGCTTCAAACTCTCATATCTCGCGAACGGATTGACCTGACCCAAAAATTCCTATTGCATTTGAAAGTAGAAACTCGCCCGATTACAACGGTACGTGTATTTTTCTCTTAGGGCATTCTGGTTAAGCGATTGGAGCAGCAGAAGTGCGAAAAATTTGTTGTCTTGTCAACCATTTCTTAGCTTCAAAGTCCCATATCTCGCGAACGGATTGACCTTACCCAAAAATTCCTGTTGCGTCTGAAAGTAGAAACTCGCCCGATTACAACGGTATGTGTATGTTTTCCCTAGCCCATTCTGGTTAAGCGTTTGAAGCAGCAGAATTGCGAAAAATTTGTTTTCTTCTCAACCATTTCTTGGCTTCAAACTCCCATATCTCGCGAACGGATTGACCTAACCCAAAAATTCCTGTTGCGTCTGAAAGTAGAATCTCGCCCAATTAGAACGGTAGGTGTATTTTTTCCCTAGGCCATTCTTGTTAAGAGTTTGGAGCAGCAGAATTGCGAAAAATTTGTTGTCTTCTCAACCATTTCTTGGCTTCAAACTCCCATATCTCGCGAACGGATTGACTTAACCCAAAAATTCCTGTTGCGTCTGAAAGTAGAAACTCGCCCGATTACAATCGTATGTGTATTTTTTCCCTAGGCCATTCTGGTTAAGCGTTTGGAGCAGCAGATTTGCGAAAAATTTGTTGTCCCCTCAACCATTTCTTAGCTTCAAACTCTCATATCTCGCGAACGGATTGACCTGACCCAAAAATTCCAATTGCATTTGAAAGTAGAAACTCGCCCGATTACAACGGTATGCGTATTTTTTCCCTAGGCCATTCTGGTTAAGCGTTTGGAGCAGCAGAATTGCGAAAAATTTGTTGTCTCCTCAAGCATTTCTTAGCTTCAAACCCTCATATCTCGCGAACGGATTGACCTAACCCAAAAATTCCTGTTGCGTCTGAAAGTAGAAGCTCGCCCGATTACAACGGTATGTGTATTTTTTCCCTAGGGCATTCTGGTTAAGCGTTTGGAGCAGCAGAATTGCGAAAAATTTTTTGCCTTCTCAACCATTTCTTGGCTTCAAACTCCCATATCTCGCGAACGGATTGACCTAACCCAAAAATTCCTATTGCGTCTGAAAGTAGAAACTCGCCCGATTACAACGGTACGTGTATTTTTCCCCTAGGCCATTCTGGTTAAGCGTTTGGAGCAGCAGAAATGCGAAAAATTTTTTGCCTTCTCAACCATTTCTTAGCTTCAAAGTCCCTTATCTCGCGAACGGATTGTCCTAACCCAAAAATTCCTACTGCATCTGAAAGTAGAAACTCGCCCGATTACAACGGTATGTGTATTTTTTCCCTAGGGCATTCTGGTTAAGCGTTTGGAGCAGCAGAAATGCGAAAAATTTTTTGCCTTCTCAACCATTTCTTGGCTTCAAACTCCCATATCTCGCGAACGGATTGACCTAACCCAAAAATTCCTTATGCATCTGAAAGTAGAAACTCGCCCGATTACAACGGTACGTGTATTTTTCCCCTAGGGTATTCTGGTTAAGCGATTGGAGCAGCAGAAGTGCGCAAAATTTGTTGTCTTGTCAACCATTTCTTAGCTTCAAAGTCCCATATCTCGCGAACGGATTGACCTAACCCAAAAATTCCTATTGCATTTGAAAGTAGAAACTCGCCCGATTACAACGGTACGTGTATTTTTCCCCTAGGCCATTCTGGTTAAGCGATTGGAGCAGCAGAAGTGCGAAAAATTTGTTGTCTTGTCAACCATTTCTTAACTTCAAAGTCCCTTATCTCGCGAACGGATTGACCGAACCCAAAAATTCCTATTGTATCCGAAAGTAGAAACTCGCCCGATTACAACGGTATGCGTATTTTTTCCCTAGGACATTCTGGTTAAGCGTTTGGAGCAGCAGATTTGCGAAAAATTTGTTGTCTTCTCAACCATTTCTTAGCTTCAAAGTCCCATATCTCGCGAACGGATTGACCTAGCCCAAAAATTCCTATTGCATTTGAAAGTAGAAACTCGCCCGATTAGAACGGTAGGTGTATTTTTTCCCTAGGGCATTCTTGTTAAGAGTTTGGAGCAGCAGAATTGCGAAAAATTTGTTGTCTTCTCAACCATTTCTTGGCTTCAAACTCCCATATCTCGCGAACGGATTGACTTAACCCAAAAATTCCTGTTGCGTCTGAAAGTAGAAACTCGCCCGATTACAACGGTATGTGTATTTTTTCCCTAGCCCATTCTGGTTAAGCGTTTGGAGCAGCAGAATTGCGAAAAATTTGTTGTCTTCTCAAGCATTTCTTAGCTTCAAACTCTCATATCTCGCGAACGGATTGACCTAACCCAAAAATTCCTGTTGCGTCTGAAAGTAGAAACTCGCCCGATTACAATCGTATGTGTATTTTTTCCCTAGGCCATTCTGGTTAAGCGTTTGGAGCAGCAGATTTGCGAAAAATTTGTTGTCCCCTCAACCATTTCTTAGCTTCAAACTCTCATATCTCGCGAACGGATTGACCTGACCCAAAAATTCCTATTGCATTTGAAAGTAGAAACTCGCCCGATTACAACGGTACATGTATTTTTCTCTTAGGGCATTCTGGTTAAGCGATTGGAGCAGCAGAAGTGCGAAAAATTTGTTGTCTTGTCAACCATTTCTTAGCTTCAAAGTCCCATATCTCGCGAACGGATTGACCTTACCCAAAAATTCCTGTTGCGTCTGAAAGTAGAAACTCGCCCGATTACAACGGTATGTGTATGTTTTCCCTAGCCCATTCTGGTTAAGCGTTTGAAGCAGCAGAATTGCGAAAAATTTGTTTTCTTCTCAACCATTTCTTGGCTTCAAACTCCCATATCTCGCGAACGGATTGACCTAACCCAAAAATTCCTGTTGCGTCTGAAAGTAGAATCTCGCCCAATTAGAACGGTAGGTGTATTTTTTCCCTAGGCCATTCTTGTTAAGAGTTTGGAGCAGCAGAATTGCGAAAAATTTGTTGTCTTCTCAACCATTTCTTGGCTTCAAACTCCCATATCTCGCGAACGGATTGACTTAACCCAAAAATTCCTGTTGCGTCTGAAAGTAGAAACTCGCCCGATTACAATCGTATGTGTATTTTTTCCCTAGGCCATTCTGGTTAAGCGTTTGGAGCAGCAGATTTGCGAAAAATTTGTTGTCCCCTCAACCATTTCTTAGCTTCAAACTCTCATATCTCGCGAACGGATTGACCTGACCCAAAAATTCCTATTGCATTTGAAAGTAGAAACTCGCCCGATTACAACGGTATGCGTATTTTTTCCCTAGGCCATTCTGGTTAAGCGTTTGGAGCAGCAGAATTGCGAAAAATTTGTTGTCTCCTCAAGCATTTCTTAGCTTCAAACCCTCATATCTCGCGAACGGATTGACCTAACCCAAAAATTCCTGTTGCGTCTGAAAGTAGAAGCTCGCCCGATTACAACGGTATGTGTATTTTTTCCCTAGGGCATTCTGGTTAAGCGTTTGGAGCAGCAGAATTGCGAAAAATTTTTTGCCTTCTCAACCATTTCTTGGCTTCAAACTCCCATATCTCGCGAACGGATTGACCTAACCCAAAAATTCCTATTGCGTCTGAAAGTAGAAACTCGCCCGATTACAACGGTACGTGTATTTTTCCCCTAGGCCATTCTGGTTAAGCGTTTGGAGCAGCAGAAATGCGAAAAATTTTTTGCCTTCTCAACCATTTCTTAGCTTCAAAGTCCCTTATCTCGCGAACGGATTGTCCTAACCCAAAAATTCCTACTGCATCTGAAAGTAGAAACTCGCCCGATTACAACGGTATGTGTATTTTTTCCCTAGGGCATTCTGGTTAAGCGTTTGGAGCAGCAGAAATGCGAAAAATTTTTTGCCTTCTCAACCATTTCTTGGCTTCAAACTCCCATATCTCGCGAACGGATTGACCTAACCCAAAAATTCCTTATGCATCTGAAAGTAGAAACTCGCCCGATTACAACGGTACGTGTATTTTTCCCCTAGGGTATTCTGGTTAAGCGATTGGAGCAGCAGAAGTGCGCAAAATTTGTTGTCTTGTCAACCATTTCTTAGCTTCAAAGTCCCATATCTCGCGAACGGATTGACCTAACCCAAAAATTCCTATTGCATTTGAAAGTAGAAACTCGCCCGATTACAACGGTACGTGTATTTTTCCCCTAGGCCATTCTGGTTAAGCGATTGGAGCAGCAGAAGTGCGAAAAATTTGTTGTCTTGTCAACCATTTCTTAACTTCAAAGTCCCTTATCTCGCGAACGGATTGACCGAACCCAAAAATTCCTATTGTATCCGAAAGTAGAAACTCGCCCGATTACAACGGTATGCGTATTTTTTCCCTAGGACATTCTGGTTAAGCGTTTGGAGCAGCAGATTTGCGAAAAATTTGTTGTCTTCTCAACCATTTCTTAGCTTCAAAGTCCCATATCTCGCGAACGGATTGACCTAGCCCAAAAATTCCTATTGCATTTGAAAGTAGAAACTCGCCCGATTACAACGGTACGTGTATTTTTCTCTTAGGGCATTCTGGTTAAGCGATTGGAGCAGCAGAAGTGCGAAAAATTTGTTGTCTTGTCAACCATTTCTTAGCTTCAAAGTCCCATATCTCGCGAACGGATTGACCTAACCCAAAAATTCCTGTTGCGTCTGAAAGTAGAAACTCGCCCGATTACAACGGTATGTGTATGTTTTCCCTAGCCCATTCTGGTTAAGCGTTTGAAGCAGCAGAATTGCGAAAAATTTGTTGTCTTCTCAACCATTTCTTGGCTTCAAACTCCCATATCTCGCGAACGGATTGACCTAACCCAAAAATTCCTGTTGCGTCTGAAAGTAGAAACTCGCCCGATTAGAACGGTAGGTGTATTTTTTCCCTAGGCCATTCTTGTTAAGAGTTTGGAGCAGCAGAATTGCGAAAAATTTGTTGTCTTCTCAACCATTTCTTGGCTTCAAACTCCCATATCTCGCGAACGGATTGACTTAACCCAAAAATTCCTGTTGCGTCTGAAAATAGAAACTCGCCCGATTACAACGGTATGTGTATTTTTTCCCTAGCCCATTCTGGTTAAGCGTTTGGAGCAGCAGAATTGCGAAAAATTTGTTGTCTTCTCAAGCATTTCTTAGCTTCAAACTCTCATATCTCGCGAACGGATTGACCTAACCCAAAAATTCCTGTTGCGTCTGAAAGTAGAAACTCGCCCGATTACAATCGTATGTGTATTTTTTCCCTAGGCCATTCTGGTTAAGCGTTTGGAGCAGCAGATTTGCGAAAAATTTGTTGTCCCCTCAACCATTTCTTAGCTTCCAACTCTCATATCTCGCGAACGGATTGACCTGACCCAAAAATTCCTATTGCATTTGAAAGTAGAAACTCGCCCGATTACAACGGTACGTGTATTTTTCTCTTAGGGCATTCTGGTTAAGCGATTGGAGCAGCAGAAGTGCGAAAAGTTTGTTGTCTTGTCAACCATTTCTTAGCTTCAAAGTCCCATATCTCGCGAACGGATTGACCTAACCCAAAAATTCCTGTTGCGTCTGAAAGTAGAAACTCGCCCGATTACAACGGTATGTGTATGTTTTCCCTAGCCCATTCTGGTTAAGCGTTTGAAGCAGCAGAATTGCGAAAAATTTGTTGTCTTCTCAACCATTTCTTGGCTTCAAACTCCCATATCTCGCGAACGGATTGACCTAACCCAAAAATTCCTGTTGCGTCTGAAAGTAGAAACTCGCCCGATTAGAACGGTAGGTGTATTTTTTCCCTAGGCCATTCTTGTTAAGAGTTTGAAGCAGCAGAATTGCGAAAAATTTGTTGTCTTCTCAACCATTTCTTGGCTTCAAACTCCCATATCTCGCGAACGGATTGACTTAACCCAAAAATTCCTGTTGCGTCTGAAAGTAGAAACTCGCCCGATTACAATCGTATGTGTATTTTTTCCCTAGGCCATTCTGGTTAAGCGTTTGGAGCAGCAGATTTGCGAAAAATTTGTTGTCCCCTCAACCATTTCTTAGCTTCCAACTCCCATATCTCGCGAACGGATTGACCTAACTCAAAAATTCCTATTGCATTTGAAAGTAGAAACTCGCCCGATTACAACGGTACGTGTATTTTTCCCCTAGGCCATTCTGGTTAAGCGATTGGAGCAGCAGATGTGCGAAAAATTTTTTGCCTTCTCAACCATTTCTTGCCTTCAAACTCCCATATCTCGCGAACGGATTGTCCTAACCCAAAAATTCCTACTGCATCTGAAAGTAGAAACTCGCCCGATTACAACGGTATGTGTATTTTTTCCCTAGGGCATTCTGCTTAAGCGTTTGGAGCAGCAGAATTGCGAAAAATTTTTTGCCTTCTCAACCATTTCTTAGCTTCAAACTCTCATATCTCGCGAACGGATGGACCTAACCCAAAAATTCCTATTGCATTTGAAAGTAGAAACTCGCCCGATTACAACGGTATGTGTATGTTTTCCCTAGCCCATTCTGGTTAAGCGTTTGGTGCAGCAGAATTGCGAAAAATTTGTTGTCTTCTAAACAATTTCTTAGCTTCAAACTCCCATATCTCGCTAACGGATTGACTTAACCGAAAAATTCCTGTTGCGTCTGAAAGTAGAAACTCGCCCGATTACAACGGTACGTGTATTTTTCCCCTAGCCCATTCTGGTTAAGCGTTTGGAGCAGCAGAATTGCGAAAAATTTGTTGTCTTCTCAACCATTTCTTGGCTTCAAACTCCCATATCTCGCGAACGGATTGACCTAACCCAAAAATTCCTGTTGCGTCTGAAAGTAGAAACTCGCCCGATTAGAACGGTATGTGTATTTTTTCACTAGGCCATTCTTGTTAAGAGTTTGGAGCAGCAGAATTGCGAAAAATTTGTTGTCTTCTCAACCATTTCTTGGCTTCAAACTCCCATATCTCGCGAACGGATTGACTTAACCCAAAAATTCCTGTTGCGTCTGAAAGTAGAAACTCGCCCGATTACAACGGTATGTGTATTTTTTCCCTAGCCCATTCTGGTTAAGCGTTTGGAGCAGCAGAATTGCGAAAAATTTGTTGTCTCCTCAAGCATTTCTTAGCTTCAAACTCTCATATCTCGCGAACGGATTGACCTAACCCAACAATTCCTGTTGCGTCTGAAAGTAGAAACTCGCCCGATTACAACGGTATGTGTATTTTTTCCCTAGGGCATTCTGGTTAAGCGTTTGGAGCAGCAGAATTGCGAAAAATTTTTTGCCTTCTCAACCATTTCTTGGCTTCAAACTCCCATATCTCGCGAACGGATTGACCTAACTCAAAAATTCCTATTGCATTTGAAAGTAGAAACTCGCCCGATTACAACGGTACGTGTATTTTTCCCCTAAGCCATTCTGGTTAAGCGATTGGAGCAGCAGAAGTGCGAAAAATTTTTTGCCTTCTCAACCATTTCTTGCCTTCAAAGTGCCATATCTCGCGAACGGATTGTCCTAACCCAAAAATTCCTACTGCATCTGAAAGTAGAAACTCGCCCGATTACAACGGTATGTGTATTTTTTCCCTAGCCCATTCTGGTTAAGCGTTTGGAGCAGCAGAATTGCGAAAAATTTGTTGTGTTCTCAAGCATTTCTTAGCTTCAAACTCTCATATCTCGCGAACGGATTGACCTAACCCAAAAATTCCTTATGCATCTGAAAGTAGAAACTCGCCCGATTACAACGGTACGTGTATTTTTCCCCTAGAGCATTCTGGTTAAGCGATTGGAGCAGCAGAAGTGCGCAAAATTTGTTGTCTTGTCAACCATTTCTTAGCTTCAAAGTCCCATATCTCGCGAACGGATTGACCTAACCCAAAAATTCCTATTGCATTTGAAAGTAGAAACTCGCCCGATTACAACGGTACGTGTATTTTTCCCCTAGGCCATTCTGGATAAGCGATTGGAGCAGCAGAAGTGCGAAAAATTTGTTGTCTTGTCAACCATTTCTTAACTTCAACGTCCCTTATCTCGCGAACGGATTGACCGAACCCAAAAATTCCTATTGTATCCGAAAGTAGAAACTCGCCCGATTACAACGGTATGCGTATTTTTTCCCTAGGGCATTCTGGTTAAGCGTTTGGAGAAGCAGATTTGCGAAAAATTTGTTGTCTTCTCAACCATTTCTTAGCTTCAAACTCTCATATCTCGCGAACGGATTGACCTATCCCTAAAATTCCTATTGGATTTGAAAGTAGAAACTCGCCCGATTACAACGGTATGTGTATTTTTTCCCTAGGGCATTCTGGTTAAGCGTTTGGAGCAGCAGAATTGCGAAAAATTTTTTGCCTTCTCAACCATTTGTTGTCTTCAAACTCCCATATCTCGCGAACGGATTGACCTAACCCAAAAATTCCTATTGCGTCTGAAAGTAGAAACTCGCCCGATTACAACGGTACGTGTATTTTTCCCCTAGCCCATTCTGGTTAAGCGTTTGGAGCAGCAGAATTGCGAAAAATTTGTTGTCTTCTCAACCATTTCTTGGCTTCAAACTCCCATATCTCGCGAACGGATTGACCTAACCCAAAAATTCCTGTTGCGTCTGAAAGTAGAAACTCGCCCGATTAGAACGGTATGTGTATTTTTTCACTAGGCCATTCTTGTTAAGAGTTTGGAGCAGCAGAATTGCGAAAAATTTGTTGTCTTCTCAACCTTTTCTTGGCTTCAAACTCCCATATCTCGCGAACGGATTGACTTAACCCAAAAATTCCTGTTGCGTCTGAAAGTAGAAACTCGCCCGATTACAACGGTATGTGTATTTTTTCCCTAGCCCATTCTGGTTAAGCGTTTGGAGCAGCAGAATTGCGAAAAACTTGTTGTCTTCTCAACCATTTCTTAGCTTCAAACTCTCATATCTCGCGAACGGATTGACCTAACCCAACAATTCCTGTTGCGTCTGAAAGTAGAAACTCGCCCGATTACAACGGTATGTGTATTTTTCCCCTAGCCCATTCTGGTTAAGCGTTTGGAGCAGCAGAATTGCGAAAAATTTGTTGTCTTCTCAACCATTTCTTGGCTTCAAATTCCCATATCTCGCGAACGGATTGACCTAACCCAAAAATTCCTGTTGCGTCTGAAAGTAGAAACTCGCCCGATTAGAACGGTATGTGTATTTTTTCACTAGGCCATTCTTGTTAAGAGTTTGGAGCAGCAGAATTGCGAAAAATTTGTTGTCTTCTCAACCATTTCTTGGCTTCAAACTCCCATGTCTCGCGAACGGATTGACTTAACCCAAAAATTCCTGTTGCGTCTGAAAGTAGAAACTCGCCCGATTTCAACGGTATGTGTATTTTTTCCCTAGCCCATTCTGGTTAAGCGTTTGGAGCAGCAGAATTGCGAAAAATTTGTTGTCTTCTCAAGCATTTCTTAGCTTCAAACTCTCATATCTCGCGAACGGATTGACCTAACCCAACAATTCCTGTTGCGTCTGAAAGTAGAAACTCGCCCGATTACAACGGTATGTGTATTTTTTCCCTAGGGCATTCTGGTTAAGCGTTTGGAGCAGCAGAATTGCGAAAAATTTTTTGCCTTCTCAACCATTTCTTGGCTTCAAACTCCCATATCTCGCGAACGGATTGACCTAACTCAAAAATTCCTATTGCATTTGAAAGTAGAAACTCGCCCGATTACAACGGTACGTGTATTTTTCCCCTAAGCCATTCTGGTTAAGCGATTGGAGCAGCAGAAGTGCGAAAAATTTTTTGCCTTCTCAACCATTTCTTGCCTTCAAAGTGCCATATCTCGCGAACGGATTGTCCTAACCCAAAAATTCCTACTGCATCTGAAAGTAGAAACTCGCCCGATTACAACGGTATGTGTATTTTTTCCCTAGCCCATTCTGGTTAAGCGTTTGGAGCAGCAGAATTGCGAAAAATTTGTTGTGTTCTCAAGCATTTCTTAGCTTCAAACTCTCATATCTCGCGAACGGATTGACCTAACCCAAAAATTCCTTATGCATCTGAAAGTAGAAACTCGCCCGATTACAACGGTACGTGTATTTTTCCCCTAGAGCATTCTGGTTAAGCGATTGGAGCAGCAGAAGTGCGCAAAATTTGTTGTCTTGTCAACCATTTCTTAGCTTCAAAGTCCCATATCTCGCGAACGGATTGACCTAACCCAAAAATTCCTATTGCATTTGAAAGTAGAAACTCGCCCGATTACAACGGTACGTGTATTTTTCCCCTAGGCCATTCTGGATAAGCGATTGGAGCAGCAGAAGTGCGAAAAATTTGTTGTCTTGTCAACCATTTCTTAACTTCAACGTCCCTTATCTCGCGAACGGATTGACCGAACCCAAAAATTCCTATTGTATCCGAAAGTAGAAACTCGCCCGATTACAACGGTATGCGTATTTTTTCCCTAGGGCATTCTGGTTAAGCGTTTGGAGAAGCAGATTTGCGAAAAATTTGTTGTCTTCTCAACCATTTCTTAGCTTCAAACTCTCATATCTCGCGAACGGATTGACCTATCCCTAAAATTCCTATTGGATTTGAAAGTAGAAACTCGCCCGATTACAACGGTATGTGTATTTTTTCCCTAGGGCATTCTGGTTAAGCGTTTGGAGCAGCAGAATTGCGAAAAATTTTTTGCCTTCTCAACCATTTGTTGTCTTCAAACTCCCATATCTCGCGAACGGATTGACCTAACCCAAAAATTCCTATTGCGTCTGAAAGTAGAAACTCGCCCGATTACAACGGTACGTGTATTTTTCCCCTAGCCCATTCTGGTTAAGCGTTTGGAGCAGCAGAATTGCGAAAAATTTGTTGTCTTCTCAACCATTTCTTGGCTTCAAACTCCCATATCTCGCGAACGGATTGACCTAACCCAAAAATTCCTGTTGCGTCTGAAAGTAGAAACTCGCCCGATTAGAACGGTATGTGTATTTTTTCACTAGGCCATTCTTGTTAAGAGTTTGGAGCAGCAGAATTGCGAAAAATTTGTTGTCTTCTCAACCTTTTCTTGGCTTCAAACTCCCATATCTCGCGAACGGATTGACTTAACCCAAAAATTCCTGTTGCGTCTGAAAGTAGAAACTCGCCCGATTACAACGGTATGTGTATTTTTTCCCTAGCCCATTCTGGTTAAGCGTTTGGAGCAGCAGAATTGCGAAAAACTTGTTGTCTTCTCAACCATTTCTTAGCTTCAAACTCTCATATCTCGCGAACGGATTGACCTAACCCAACAATTCCTGTTGCGTCTGAAAGTAGAAACTCGCCCGATTACAACGGTATGTGTATTTTTCCCCTAGCCCATTCTGGTTAAGCGTTTGGAGCAGCAGAATTGCGAAAAATTTGTTGTCTTCTCAACCATTTCTTGGCTTCAAATTCCCATATCTCGCGAACGGATTGACCTAACCCAAAAATTCCTGTTGCGTCTGAAAGTAGAAACTCGCCCGATTAGAACGGTATGTGTATTTTTTCACTAGGCCATTCTTGTTAAGAGTTTGGAGCAGCAGAATTGCGAAAAATTTGTTGTCTTCTCAACCATTTCTTGGCTTCAAACTCCCATGTCTCGCGAACGGATTGACTTAACCCAAAAATTCCTGTTGCGTCTGAAAGTAGAAACTCGCCCGATTTCAACGGTATGTGTATTTTTTCCCTAGCCCATTCTGGTTAAGCGTTTGGAGCAGCAGAATTGCGAAAAATTTGTTGTCTTCTCAAGCATTTCTTAGCTTCAAACTCTCATATCTCGCGAACGGATTGACCTAACCCAACAATTCCTGTTGCGTCTGAAAGTAGAAACTCGCCCGATTACAACGGTATGTGTATTTTTTCCCTAGGGCATTCTGGTTAAGCGTTTGGAGCAGCAGAATTGCGAAAAATTTTTTGCCTTCTCAACCATTTCTTGGCTTCAAACTCCCATATCTCGCGAACGGATTGACCTAACCCAAAAATTTCTTATGCATCTGAAAGTAGAAACTCGCCCGATTACAACGGTATGTGTATTTTTTCCCTAGGGCATTCTGGTTAAGCGTTTGGAGCAGCAGAATTGCGAAAAATTTTTTGCCTTCTCAACCATTTCTTGGCTTCAAACTCCCATATCTCGCTAACGGATTGACTTAACCGAAAAATTCCTATTGCGTCTGAAAGTAGAAACTCGCCCGATTACAACGGTACGTGTATTTTTCCCCTAGGGCATTCTGGTTAAGCGATTGGAGCAGCAGAAGTGCGCAAAATTTGTTCTCTTGTCAACCATTTCTTAGCTTCAAAGTCCCATATCTCGCGAACGGATTGACCTAACCCAAAAATTCCTATTGCATTTGAAAGTAGAAACTCGCCCGATTACAACGGTACGTGTATTTTTCCCCTAGGCCATTCTGGTTAAGCGATTGGAGCAGCAGAAGTGCGAAAAATTTGTTGTCTTGTCAACCATTTCTTAACTTCAAAGTCCCTTATCTCGCGAACGGATTGACCGAACCCAAAAATTCCTATTGTATCCGAAAGTAGAAACTCGCCCGATTACAAAGGTATGCGTATTTCTTCCCTAGGGCATTCTGGTTAAGCGTTTGGAGCAGCAGATTTGCGAAAAATTTGTTGTCTTCTCAACCATTTCTTAGCTTCAAACTCTCATATCTCGCGAACGGATTGACCTATCCCTAAAATTCCTATTGGATTTGAAAGTAGAAACTCGCCCGATTACAACGGTATGTGTATTTTTTCCCTAGGGCATTCTGGTTAAGCGTTTGGAGCAGCAGAATTGCGAAAAATTTTTTGTCTTCTCAACCATTTGCTGTCTTCAAACTCCCATATCTCGCGAACGGATTGACCTAACCCAAAAATTCCTTATGCATCTGAAAGTAGAAACTCGCCCGATTACAACGGTATGTGTATGTTTTCCCTAGCCCATTCTGGTTAAGCGTTTGGTGCAGCAGAATTGCGAAAAATTTGTTGTCTTCTAAACAATTTCTTAGCTTCAAACTCCCATATCTCGCTAACGGATTGACTTAACCGAAAAATTCCTATTGCGTCTGAAAGTAGAAACTCGCCCGATTACAACAGTACGTGTATTTTTCCCCTAGCCCATTCTGGTTAAGCGTTCGGAGCAGCAGAATTGCGAAAAATTTGTTGTCTTCTCAACCATTTCTTGGCTTCAAACTCCCATATCTCGCGAACGGATTGACCTATCCCTAAAATTCCTATTGGATTTGAAAGTAGAAACTCGCCCGATTACAACGGTATGTGTATTTTTTCCCTAGGGCATTCTGGTTAAGCGTTTGGAGCAGCAGAATTGCGAAAAATTTTTTGCCTTCTCAACCATTTGTTGTCTTCAAACTCCCATATCTCGCGAACGGATTGACCTAACCCAAAAATTCCTTATGCATCTGAAAGTAGAAACTCGCCCGATTACAACGGTATGTGTATGTTTTCCCTAGCCCATTCTGGTTAAGCGTTTGGTGCAGCAGAATTGCGAAAAATTTGTTGTCTTCTAAACAATTTCTTAGCTTCAAACTCCCATCTCGCTAACGGATTGACTTAACCGAAAAATTCCTATTGCGTCTGAAAGTAGAAACTCGCCCGATTACAACGGTACGTGTATTTTTCCCCTAGCCCATTCTGGTTAAGCGTTTGGAGCAGCAGAATTGCGAAAAATTTGTTGTCTCCTCAAGCATTTCTTAGCTTCAAACTCTCATATCTCGCGAACGGATTGACCGAACCCAGCAATTCCTGTTGCGCCTGAAAGTAGAAACTCGCCCGATTACAACGGTATGTGTATTTTTTCCCTAGGGCATTCTGGTTAAGCGTTTGGAGCAGCAGAATTGCGAAAAATTTTTTGCCTTCTCAACCATTTCTTGGCTTCAAACTCCCATATCTCGCGAACGGATTGACCTAACTCAAAAATTCCTATTGCATTTGAAAGTAGAAACTCGCCCGATTACAACGGTACGTGTATTTTTCCCCTAGGCCATTCTGGTTAAGCGATTGGAGCAGCAGATGTGCGAAAAATTTTTTGCCCTCTCAACCATTTCTTGCCTTCAAAGTGCCATATCTCGCGAACGGATTGTCCTAACCCAAAAATTCCTACTGCATCTGAAAGTAGAAACTCGCCCGATTACAACGGTATGTGTATTTTTTCCCTAGCCCATTCTGGTTAAGCGTTTGGAGCAGCAGAATTGCGAAAAATTTGTTGTGTTCTCAAGCATTTCTTAGCTTCAAACTCTCATATCTCCCGAACGGATTGACCTAACCCAAAAATTCCTTATGCATCTGAAAGTAGAAACTCGCCCGATTACAACGGTACGTGTATTTTTCCCCTAGAGCATTCTGGTTAAGCGATTGGAGCAGCAGAAGTGCGCAAAATTTGTTGTCTTGTCAACCATTTCTTAGCTTCAAAGTCCCATATCTCGCGAACGGATTGACCTAACCCAAAAATTCCTATTGCATTTGAAAGTAGAAACTCGCCCGATTACAACGGTACGTGTATTTTTCCCCTAGGCCATTCTGGATAAGCGATTGGAGCAGCAGAAGTGCGAAAAATTTGTTGTCTTGTCAACCATTTCTTAACTTCAACGTCCCTTATCTCGCGAACGGATTGACCGAACCCAAAAATTCCTATTGTATCCGAAAGTAGAAACTCGCCCGATTACAACGGTATGCGTATTTTTTCCCTAGGGCATTCTGGTTAAGCGTTTGGAGAAGCAGATTTGCGAAAAATTTGTTGTCTTCTCAACCATTTCTTAGCTTCAAACTCTCATATCTCGCGAACGGATTGACCTATCCCTAAAATTCCTATTGGATTTGAAAGTAGAAACTCGCCCGATTACAACGGTATGTGTATTTTTTCCCTAGGGCATTCTGGTTAAGCGTTTGGAGCAGCAGAATTGCGAAAAATTTTTTGCCTTCTCAACCATTTGTTGTCTTCAAACTCCCATATCTCGCGAACGGATTGACCTAACCCAAAAATTCCTATTGCGTCTGAAAGTAGAAACTCGCCCGATTACAACGGTACGTGTATTTTTCCCCTAGCCCATTCTGGTTAAGCGTTTGGAGCAGCAGAATTGCGAAAAATTTGTTGTCTTCTCAACCATTTCTTGGCTTCAAACTCCCATATCTCGCGAACGGATTGACCTAACCCAAAAATTCCTGTTGCGTCTGAAAGTAGAAACTCGCCCGATTAGAACGGTATGTGTATTTTTTCACTAGGCCATTCTTGTTAAGAGTTTGGAGCAGCAGAATTGCGAAAAATTTGTTGTCTTCTCAACCTTTTCTTGGCTTCAAACTCCCATATCTCGCGAACGGATTGACTTAACCCAAAAATTCCTGTTGCGTCTGAAAGTAGAAACTCGCCCGATTACAACGGTATGTGTATTTTTTCCCTAGCCCATTCTGGTTAAGCGTTTGGAGCAGCAGAATTGCGAAAAACTTGTTGTCTTCTCAACCATTTCTTAGCTTCAAACTCTCATATCTCGCGAACGGATTGACCTAACCCAACAATTCCTGTTGCGTCTGAAAGTAGAAACTCGCCCGATTACAACGGTATGTGTATTTTTCCCCTAGCCCATTCTGGTTAAGCGTTTGGAGCAGCAGAATTGCGAAAAATTTGTTGTCTTCTCAACCATTCCTTGGCTTCAAATTCCCATATCTCGCGAACGGATTGACCTAACCCAAAAATTCCTGTTGCGTCTGAAAGTAGAAACTCGCCCGATTAGAACGGTATGTGTATTTTTTCACTAGGCCATTCTTGTTAAGAGTTTGGAGCAGCAGAATTGCGAAAAATTTGTTGTCTTCTCAACCATTTCTTGGCTTCAAACTCCCATGTCTCGCGAACGGATTGACTTAACCCAAAAATTCCTGTTGCGTCTGAAAGTAGAAACTCGCCCGATTTCAACGGTACGTGTATTTTTCCCCTAGGGCATTCTGGTTAAGCGATTGGAGCAGCAGAAGTGCGCAAAATTTGTTGTCTTGTCAACCATTTCTTAGCTTCAAAGTCCCATATCTCGCGAACGGATTGACCTAACCCAAAAATTCCTATTGCATTTGAAAGTAGAAACTCGCCCGATTACAACGGTACGTGTATTTTTCCCCTAGGCCATTCTGGTTAAGCGATTGGAGCAGCAGAAGTGCGAAAAATTTGTTGTCTTGTCAACCATTTCTTAACTTCAAAGTCCCTTATCTCGCGAACGGATTGACCGAACCCAAAAATTCCTATTGTATCCGAAAGTAGAAACTCGCCCGATTACAAAGGTATGCGTATTTCTTCCCTAGGGCATTCTGGTTAAGCGTTTGGAGCAGCAGATTTGCGAAAAATTTGTTGTCTTCTCAACCATTTCTTAGCTTCAAACTCTCATATCTCGCGAACGGATTGACCTATCCCTAAAATTCCTATTGGATTTGAAAGTAGAAACTCGCCCGAT
Source organism: Ptiloglossa arizonensis (assembly GCF_051014685.1). Classification (NCBI taxonomy): domain Eukaryota; kingdom Metazoa; phylum Arthropoda; class Insecta; order Hymenoptera; family Colletidae; genus Ptiloglossa; species Ptiloglossa arizonensis. Next base: position 16,795 of record NW_027478686.1, on the reverse strand, counting down.
TACAACGGTATGTGTATTTTTTCCCTAGGGCATTCTGGTTAAGCGTTTGGAGCAGCAGAATTGCGAAAAATTTTTGTCTTCTCAACCATTTGCTGTCTTCAAACTCCCATATCTCGCGAACGGATTGACCTAACCCAAAAATTCCTTATGCATCTGAAAGTAGAAACTCGCCCGATTACAACGGTATGTGTATGTTTTCCCTAGCCCATTCTGGTTAAGCGTTTGGTGCAGCAGAATTGCGAAAAATTTGTTGTCTTCTAAACAATTTCTTAGCTTCAAACTCCCATATCTCGCTAACGGATTGACTTAACCGAAAAATTCCTATTGCGTCTGAAAGTAGAAACTCGCCCGATTACAACAGTACGTGTATTTTTCCCCTAGCCCATTCTGGTTAAGCGTTCGGAGCAGCAGAATTGCGAAAAATTTGTTGTCTTCTCAACCATTTCTTGGCTTCAAACTCCCATATCTCGCGAACGGATTGACCTATCCCTAAAATTCCTATTGGATTTGAAAGTAGAAACTCGCCCGATTACAACGGTATGTGTATTTTTTCCCTAGGGCATTCTGGTTAAGCGTTTGGAGCAGCAGAATTGCGAAAAATTTTTTGCCTTCTCAACCATTTGTTGTCTTCAAACTCCCATATCTCGCGAACGGATTGACCTAACCCAAAAATTCCTTATGCATCTGAAAGTAGAAACTCGCCCGATTACAACGGTATGTGTATGTTTTCCCTAGCCCATTCTGGTTAAGCGTTTGGTGCAGCAGAATTGCGAAAAATTTGTTGTCTTCTAAACAATTTCTTAGCTTCAAACTCCCATCTCGCTAACGGATTGACTTAACCGAAAAATTCCTATTGCGTCTGAAAGTAGAAACTCGCCCGATTACAACGGTACGTGTATTTTTCCCCTAGCCCATTCTGGTTAAGCGTTTGGAGCAGCAGAATTGCGAAAAATTTGTTGTCTCCTCAAGCATTTCTTAGCTTCAAACTCTCATATCTCGCGAACGGATTGACCGAACCCCCCCCCAGCCCCCCCCCCCCCCCTCCCCCCCCCCCCTGTTGCGCCTGAAAGTAGAAACTCGCCCGATTACAACGGTATGTGTATTTTTTCCCTAGGGCATTCTGGTTAAGCGTTTGGAGCAGCAGAATTGCGAAAAATTTTTTGCCTTCTCAACCATTTCTTGGCTTCAAACTCCCATATCTCGCGAACGGATTGACCTAACTCAAAAATTCCTATTGCATTTGAAAGTAGAAACTCGCCCGATTACAACGGTACGTGTATTTTTCCCCTAGGCCATTCTGGTTAAGCGATTGGAGCAGCAGATGTGCGAAAATTTGAATTGCCCTCTCAACCATTTCTTGCCTTCAAACTCCCATATCTCGCGAACGGATTGTCCTAACCCAAAAATTCCTACTGCATCTGAAAGTAGAAACTCGCCCGATTACAACGGTATGTGTATTTTTTCCCTAGGGCATTCTGCTTAAGCGTTTGGAGCAGCAGAATTGCGAAAAATTTTTTGCCTTCTCAACCATTTCTTAGCTTCAAACTCTCATATCTCGCGAACGGATGGACCTAACCCAAAAATTCCTATTGCATTTGAAAGTAGAAACTCGCCCGATTACAACGGTATGTGTATGTTTTCCCTAGCCCATTCTGGTTAAGCGTTTGGTGCAGCAGAATTGCGAAAAATTTGTTGTCTTCTAAACAATTTCTTAGCTTCAAACTCCCATATCTCGCTAACGGATTGACTTAACCGAAAAATTCCTGTTGCGTCTGAAAGTAGAAACTCGCCCGATTACAACGGTACGTGTATTTTTCCCCTAGCCCATTCTGGTTAAGCGTTTGGAGCAGCAGAATTGCGAAAAATTTGTTGTCTTCTCAACCATTTCTTGGCTTCAAACTCCCATATCTCGCGAACGGATTGACCTAACCCAAAAATTCCTGTTGCGTCTGAAAGTAGAAACTCGCCCGATTAGAACGGTATGTGTATTTTTTCACTAGGCCATTCTTGTTAAGAGTTTGGAGCAGCAGAATTGCGAAAAATTTGTTGTCTTCTCAACCATTTCTTGGCTTCAAACTCCCATATCTCGCGAACGGATTGACTTAACCCAAAAATTCCTGTTGCGTCTGAAAGTAGAAACTCGCCCGATTACAACGGTATGTGTATTTTTTCCCTAGCCCATTCTGGTTAAGCGTTTGGAGCAGCAGAATTGCGAAAAACTTGTTGTCTTCTCAACCATTTCTTAGCTTCAAACTCTCATATCTCGCGAACGGATTGACCTAACCCAACAATTCCTGTTGCGTCTGAAAGTAGAAACTCGCCCGATTACAACGGTATGTGTATTTTTCCCCTAGCCCATTCTGGTTAAGCGTTTGGAGCAGCAGAATTGCGAAAAATTTGTTGTCTTCTCAACCATTTCTTGGCTTCAAACTCCCATATCTCGCGAACGGTTTGACCTAACCCAAAAATTCCTGTTGCGTCTGAAAGTAGAAACTCGCCCGATTAGAACGGTATGTGTATTTTTTCACTAGGCCATTCTTGTTAAGAGTTTGGAGCAGCAGAATTGCGAAAAATTTGTTGTCTTCTCAACCATTTCTTGGCTTCAAACTCCCATATCTCGCGAACGGATTGACTTAACCCAAAAATTCCTGTTGCGTCTGAAAGTAGAAACTCGCCCGATTACAACGGTATGTGTATTTTTTCCCTAGGGCATTCTGGTTAAGCGTTTGGAGCAGCAGAATTGCGAAAAATTTTTTGCCTTCTCAACCATTTCTTGGCTTCAAACTCCCATATCTCGCGAACGGATTGACCTAACCCAAAAATTTCTTATGCATCTGAAAGTAGAAACTCGCCCGATTACAACGGTATGTGTATTTTTTCCCTAGGGCATTCTGGTTAAGCGTTTGGAGCAGCAGAATTGCGAAAAATTTTTTGCCTTCTCAACCATTTCTTGGCTTCAAACTCCCATATCTCGCTAACGGATTGACTTAACCGAAAAATTCCTATTGCGTCTGAAAGTAGAAACTCGCCCGATTACAACGGTACGTGTATTTTTCCCCTAGCCCATTCTGCTTAAGCGTTTGGAGCAGCAGAATTGCGAAAAATTTGTTGTCTTCTCAACCATTTCTTGGCTTCAAACTCCCATATCTCGCGAACGGATTGACTTAACCCAAAAATTCCTGTTGCGTCTGAAAGTAGAAACTCGCCCGATTACAACGGTATGTGTATTTTTTCCCTAGCCCATTCTGGTTAAGCGTTTGGAGCAGAAGAATTGCGAAAAATTTGTTGTGTTCTCAAGCATTTCTTAGCTTCAAACTCTCATATCTCGCGAACGGATTGACCTAAACCCAAAAATTCCTTATGCATCTGAAAGTAGAAACTCGCCCGATTACAACGGTACGTGTATTTTTCCCCTAGGGCATTCTGGTTAAGCGATTGGAGCAGCAGAAGTGCGCAAAATTTGTTGTCTTGTCAACCATTTCTTAGCTTCAAAGTCCCATATCTCGCGAACGGATTGACCTAACCCAAAAATTCCTATTGCATTTGAAAGTAGAAACTCGCCCGATTACAACGGTACGTGTATTTTTCCCCTAGGCCATTCTGGTTAAGCGATTGGAGCAGCAGAAGTGCGAAAAATTTGTTGTCTTGTCAACCATTTCTTAACTTCAACGTCCCTTATCTCGCGAACGGATTGACCGAACCCAAAAATTCCTATTGTATCCGAAAGTAGAAACTCGCCCGATTACAACGGTATGCGTATTTTTTCCCTAGGGCATTCTGGTTAAGCGCCTGGAGCAGCAGATTTGCGAAAAATTTGTTGTCTTCTCAATCATTTCTTAGCTTCAAACTCTCATATCTCGCGAACGGATTGACCTATCCCTAAAATTCCTATTGGATTTGAAAGTAGAAACTCGCCCGATTACAACGGTATGTGTATTTTTTCCCTAGGGCATTCTGGTTAAGCGTTTGGAGCAGCAGAATTGCGAAAAATTTTTTGCCTTCTCAACCATTTGTTGTCTTCAAACTCCCATATCTCGCGAACGGATTGACCTAACCCAAAAATTCCTATTGCGTCTGAAAGTAGAAACTCGCCCGATTACAACGGTACGTGTATTTTTCCCCTAGCCCATTCTGGTTAAGCGTTTGGAGCAGCAGAATTGCGAAAAATTTGTTGTCTTCTCAACCATTTCTTGGCTTCAAACTCCCATATCTCGCGAACGGATTGACCTAACCCAAAAATTCCTGTTGCGTCTGAAAGTAGAAACTCGCCCGATTAGAACGGTATGTGTATTTTTTCACTAGGCCATTCTTGTTAAGAGTTTGGAGCAGCAGAATTGCGAAAAATTTGTTGTCTTCTCAACCATTTCTTGGCTTCAAACTCCCATATCTCGCGAACGGATTGACTTAACCCAAAAATTCCTGTTGCGTCTGAAAGTAGAAACTCGCCCGATTACAACGGTATGTGTATTTTTTCCCTAGCCCATTCTGGTTAAGCGTTTGGAGCAGCAGAATTGCGAAAAACTTGTTGTCTTCTCAACCATTTCTTAGCTTCAAACTCTCATATCTCGCGAACGGATTGACCTAACCCAACAATTCCTGTTGCGTCTGAAAGTAGAAACTCGCCCGATTACAACGGTATGTGTATTTTTCCCCTAGCCCATTCTGGTTAAGCGTTTGGAGCAGCAGAATTGCGAAAAATTTGTTGTCTTCTCAACCATTTCTTGGCTTCAAACTCCCATATCTCGCGAACGGTTTGACCTAACCCAAAAATTCCTGTTGCGTCTGAAAGTAGAAACTCGCCCGATTAGAACGGTATGTGTATTTTTTCACTAGGCCATTCTTGTTAAGAGTTTGGAGCAGCAGAATTGCGAAAAATTTGTTGTCTTCTCAACCATTTCTTGGCTTCAAACTCCCATATCTCGCGAACGGATTGACTTAACCCAAAAATTCCTGTTGCGTCTGAAAGTAGAAACTCGCCCGATTACAACGGTATGTGTATTTTTTCCCTAGCCCATTCTGGTTAAGCGTTTGGAGCAGCAGAATTGCGAAAAATTTGTTGTCTTCTCAAGCATTTCTTAGCTTCAAACTCTCATATCTCGCGAACGGATTGACCTAACCCAACAATTCCTGTTGCGTCTGAAAGTAGAAACTCGCCCGATTACAACGGTATGTGTATTTTTTCCCTAGGGCATTCTGGTTAAGCGTTTGGAGCAGCAGAATTGCGAAAAATTTTTTGCCTTCTCAACCATTTCTTGGCTTCAAACTCCCATATCTCGCGAACGGATTGACCTAACCCAAAAATTCCTTATGCATCTGAAAGTAGAAACTCGCCCGATTACAACGGTATGTGTATGTTTTCCCTAGCCCATTCTGCTTAAGCGTTTGGTGCAGCAGAATTGCGAAAAATTTGTTGTCTTCTAAACAATTTCTTAGCTTCAAACTCCCATATCTCGCTAACGGATTGACTTAACCGAAAAATTCCTATTGCGTCTGAAAGTAGAAACTCGCCCGATTACAACGGTACGTGTATTTTTCCCCTAGCCCATTCTGGTTAAGCGTTTGGAGCAGCAGAATTGCGAAAAATTTGTTGTCTTCTCAACCATTTCTTGGCTTCAAACTCCCATATCTCGCGAACGGATTGACCTAACCCAAAAATTCCTGTTGCGTCTGAAAGTAGAAACTCGCCCGATTAGAACGGTATGTGTATTTTTTCACTAGGCCATTCTTGTTAAGAGTTTGGAGCAGCAGAATTGCGAAAAATTTTTTGCCTTCTCAACCATTTCTTGGCTTCAAACTCCCATATCTCGCGAACGGATTGACCTAACTCAAAAATTCCTATTGCATTTGAAAGTAGAAACTCGCCCGATTACAACGGTACGTGTATTTTTCCCCTAGGGCATTCTGGTTAAGCGATTGGAGCAGCAGAATTGCGCAAAATTTGTTGTCTTGTCAACCATTTCTTAGCTTCAAAGTCCCATATCTCGCGAAAGGATTGACCTAACCCAAAAATTCCTATTGCATTTGAAAGTAGAAACTCGCCCGATTACAACGGTACGTGTATTTTTCCCCTAGGCCATTCTGGTTAAGCGATTGGAGCAGCAGAAGTGCGAAAAATTTGTTGTCTTGTCAACCATTTCTTAACTTCAAAGTCCCTTATCTCGCGAACGGATTGACCGAACCCAAAAATTCCTATTGTATCCGAAAGTAGAAACTCGCCCGATTACAAAGGTATGCGTATTTTTTCCCTAGGGCATTCTGGTTAAGCGTTTGGAGCAGCAGATTTGCGAAAAATTTGTTGTCTTCTCAACCATTTCTTAGCTTCAAACTCTCATATCTCGCGAACGGATTGACCTATCCCTAAAATTCCTATTGGATTTGAAAGTAGAAACTCGCCCGATTACAACGGTATGTGTATTTTTTCCCTAGAGCATTCTGGTTAAGCGTTTGGAGCAGCAGAATTGCGAAAAATTTTTTGCCTTCTCAACCATTTGTTGTCTTCAAACTCCCATATCTCGCGAACGGATTGACCTAACCCAAAAATTCCTTATGCATCTGAAAGTAGAAACTCGCCCGATTACAACGGTATGTGTATGTTTTCCCTAGCCCATTCTGGTTAAGCGTTTGGTGCAGCAGAATTGCGAAAAATTTGTTGTCTTCTAAACAATTTCTTAGCTTCAAACTCCCATATCTCGCTAACGGATTGACTTAACCGAAAAATTCCTATTGCGTCTGAAAGTAGAAACTCGCCCGATTACAACGGTACGTGTATTTTTCCCCTAGCCCATTCTGGTTAAGCGTTTGGAGCAGCAGAATTGCGAAAAATTTGTTGTCTTCTCAACCATTTCTTGGCTTCAAACTCCCATATCTCGCGAACGGATTGACCTAACCCAAAAATTCCTGTTGCGTCTGAAAGTAGAAACTCGCCCGATTAGAACGGTATGTGTATTTTTTCACTAGGCCATTCTTGTTAAGAGTTTGGAGCAGCAGAATTGCGAAAAATTTGTTGTCTTCTCAACCATTTCTTGGCTTCAAACTCCCATATCTCGCGAACGGATTGACATAACCCAAAAATTCCTGTTGCGTCTGAAAGTAGAAACTCGCCCGATTACAACGCTATGTGTATTTTTTCCCTAGCCCATTCTGGTTAAGCGTTTGGAGCAGCAGAATTGCGAAAAATTTGTTGTCTTCTCAAGCATTTCTTAGCTTCAAACTCTGATATCTCGCGAACGGATTGACCTAACCCAAAAATTCCTGTTGCGTCTGAAAGTAGAAACTCGCCCGATTACAATCGTATGTGTATTTTTTCCCTAGGCCATTCTGGTTAAGCGTTTGGAGCAGCAGATTTGCGAAAAATTTGTTGTCCTCTCAACCATTTCTTAGCTTCAAACTCTCATATCTCGCGAACGGATTGACCTGACCCAAAAATTCCTATTGCATTTGAAAGTAGAAACTCGCCCGATTACAACGGTACGTGTATTTTTCCCCTAGCCCATTCTGGTTAAGCGTTTGGAGCAGCAGAATTGCGAAAAATTTGTTGTCTTCTCAACCATTTCTTGGCTTCAAACTCCCATATCTCGCGAACGGATTGACCTAACCCAAAAATTCCTGTTGCGTCTGAAAGTAGAAACTCGCCCGATTAGAACGGTATGTGGTTTTTTTCACTAGGCCATTCTTGTTAAGAGTTTGGAGCAGCAGAATTGCGAAAAATTTGTTGTCTTCTCAACCATTTCTTGGCTTCAAACTCCCATATCTCGCGAACGGATTGACTTAACCGAAAAATTCCTATTGCGTCTGAAAGTAGAAACTCGCCCGATTACAACGGTACGTGTATTTTCCCCCTAGCCCATTCTGGTTAAGCGTTTGGAGCAGCAGAATTGCGAAAAATTTGTTGTCTTCTCAACCATTTCTTGGCTTCAAACTCCCATATCTCGCGAACGGATTGACCTAACCCAAAAATTCCTGTTGCGTCTGAAAGTAGAAACCCGCCCGATTAGAACGGTATGTGTATTTTTTCACTAGGCCATTCTTGTTAAGAGTTTGGAGCAGCAGAATTGCGAAAAATTTGTTGTCTTGTCAACCATTTCTTAACTTCAAAGTCCTTTATCTCACGAACGGATTGACTTAACCCAAAAATTCCTGTTGCGTCTGAAAGTAGAAACTCGCCCGATTACAACGGTATGTGTATTTTTTCCCTAGCCCATTCTGGTTAAGCGTTTGGAGCAGCAGAATTGCGAAAAATTTGTTGTCTTCTCAAGCATTTCTTAGCTTCAAACTCTGATATCTCGCGAACGGATTGACCTAACCCAAAAATTCCTGTTGCGTCTGAAAGTAGAAACTCGCCCGATTACAATCGTATGTGTATTTTTTCCCTAGGCCATTCTGGTTAAGCGTTTGGAGCAGCAGATTTGCGAAAAATTTGTTGTCCTCTCAACCATTTCTTAGCTTCAAACTCCCATATCTCGCGAACGGATTGACCTAACCCAAAAATTCCTTATGCACCTGAAAGTAGAAACTCGCACGATTACAACGGTACGTGTATTTTTCCCCTAGGGCATTCTGGTTAAACGATTGGAGCAGCAGAAGTGCGAAAAATTTGTTGTCTTGTGAACCATTTCTTAGCTTCAAAGTCCCATATCTCGCGAACGGATTGACCGAACCCAAAAATTCCTATTTTAATTGAATGTAGAAACTCGCCGGATTACAACGGTTTGTGTATTTTTTCCCCAGCCCATTCTGGTTAAGCGTTTGGTGCAGCAGAATTGCGAAATATTTGTTGTCTTCTAAACCATTTCTTAGCTTCAAACTCCCATATCTCGCGAACGGATTGACTTAACCGAAAAATTCCTATTGCGTCTGAAAGTAGAAACTCGCCCGATTACAACGGTATGTGTATTTTTTCCCTAGGGCATTCTGGTTAAGCGTTTGGAGCAGCAGAATTGCGAAAAATTTTTTGCCTTCTCAACCATTTCTTGCCTTCAAACTCCCATATCTCGCGAACGGATTGACCTAACCCAAAAATTCCTTATGCACCTGAAAGTAGAAACTCGACCGATTACAACGGTATGCGTATTTTTTCCCTTGGCCATTCTGGTTAAGCGTTTGGAGCAGCAGATTTGCGAAAAATTTGTTGTCTTCTCAACCATTTCTTAGCTTCAAACTCTCATATCTCGCGAACGGATTGACCTAATCCAAAAATTCGTATTGCATTTGAAAGTAGAAGCTCGCCCGATTACAACGGTATGTGTATTTTTTCCCTAGGCCATTCTGGTTAAGCGTTTGGAGCAGCAGAATTGCGAAAAATTTTTTGCCTTCTCAACCATTTCTTAGCTTCAAACTCCCACATCTCCCGAACGGATTGACCTAACCGAAAAATTCCTATTGCGTCTGAAAGTAGAAACTCGCCCGATTACAACGGCATGTGTATTTTTCCCCTAGGCCATTCTGGTTAAGCGATTGGAGCAGCAGAATTGCGAAAAATTTGTTGTCTTGTCAACCATTTCTTAGCTTCGAAGTCCCATATCTCGCGAACGGATTGACCTAACCCAAAAGTTCCTTTTGCGTCTGAAAGTAGAAACTCGCCCGATTACAACGGCATGTGTATTTTTCCCCTAGGCCATTCTGGTTAAGCGATTGGAGCAGCAGAATTGCGAAAAATTTGTTGTCTTCTCAACCATTTCTTGGCTTCAAACTCCCATATCTCGCGAACGGATTGACTTAACCCAAAAATTCCTATTGCGTCTGAAAGTAGAAACTCGCCCGATTACAACGGTATGTGTATTTTTTCCCTAGCCCATTCTGGTTAAGCGTTTGGAGCAGCAGAATTGCGAAAAATTTGTTGTCTTCTCAAGCATTTCTTAGCTTCAAACTCTGATATCTCGCGAACGGATTGACCTAACCCAAAAATTCCTGTTGCGTCTGAAAGTAGAAACTCGCCCGATTACAATCGTATGTGTATTTTTTCCCTAGGCCATTCTGGTTAAGCGTTTGGAGCAGCAGATTTGCGAAAAATTTGTTGTCCTCTCAACCATTTCTTAGCTTCAAACTCTCATATCTCGCGAACGGATTGACCTGACCCAAAAATTCCTATTGCATTTGAAAGTAGAAACTCGCCCGATTACAACGGTACGTGTATTTTTCCCCTAGCCCATTCTGGTTAAGCGTTTGGAGCAGCAGAATTGCGAAAAATTTGTTGTCTTCTCAACCATTTCTTGGCTTCAAACTCCCATATCTCGCGAACGGATTGACATAACCCAAAAATTCCTGTTGCGTCTGAAAGTAGAAACTCGCCCGATTAGAACGGTATGTGGTTTTTTTCACTAGGCCATTCTTGTTAAGAGTTTGGAGCAGCAGAATTGCGAAAAATTTGTTGTCTTCTCAACCATTTCTTGGCTTCAAACTCCCATATCTCGCGAACGGATTGACTTAACCGAAAAATTCCTATTGCGTCTGAAAGTAGAAACTCGCCCGATTACAACGGTACGTGTATTTTTCCCCTAGCCCATTCTGGTTAAGCGTTTGGAGCAGCAGAATTGCGAAAAATTTGTTGTCTTCTCAACCATTTCTTGGCTTCAAACTCCCATATCTCGCGAACGGATTGACCTAACCCAAAAATTCCTGTTGCGTCTGAAAGTAGAAACCCGCCCGATTAGAACGGTATGTGTATTTTTTCACTAGGCCATTCTTGTTAAGAGTTTGGAGCAGCAGAATTGCGAAAAATTTGTTGTCTTGTCAACCATTTCTTAACTTCAAAGTCCCTTATCTCGCGAACGGATTGACTTAACCCAAAAATTCCTGTTGCGTCTGAAAGTAGAAACTCGCCCGATTACAACGGTATGTGTATTTTTTCCCTAGCCCATTCTGGTTAAGCGTTTGGAGCAGCAGAATTGCGAAAAATTTGTTGTCTTCTCAAGCATTTCTTAGCTTCAAACTCTGATATCTCGCGAACGGATTGACCTAACCCAAAAATTCCTGTTGCGTCTGAAGGTAGAAACTCGCCCGATTACAATCGTATGTGTATTTTTTCCCTAGGCCATTCTGGTTAAGCGTTTGGAGCAGCAGATTTGCGAAAAATTTGTTGTCCTCTCAACCATTTCTTAGCTTCAAACTCCCATATCTCGCGAACGGATTGACCTAACCCAAAAATTCCTTATGCACCTGAAAGTAGAAACTCGCACGATTACAACGGTACGTGTATTTTTCCCCTAGGGCATTCTGGTTAAACGATTGGAGCAGCAGAAGTGCGAAAAATTTGTTGTCTTGTGAACCATTTCTTAGCTTCAAAGTCCCATATCTCGCGAACGGATTGACCGAACCCAAAAATTCCTATTTTAATTGAATGTAGAAACTCGCCGGATTACAACGGTTTGTGTATTTTTTCCCCAGCCCATTCTGGTTAAGCGTTTGGTGCAGCAGAATTGCGAAATATTTGTTGTCTTCTAAACCATTTCTTAGCTTCAAACTCCCATATCTCGCGAACGGATTGACTTAACCGAAAAATTCCTATTGCGTCTGAAAGTAGAAACTCGCCCGATTACAACGGTATGTGTATTTTTTCCCTAGGGCATTCTGGTTAAGCGTTTGGAGCAGCAGAATTGCGAAAAATTTTTTGCCTTCTCAACCATTTCTTGCCTTCAAACTCCCATATCTCGCGAACGGATTGACCTAACCCAAAAATTCCTTATGCACCTGAAAGTAGAAACTCGACCGATTACAACGGTATGCGTATTTTTTCCCTTGGCCATTCTGGTTAAGCGTTTGGAGCAGCAGATTTGCGAAAAATTTGTTGTCTTCTCAACCATTTCTTAGCTTCAAACTCTCATATCTCGCGAACGGATTGACCTAACCTAAAAATTCCTTATGCATCTGAAAGTAGAAACTCGCCCGGTTACAAAGGTACGTGTATTTTTCCCCTAGGCCATTCTGGTTAAGCGATTGGTGCAGCAGAAGTGCGAAAAATTTGTTGTCTTGTCAACCATTTCTTAGCTTCAAAGTCCCATATCTCGCGAACGGATTGACCAAACCCAAAAATTCCTATTGTATCTGAAAGTAGAAACTCGACCGATTACAACGGTATGCGTATTTTTTCCCTTGGCCATTCTGGTTAAGCGTTTGGAGCAGCAGATTTGCGAAAAATTTGTTGTCTTCTCAACCATTTCTTAGCTTCAAACTCTCATATCTCGCGAACGGATTGTCCTAACCCAAAAATTCGTATTGCATTTGAAAGTAGAAACTCGCCCGATTACAACGGTATGTGTATTTTTCCCCTTGGACATTCTGGTTAAGCGATTGGAGCAGCAGAATTGCGAAAAATTTGTTGTCTTGTCAACCATTTCTTAGCTTCAAAGTCCCATATCTCGCGAACGGATTGACCTAACCCAAAAATTCCTATTGCATTTGAAAGTAGAAACTCGCCCGATTACAACGGTTCGTGTATTTTTCCCCTAGGCCATTCTGGTTAAGCGATTGGAGCAGCAGAAGTGCGAAAAATTTGTTGTCTTGTCAACCATTTCTTAGCTTCAAAGTCCCATATCTCGCGAACGGATTGTCCTAACCCAAAAATTCCTATTGCATCTGAAAGTAGAAGCTCGCCCGATTACAACGGTATGTGTATTTTTTCCCTAGGGCATTCTGGTTAAGCGTTTGGAGCAGCAGAATTGCGAAAAATTTTTTGCCTTCTCAACCATTTCTTAGCTTCAAACTCCCACATCTCCAGAACGGATTGACCTAACCGAAAAATTCCTATTGCGTCTGAAAGTAGAAACTCGCCCGATTACAACGGCATGTGTATTTTTCCCCTAGGCCATTCTGGTTAAGCGATTGGAGCAGCAGAATTGCGAAAAATTTGTTGTCTTGTCAACCATTTCTTAGCTTCGAAGTCCCATATCTCGCGAACGGATTGACCTAACCCAAAAGTTCCTTTTGCGTCTGAAAGTAGAAACTCGCCCGATTACAACGGTATGTGTATTTTTTCCCTAGGGCATTCTGGTTAAGCGTTTGGAGCAGCAGAATTGCGAAAAATTTTTTGCCTTCTCAACCATTTCTTGCTTTCAAACTCCCATATCTCGCGAACGGATTGACCTAACCCAAAAATTCCTTATGCACCTGAAAGTAGAAACTCGCACGATTACAACGGTACGTGTATTTTTCCCCTAGGCCATTCTGGTTAAGCGATTGGAGCAGCAGAAGTGCGAAAAATTTGTTGTCTTCTCAACCATTTCTTAGCTTCAAACTCTCATATCTCGCGAACGGATTGACCTAATCCAAAAATTCGTATTGCATTTGAAAGTAGAAACTCGCCCGATTACAACGGTATGTGTATTTTTTCCCTAGGCCATTCTGGTTAAGCGTTTGGAGCAGCAGAATTGCGAAAAATTTTTTGCCTTCTCAACCATTTCTTAGCTTCAAACTCCCATATCTCGCGAACGGATTGACCTAACCCAAAAATTCCTGTTGCGTCTGAAAGTAGAAACTCGCCCGATTACAACGGCATGTGTATTTTTCCCCTAGGCCATTCTGGTTAAGCGATTGGAGCAGCAGAATTGCGAAAAATTTGTTGTCTTGTCAGCCATTTCTTAGCTTCGAAGTCCCATATCTCGCGAACGGATTGACCTAACCCAAAAGTTCCTTTTGCGTCTGAAAGTAGAAACTCGCCCGATTACAACGGTATGTGTATTTTTTCCCTAGGCCATTCTGGTTAAGCGTTTGGAGCAGCAGAATTGCGAAAAATTTTTTGCCTTCTCAACCATTTCTTGGCTTCAAACTCCCATGTCTCGCGAACGGATTGACCTAACCCAAAAATTCCTTATGCATCTGAAAGTAGAAACTCGCCCGGTTACAACGGTACGTGTATTTTTTCCCCTAGGCCATTCTGGTTAAACGATTGGAGCAGCAGAAGTGCGAAAAATTTGTTGTCTTGTCAACCATTTCTTAGCTTCAAAGTCCCATATCTCGCGAACGGATTGACCGAACCCAAAAATTCCTATTGTATCTGAAAGTAGAATCTCGCCCGATTACAACGGTATGTGTATTTTTTCCCTAGGCCATTCTGGTTAAGCGTTTGGAGCAGCAGAATTGCGAAAAATTTTTTGCCTTCTCAACCATTTCTTGGCTTCAAACTCCCATATCTCGCGAACGGATTGACCTAACCCAAAAATTCCTATTGCATTTGAAAGTAGAAACTCGCCCGTTTACAACGGTATGTGTATTTTTTCCCTAGGCCATTCTGGTTAAGAGTTTGGAGCAGTAGAATTGCGAAAAATTTTTTGCCTTCTCAACCATTTCTTGGCTTCAAACTCCCATATCTCGCGAACGGATTGACCTAACCGATAAATTCCTATTGCGTCTGAAAGTAGAAACTCGCCCGATTACAACGGTGTGCGTATTTTTCCCCTAGGCCATTCTGGTTAAGCGATTGGAGCAGCAGAATTGCGAAAAATTTGTTGTCTTGTCAGCCATTTCTTAGCTTCGAAGTCCCATATCTCGCGAACGGATTGACCTAACCCAAAAGTTCCTTTTGCGTCTGAAAGTAGAAACTCGCCCGATTACAACGGTATGTGTATTTTTTCCCTAGGCCATTCTGGTTAAGCGTTTGGAGCAGCAGAATTGCGAAAAATTTTTTGCCTTCTCAACCATTTCTTGGCTTCAAACTCCCATGTCTCGCGAACGGATTGACCTAACCCAAAAATTCCTTATGCATCTGAAAGTAGAAACTCGCCCGGTTACAACGGTACGTGTATTTTTTCCCCTAGGCCATTCTGGTTAAACGATTGGAGCAGCAGAAGTGCGAAAAATTTGTTGTCTTGTCAACCATTTCTTAGCTTCAAAGTCCCATATCTCGCGAACGGATTGACCGAACCCAAAAATTCCTATTGTATCTGAAAGTAGAATCTCGCCCGATTACAACGGTATGTGTATTTTTTCCCTAGGCCATTCTGGTTAAGCGTTTGGAGCAGCAGAATTGCGAAAAATTTTTTGCCTTCTCAACCATTTCTTGGCTTCAAACTCCCATATCTCGCGAACGGATTGACCTAACCCAAAAATTCCTATTGCATTTGAAAGTAGAAACTCGCCCGTTTACAACGGTATGTGTATTTTTTCCCTAGGCCATTCTGGTTAAGAGTTTGGAGCAGTAGAATTGCGAAAAATTTTTTGCCTTCTCAACCATTTCTTGGCTTCAAACTCCCATATCTCGCGAACGGATTGACCTAACCGATAAATTCCTATTGCGTCTGAAAGTAGAAACTCGCCCGATTACAACGGTGTGCGTATTTTTTCCCTAGGCCATTCTGGTTAAGCGTTTGGAGCAGCAGAATTGCGAAAAATTTTTTGCCTTCTCAACCATTTCTTGGCTTCAAACTCCCATGTCTCGCGAACGGATTGTCCTAAACCAAAAATTCCTTATGCATCTGAAAGTAGAAACTCGCCCGGTTAAAACGGTACGTGTATTTTTCCCCTAGGCCATTCTGGTTAAGCGATTGGAGCAGCAGAAGTGCGAAAAATTTGTTGTCTTCTCAACCATTTCTTAGCTTCAAACTCTCATATCTCGCGAACGGATTAACCTAACCCAAAAATTCCTGTTGCGTCTGAAAGTAGAAACTCGCCCGATTACAACGGTATGTGTATTTTTTCCCTAGGCCATTCTGGTTAAGCGTTTGGAGCAGCAGAATTGCGAAAAATTTTTTGCCTTCTCAACCATTTCTTGGCTTCAAACTCCCATATCTCGCGAACGAATTGACCTAACCCAAAAATTCCTGTTGCGTCTGAAAGTAGAAGCTCGCCCGATTACAACGGTATGTGTATTTTTTCCCTAGGCCATTCTGGTTAAGCGTTTGGAGCAGCAGAATTGCGAAAAATTTTTTGCCTTCTCAACCATTTCTTGGCTTCAAAACTCCCATGTCTCGCGAACGGATTGTCCTAAACCAAAAATTCCTTATGCATCTGAAAGTAGAAACTCGCCCGGTTAAAACGGTACGTGTATTTTTCCCCTAGGCCATTCTGGTTAAGCGATTGGAGCAGCAGAAGTGCGAAAAATTTGTTGTCTTCTCAACCATTTCTTAGCTTCAAACTCTCATATCTCGCGAACGGATTAACCTAACCCAAAAATTCCTGTTGCGTCTGAAAGTAGAAACTCGCCCGATTACAACGGTATGTGTATTTTTTCCCTAGGCCATTCTGGTTAAGCGTTTGGAGCAGCAGAATTGCGAAAAATTTTTTGTCTTCTCAACCATTTCTTGGCTTCAAACTCCCATATCTCGCGAACGGATTGACCTAACCGAAAAATTCCTATTGCGTCTGAAAGTAGAAACTCGCCCGATTACAACGGTACGTGTATTTTTCGCCTAGGCCATTCTGGTTAAGCGATTGGAGCAGCAGAAGTGCGAAAAATTTGTTGTCTCCTCAACCATTTCTTAGCTTCAAACTCTCATATCTCGCGAACGGATTGACCTAATCCAAAAATTCGTATTGCATTTGAAAGTAGAAACTCGCCCGATTACAACGGTACGTGTATTTTTTCCCCAGCCCATTCTGGTTAAGCGTTTGGTGCAGCAGAAATGCGAAAAATTTGTTGTCTTCTCAACCATTTCTTAGCTTCAAAGTCCCATATCTCGCGAACGGATTGACCAAACCCAAAAATTCCTGCTGCGTCTGAAAGTAGAAACTCGCCCGTTTACAACGGTATGTGTATTTTTTCCCTAGGCCATTCTGGTTAAGAGTTTGGAGCAGTAGAATGGCGAAAAATTTTTTGCCTTCTCAACCATTTCTTGGCTTCAAACTCCCATATCTCGCGAACGGATTG